>NW_026693023.1:5372500-5972500 GCF_021218885.2 Marmota monax | reverse complement strand
CACAAGTATTAATTGCAAGGCATTGTCATATTGTGGTAAACTATATATGACACATGTGGTCATTAGTCTCTGAAGATGGACCCTTCCAACAACCCATGCTTTGCAGTAATTAGATCTTGTGTAGATGCACTATTTATCTCAAGATGGAGTCATAAAACACCATGAAGTTTCTACATGGGTCTCTTGGAATATGTGTTAAGGCAAGCACTAGTCACCATGCAAAAAGTCTATCTTGAGACGTCCATGCTGTAAGGGAGCCCAAAATATCTAATCACGTAGAGAAACTTTATGGAAAAAGAAAAATGCCCTGACAACCCCAGCTGTTGCAGGCATCCCATGTGAGGCAACTGACATGTGAATTAGGAGGCCATGATGAACTTCCAGCCCTGTTAACCTTCAGGTGACACTAGCTCCATCTGCCATCATCACCACGTTGACTAAATATAATTAAATGGGTTAAAGGAGAAGTGTGAACTCTATGTATAATTTATACTCTTTTGCTAGCTTTAGTAGCACATTAGTGTTCTCTAAATGTGGACTGTAAGTGCTCTTATTGTAAATATGAAAACTAAATTTGCATGGCAGGCAGTGTTGCATATTGCATACTTCAGTCAAGTTAGAAATTTCATTAACAGCACAGGGATTATTTTTATGAGTGTCCATGAAAGAAAAAGGGATAAAATTTGTATCCTGTTTAAAATTTTATAACTGGTATTCCACTGTACATTAAGTAGATCAGTTCCTAATACAGTCCAAACAAATTCACAAAATGTTGACTTGCATTACTTAACATAAAGCCGCAAAGACTTGTACCTTCTAGTTCTTACTATGACAGCTTGTTCAGAGAGCCAAGTAAATACATGTTACTTTCTTCACTGGGGCTTTCCCTGTGACACCTGGTAGGCTCATCTATTTAGCATAATATATCTTATATTTGTCAAGTTCCTGATCCTCTAAAATCACCTTTTATACTAAATTTTTCTCTTTTTTTCATACGTGCCTATATATTCTTCAATATATAGCAAGTTAAATGCATAGCCTTATGTACTACTTACCCATTTATCACAAAGTGTATATACTAGCTTCAACCTGTACAGCTGAATCATAACATATTTATAGGTAAATGTCATTTCTTAATTTGCTTTTATACTCCCACAGTACCTAGCTTCATGTGTTAGAAATTCTTAAACAAATATTTATTCAATGAATGAATGGAACAAATGTATAGTATGTTTGAAAGATAATGTATTCTGTTTCCCAGATCCAGATATTTACAGGATTGCTGATAAACTGTAACTGCTCCATTCTGCTGAATCTCTGATTTGTCAGTTGAGCTCTACAATTAATTCTCAAATTCTATTCAATTTATGCAGTGAGCTGGGTTCCTTGGGGATACAGGAGAGGGAAAGTAATATCTTTTTCTTACTCATCTCAAGGTTTATGACTAAAACCCCTAAAGCAAAAGATAGATTAACAAAAGAAAAGCATAACAAATTTGATGGAAATTTTATGATGTGGGAGCCTTCAGAATGGAAGACTCAAAGACTCAAGAAAAACTATGCATGTTTAGGTTTATCCTTGTTGAGAAATGGACAATCATCTAGAAGTATTACTGGACAAAAAGAGAACATCATCTAATGTTAATAAACTGGAGGTAAGTTAGCAAGGCCTGTGCTTCTTGGAATCTCTCTGTCTTCACTCCTTTCTGCTGAGTATGGACTCTGTCCCATGAGGGTCTTATGACCTACTTTTAGAGGAGGTAGAACAAAGAATTATTTTATGGCCAGCTCTCACACAGAAATATGGAAAATCAGAAAACAAGCTTCAGGGTGCCACAACTTGGGGTAGAGTGTCCTGCACCCTGTCAGGGACAAGCACTATTTTTAAGCTTGTGGTAAAATTGTGGTCACTACCAGACCTATTACTTTCAGTTAATCTTTTGACTTGACTTAATAACAAATACTCCCAAAAACCCAGCGTTTCACCTGTGGCAAAGTCCTCCCTGAGGGGAAACATTGGGGAAAATTGTACAGAGTCTTGTGCAAAAGTTATGTCAAAATGGTAATATTGCTACCAAAAAAAGATTAATTTGGCACTCTGTCAGTTCTATAGAACCCCTGGAAAGCAGCATATCCAGGGGAATTCTTGAAACATGTTTTTGCATTTTTCAAATCAGGAAGGCTTAATTCTTTCCTGAACCATGATGGTGAGGCTATTGGAGATGTGGAGTGGCAGAGAAACACTAACATTTCACATCCTTACAAATTGAATTTGTTAGCCATGGAAGTTACTTCCATCCTATTAAAGGATGTTCTGCAGCTCGGATTCAGTAAGCACTTGAGTTGCGTTGATGATGTGTTCTCTACAGTTCACTTACTCCTCTTGTTTCAGCCCAGCCACCAAAAAGCCTGCCTCCCATCTCAGATGCCACTTGTGCCATTTAGTACCCTCGGCTTAGCTTCTATTTGCATATCTTCTCCCTGAGAGCAGGGATCACAGCTTATGGATCTTTATGTTACATGTAGACTTTAATATATCATGGGGTTTTGTTCATGTCATTACATTATGCCTTTTAGTACATTATCACAATCCTTAAGACACCCTAGAAGCAGCTGTGGGTGCCCAAACCATATGCCAATCGGCCGGACCATTATAAAGCTCCTAGGACTTCCAGCTGCCAGGAACAACATCTCTTTGCCAAGGGCTTACTTTGGAATCCCATTCTGCCTTAGGGCACCACAGGCCAAAGTGCAGGAAAATTGATATTTATCTTAACATCCTCCCCCAAACCCAGCAGCCTTCAATAATGACTACTGGGAGTTGGTGTATATATGTGTATATATATATATCCCAGCAAACTTTTTTCCTCTAGTAGGATTACTCTGAGACAGGTTCTCTGAATTGACTACCCAAATTCCCTAGATCAAATTTCAGTGTATCAAAAGCACCTGAGGGCTTGTTAGACCAGATTTCCAGGCACATGTGCAGGCTTTCTGATTCATTTAGCTCAGAGTAGGGCCTAAAATTCTGCATTTCTAACCAGTGCTCCAGTGTTGCTGATGCTGTTCAACCATGAACCACACTTTTAAAATCTGTTTTTGCTCTTTGTAACTCACATATTAGCCTCGTTGTTACCTGAGATCATCTCACAAATGAAATATTAGACTCTGTCCTTTTGGGGGGCCTGCTTCCAGAAAAAGACACACAAATACACTACTACCTAGATTGTTATTCTTGGTATGTTACACATGAGAACCTTGTTGCTTAGAGATTAGGCTACTTGTCCCAGATCACACAACTGGAAAATTCTAGTTGTTAATTTCTGCATGATACTCTTTGGTATAATGCTTTCCCCATATAAAGCACTCTACAAATGTCAGTAGAATTAAATGCAATGGTGTCAATCAACTATCTCACAAGGATTGAAAACAGAACCAGCTTACTTTGGAAGCCTGAAAAGATTTCTTGACAAGTACTTCATGTTTTAGAATAGAACCATGCATCTGAAAAGATGACCAGACTTGTTCATGCAAGTCTCCTAACACCTGAGGAATAGGACTGGCTTGGCTCTGCATTGACACCATGGTCTTCTGGTGAAACTCAGGTCTCCTGTTGCACTCTGAAAACTCAAAAGATAGCCCAGAGAAGTTTATAGCTGCTTGACAGCTGGAGTCCAAAAATCCTACTGCCCCCCTCTGGAGATAATTAGACCCACTGACTGCTATCAGTACTGTACTTTGATTCCTTATTTTATATTAGCCAAGAGCCCAGATCCATCTCTTCTCTCCAATATGTATCATCTTTATCTCAGTTCACCACTCTTAAAGAATTTTGTTGTTATCTCTATTTTTTTGCTTCTGCTTTTTGTGGATGATGGGGATTTTTTCCCCACACAAAACAAAGCATATGTTATAGTTTTTGAGTGGTTTTATGATTCAATCACTCTACTCTTTCAAGAGTCTGTCAAAAATTTAGAGATGGTTGAATACTCAAAGCTCAAAATGAGATAGGACTCTGGCTTCACAGATCAGTCAATCACTGAGCACTGGGTGCCCAGAGAGAATTGTACATAACAGGAAAATAATATATAATTGCGTGAACAATTCACTTTATTAGTTTCCTTGGGATTAAGCCTGTACCATCTATAGTAGCTTTGACAACAAAGAAAAGAAAAAAATGTGCAATTTTCATAACTTATTCTGTAATAGAATTAAATTTGAACTAAATTGTTTGGTAAAGCTAAAAAAATTTGAATGTAAGTTCAAGTTGATTTATTTTTAATTAATTCCACACTGATGGTGAAATAAGTCAGATTTCTTCCTTGGGAGTTAGGACAATACCCAGAACAACATTAAAAGCTAAAAAAGAAAGAAAAGTAAAATAAAATAAAAGAGTTTTGTCTATATAGTGTAAAATGTCAATGTTACTTCCACTGTAAGAAAAAAATATTCTTAGTAAATGGTATACAGTTCTTACATACAGTCCATTATAAAGCTCTGACTTTATCTGAGACTCTAGTCAGGATCAACTTTCAGGTTAATCTGTATAAAATAAAATAGATAAGGTATTTTGAAGCAACTAAGCATTTTGCCCATCAAGTGTCTGATGTTTACAAAATATTACTTTTAAAAAATAGCAAATACTTATTTATACACTGCTGATTTTCAGGGTCAGCTTTATGGCCATTCCACCACTGAAGTCTCAAGAGCCCTACAGTGAGAAGGAGGAGCTCCACTGAGGTTTAGCATTCCGTACTTGCCATCCTGAAATTCTTAATAATTTTATCTTTGAATTTTTTTTAAAAAAATATAGTCCAAAGGGACAAAAGATCACATGCTGGAGTCTGGCAGTCAGTTAATGTGCAGTTCACTCTCCAATACTTCTTGTGTCTCCAGGATTTGTTTCCAGCCATTCCATCTTCCACTCCCTTAGGCTTTGGTACCCTGATGATCTCTCTCTCCTGATCTTGTCCACTGACCAATGTTACCCTCTCTCCTCAGCAGAGGCCTAGGTGTGGATACAGGGGAATTTAATATGTAATTCCTAAAACTATGAATATAGTAAGATAGCATGCCTATAACTATGTCATATGGAAAATGGGATTTTAGAGATAATTAAGTGTACTAATCAATTCACCTTAAGTATTCAAGAAGGAGATTATCCAAATGTGCCCAACCTAAGGGGTGGGGCTTTAAAAAGCAGTGAGTTTTGTTTGGTGGGCAGAAGTCAGAGACATCCAAAGAATGAGGACATGGTGTGCCATCTCTGCACTGAAGATGGTGTAGACAATTAAGAAGGAATGTAGGTAGCCTCTGGGATCTGAAAGCAGCTCTTTCATAACAGACCTCAGACCACAGGAAATAGATTCTGAAAGCAGTCAGAATAACCGTGGAAAAGGATTTCCCCAGATCCTCTCTATAAGAATCTAGCTTGACCAACACTTGGATTTTAAACTTAGAGCCCAATGGGTGTAGTTTCAAACAGCTAAATTTGTGATAATTTGTTACTTAGCAATACAAAACTAATACAAAACACTTCTACTTTTCCTAAGGTGTCCTTTGATGATATTACTTTTCAAAAGAGGAAGACAGTTATTCTATAAAATTAATAGTTGGCTACAGTGGAATCTTAAAAGACACATTTTCTGTGTTTAGATGAACCTACAAACACTATTCCTGTATGGAATAATTTATGACAAGGCTAAATAGTTTTATGAATGATAACATTTATAGTCATCTTAAATAAAGATAATAAAATATGCATCAAAACATCAGAACCCTTTAGTGTTCTAAAATAAATTCGTAGTCTCATTCATGTCAAGCTCATGTATTTGGTACAGGATATTACAAGACTTAAGAGAAAGATTATAAAAATGTAACAGTCTTCCTCTCTGAGGGTCATATTTACTTTGAGAAAGGAACAGAGAGAAAGAAACTTGGTGATGAGTGTAGGTCAAGCTAATTTGATCTCTGTTTTGTTTTTGTTTTTTTTAAACTAGTCTTTGGGTCTCTTTGAAAACAATCATTTTACTATGAAGTCCTAGGAGGCCCTTTCACTTTTGGTTTCTGTGAAAAAGTGTTGGAGAATAAATGGGACAAGGAAGAAGGAAGGATTTGTGCTGGAATAAAAGAAGCTCACTTGAAGTTAATGTGTAGCCAGGATCCAAGTGGGCCATTTGGAGTTGATGCAGGTCACACATTGGTGTTTGTCTTGTGTTCTTCACAACTCAGTTTCCCTGCTTTCTGTACATCAACCTTTTCTTCCTGTACCTCTTCAATGTGAGACCCTCCAAAGGCTGATTTGAAATCCTCAAGGAGACCATTCCATTTATTCCCTGGAAGCCAGCAGGATATTGCAATAGCATATATTCTTCTCTGAGGTACATTGTAACCATAACATTATTAAAATTAAACCTAAATTTACTTTGCTGAAGCATCTGAGTTGTCCAGAAACAAATTAAATCAATGATAAACTCTGAATAAAAGAAATTTAAGTCAAGACCCATATTATTATTTTATACTTAATCCCCAATAGAAGGACATTGATTTCACCTTTTTTTTTTAATTTGATGTCACTCAGCCAGGAGACTCTTAAACACAGCTTGCTACCAACAATTATTTATGCTCCTTTTCTGAGCAGCACCTAATAACTGCTAATTAAGTCTTTTGTAGCCTGACTCTGAACTAATTAGGGTTAATTGAGCCTGCTTGTGCATTAGCTATTCTAGCTCTTGTCCTGGTAATCAGGATTTTAGAGCACACTGAATATTCACTCAATCTGTTTGCTTAGACTTCTCTCTACTGGACATTCTCCTACAGGTTTTTGTCATTTCTTAATGGGCAACAGTTAGCCACTCTCTGCTTTATTTCCATCTGTGATCTCAACTTTGATTGTTTTAATCATTAAAGATAATTAATTACAAAGAGATCTGTGACAATAAGAATGAAGTTGCTCAGGTTCTGTGTTTGGAATTCACAGACAAGACCTTTTGTAAGTTTTCCATCTGAGTTCTGTGCATTGGTTAGATGGCTGTACCTATGAACTGATTTTGGATTGTGGGATCATGATATTATTATTGTTATCATCATCATTATTATTTCAAGCATGATATTTGATACATATTGATAGTTCTATGATAGTTCCTCATTCATGTCATTTCACACCATTGACAATACAACTGTTTTTGAAATGTCAATGAGGGATTTGTTAATTTAATTTTTTATTGTTGGTTGTTCAAAACATTACAAATTTCTTGACATATCATATTCCACACTTTGATTCAAGTGTGTTATGAACTCCCACCTTCATCCCATACACAGATTGTGGAATCACATCAGTTACACATCCATTGATTTACATATTGCCATACTAGTGTCTGTTGTGCTCCGCTGCCTTTCCCATCCTCCACCATCCCCCCTCCCCACCTCTCCCCTCCCCTCCTATCTCTCTACCCCCTCCACTGTATAACCGTGAGGGTCTCCTTCCATTTCCATGCAATTTCCCTTTTCTCTCCCTTTCCCTCCCACCTCTCATCCCTGTTAAATGTTAATCTTCTTCTCCTGCTCTTCGTCCCTACTCTGATCTTAGTTACTCTCCTTATATCAAAGAAGACATTTGGCATTTGTTTTTTAGAGATTGGCTAGCGTCACTTAGCATAATCTGCTCTAATGCCATCCATTTCCCTGTAAATTCTATGATTTTGTCATTTTTTTAATGCAGAGTAATACTCCATTGTGTATAAATGCCACATTTTTTTATCCATTCGTCTATTGAAGAGCATCTAGGTTGGTTCCACAGTCCTGCTATTGTGAATTGTGCTGCTATGAACATCGATGTAGCAGTGTCCCTGTAGCATGCTCTTTTTAGGTCTTTAGGGAATAGACCAAGAAGGGGAATAGCTGGGTCAAATGGTGGCTCCATTCCCAGCTTTCCAAGAAATCTCCATACTGCTTTCCAAATTGGCTGCACCAATCTGCAGTCCCACCAGCAATGTACAAGTGTACCCTTTCCCCCACATCCTCGCCAGCACTTGTTGTTGTTTGACTTCCTAATGGCTGCCAATCTTACTGGAGTGAGATGGTATCTTAGGGTGGTTTTGATTTGCATTTCTCTGACAGCTAGAGATGGTGAGCATTTTTTCATGTACTTGTTGATTGACTGTATGTCCTCCTCTGAGAAGTGTCTGTTCAGGTCCTTGGCCCATTTGTTGATTGGGTTGTTTGTTCTCTTATTGTCTAATTTTTTGAGTTCTTTGTATACTCTGGATATTAGGGCTCTATCTGAAGTGTGAGGAGTAAAGATTTGTTCCCAGGGTGTAGGCTCCCTATTTACCTCTCTTATTGTTTCTTTTGCTGAGAAAAAACTTTTTAGTTTGAGTAAGTCCCATTTGTTGATTCTAGTTATTAACTTTTGTGCTATAGGTGTCCTATTGAGGAATTTGGAGCCCGACCCCACCGACTGTAGATCGTAGCCAACTTTTTCTTCTATCAGACGGCGCGTCTCTGATTTGATATCAAGCTCCTTGATCCATTTTGAATTCACTTTTGTGCATGGCGAGAGAAAGGGATTCAGTTTCATTTTGTTGCATATGGATTTCCAGTTTTCCCAGCACCATTTGTTAAAGATGCTATCCTTCCTCCATTGCATGCTTTTAGCCCCTTTATCAAATATAAGATAGTTGTAGTTTTGTGGATTGGTTTCTGTGTCCTCTATTCTGTACCATTGGTCCACCCGCCTGTTTTGGTACCAGTACCATGCTGTTTTTGTTACTATTGCTCTGTAGTATAGTTTGAAGTCTGGTATCACTATACCGCCTGATTCACACTTCCTGCTTAGCATTGTTTTTGCTATTCTGGGTCGTTTATTTTTCCATATGAATTTTATGATTGCTTTCTCTATTTCTACAAGAAATGCCGTTGGGATTTTGATTGGCATTGCATTAAACCTAAAGAGAACTTTTAGTAATATCACCATTTTGATGATGTTAGTTCTGCCTATCCATGAACAGGGTATATTTTTCCATCTTCTAAGATCTTCTTCTATCTCTCTCTTTAGGGTTCTGTAGTTTTCATTGTATAAGTCTTTCACCTCTTTTGTTAGGTTGATTCCCAAGTATTTTATTTTTTTTGAAGATATTGTGAATGGAGTGGTTGTCCTCATTTCCATTTCAGAGGATTTGTTGCTGATATACAGGAATGCCTTTGATTAATGCGTGTTGATTTTATATCCTGCCACTTTGCTGAATTCATTTATGAGCTCTAATAATTTCTTTGTAGAGCCTTTTGGGTCTGCTAGGTATAGAATCATATCATCTGCAAATAGTGATAATTTAAGTTCTTCTTTTCCTATTTTTATGCCTTTAAATTCTTTCGTCTGTCTAATTGCTCTGGCCAGTGTTTTGAGAACTATGTTGAAGAGAAGTGGAGAGAGGGCATCCCTGTCTTGTTCCAGATTTTAGAGGGAATGCCTTCAGTTTTTCTCCATTCAGAATGATGCTAGCCTGAGGCTTAGCATAGATTGCTTTTACAATATTGAGGTATGTTCCTGTTATCCCTAGTTTTTCTAGAGTTTTGAACATAAAGGGATGTTGTACTTTGTCGAATGCTTTTTCCGCATCTATCGAGATGATCATATGGTTCTTATTTTTAAGTCTACTGATGTGGTGAATAACATTTATTGATTTCCGTATATTGAACCAGCCTTGCATCCCAGGGATGAATCCTACTTGATCATGGTGCACAATTTTTTTGATATGTTTTTGTATCCGATTCGCCAGAATTTTATTGAGGATTTTTGCATCTAGGTTCATTAGAGATACTGGTGTGTAGTTTTCTTTCTTTGAAGTGTCTTTGTCTGGTTTAGGTATCAGGGTGATGTTGGCCTCATAGAATGAATTTGGAAGTTCTCCCTCTTTTTCTATTTCCTGAAGTAGCTTGAAAAGTATTGGTATTAGTTCTTCTTTAAAGGTTTTGTAAAATTCTGCTATATACCCATCCGGTCCTGGGCTTTTCTTAGTTGGTAGTCTTTTTATGGTTTCTTCTATTTCCTCAATTGATATTGGTCTGTTTAGGTTGTCTATATCCTCCTGACTCAATCTGGGCAGATCATATGACTTAAGAAATTTATCTATGCCTTCACTATCTTCTAATTTATTGGAGTATAAGGATTCAAAATAGTTTTTGATTATCTTCTGTATTTCTGAAGTGTCTGTTGTGATATTGCCTTTTTCATCCCGTATGCTAGTAATTTGAGTTCTTTCTCTTCTTTTCTTCGCTAGCATGGCTAAGGGTCTGTTGATTTTGTTTATTTTTTCAAAGAACCAACTTTTAGTTTTGTCAATTTTTTCAATTGTTTCTTTTGTTTTGATTTCATTAATTTCAGCTCTGATTTTCATTATTTCTTGCCTTCTACTTCTTTTGCTGTTGTTTTGCTCTTCTTTTTCAAGGATTTTGAGATGAAGTATGAGATCATTTATTTGTTGGTTTTTTTTCTTTTTTTAAGGAATGAACTCCAAGCAATGAATTTTCCTCTTAGAACTGCTTTCAATGTGTCCCATAGATTCCGATATGTTGTGTCTGTGTTTTCATTTATCTCTAAGAATTTTTCAATTTCCTCCTTGATGTCTTCTATAACCCATTGATCATTCAGTAACCTATTGTTCATTCTCCAAGTGATGTATGCTTTTTCCTTCCTTCTTTTATCATTGATTTTCAGTTTCATTCCATTATGATCAGATAAGATGCATGGTATTATCTCTACTCCTTTATATTGTCTAAGAGTTGCCCTGTGACATAATATATGATCTATTTTTGAGAAGGATCCATGTGCTGCTGAGAAAAAAGTGTAACTGCTTGATGTTGGGTGGTATATTCTATATATGTCAATTAAGTCTAGGTTATTAATTGTGTTATTGTGTTCTATAGTTTCCTTATTCAACTTTTGTTTGGAAGATCTGTCCAGTGTCGAGAGAGGTGTGTTGAAATCTCCCATGATTATTGTATGGTGGTCTACTAGACTCTTGAACTTGAGAAGAGTTTGTTTGATGAACATAGCTGCACCATTGATTGGGGCATAAATATTTATGATTGTTATGTCTTGTTGGTATATGGCTCCCTTAAGCAGTATGTAGTGTCCCTCTTTATCCCTTTTGACTACCCCGCCTGCAGGTCCTGGGCCTGTTCCTGGCACGGGCGGCGACTCTGCTCTGCCGCTACTCCAATTAGGGTGGTGTGTGTACCACGCTGGCAGGCTCCTGGGCCTGATCCGCCCGTCTGTCGCAGGTCTGCCTACCTTGCAGGCGCAGGCGGCGGAACTGCCCTGCCCCTCCTACCACGCCTGCGGACCCCTGGGCCTGATCTGCAGGTTGGTCACAGGTCAGCTCACCCTGCCGGCACGGGTGGCGGTTCCGCTCCGCCCCCACTCCAATTGGGTTCACGTGACCACCACACCGGCAGGGCCTGATCCGGGCGTGGGCGAAGGATCTGCTCTGCCCCTACTCCAGTTGGGGTGACGTGTGTACCACGCTGGCAGGCCACTGGGTGCCGCAGTCTGGCTGGGCACAATCAGGAGCCACTTGTCAAAAGAAACTAACTTTATTTTTAGAACCACACACGCCAAACAAAATAGCCTCTCAGGAAAAACCCTCAGAGCCTCAACTGCCACCACCGGCTTCCCACAAGCCTCTCTCTCCCACACAAGCTTCTCTCCACCTCCCACAATCCTCCTGCTCTTGAGGCCGATTGGCTGGGTCACGTGGGCGGAGCCAAAAAAGTCCCCCAATGAGCAGCTCCGTGGTCTGAAAGGGCAGGGAAACAGCCCAATGAGCATCACCGCAGAGGAGCCAATCAGCTAGATGTTGCTGGGGCCGAGGAGCCAATCAGCTTGATGTTGCTGGGGCCGCTGTGACCCAATCATCAGCCGGCAGCTGGAAGTTTGCTGGCAGCTGGAAGTTTGCTGGGGCCCCTTCGGCTGTGGCTCTCAACATCTCCCCCTCTCTGTTTAAACAACAAGCATGTGGCTTAGGGACCGTGCCTGCCTTAGGTTGTCCAATAGTACATATGGTCCTTAGGTTGGTACCATTGCAATTGGATCTTACCCGTCACTGACTACTGGTCCAGTATACAGCCACATCTGTGGAGAGGTCTTTGTACCAGCAGGGGGTGAGGTTCTTTGCCTCACCTCTGTTGGCCCCCAAATTTTAGCTGGACGATCATGACAAGCAGAAGGGAGGAAGATACACCAAGCCAATTGACGGCTCCTTTTGGAAAAATTGTACCACCGATGACATCATCAGCAAAAATACCCCAACACTACCACAAGTCGCTGCATCAACAGATAGTTCACAATGCATACAGGTGAGTTCACAATGTGTCCAGGCAAGTTCTGCAAGCAGTTCAGTGATGGCTATTGCAGAAGCTGTAGATTGGTTTTATCTTTGACTTCACCAGCACTGGGATGAAGATAGGAATTCTGGCAATAATGGCTAAAGAAAAAATTATGTAACATTACAGAAGGCACTAAAAGAAAACAATTTTCTTAACAATTTACATTGTCTTCACCGGCACTGGGATGAAGATAGGAATTCTGGCAATAATGGCTAAAGAAAAAATTATGTAACATTACAGAAGGCACTAAAAGAAAACAATTTTCTTAACAATTTACATTATCTTTAAGAGAATTATTAAATATAATGAAAAGGAAAGGTGAAAGTAAACAAACAGATCTGTTAACCTTCTTTTTTGTTTACATATTAAAACAATCCTCAACAGTTGTTTGCCCAATTTAAATTAAACCATATAAATCACATGAAAAAAAAATATTAGGATCCATTTTATCATGAGCGCTCATCATATATGATATATGGACATACATACATTCAAACATATAACACAAAACACAAGTGTGCACACATAATATAATACATACAACACATAACATTATAGTAAAGGCCTTATAACTTTTTACAAGTGAAATCTCCATTGCAATGTTTAAAAACTCTATAGTCAAAAAATAGAACTGATCAGCAAAACATTAACCTAGGTCTGTATGAGCTCAAAAAACAAAATAGAACTTCATGATATGGCAAAGGGCAATAATAAAATAGATATTGAAAAAAGCATCCTGGTTCTGTTGCAGATGTAAGAATAGCCAAACTGGAGTTTTGGATATCAGTTGTTATGGATTTGAGCCAAATCATCTTCTTTTTGGTCTGTAGAAACCACTTTAGTTAATCTTTCTGGAATCCAAATCGGCTGCTGTTCTCCCTGTGGAAACATAAACAGACCCCCGACTCCAGACAATCACTGGGTCAGGACCTTGGTTAATCTCTCTGGAATCCAAATCGGCTGCTGTTCTCCCTGTGGAAACACACAAACAGACCCCCGACTCCAGACAATTACTGGGTCAGGACCTTTCCATTGTCCTGTTAGAATATCCTTCCAAAGTACCTTGGGCTTATGCACATTTTTTGGACACATATGCCTTTCCGCAGCACTAAGTCCTGATGAATCCAAATTTAAAAAGTTTAGAGTAAAAAGGGTTATTTTAAGTTTATCTTTGGGGAATATATACCCCTTCCCAATTCCTTCTTTTTGCTTTAATAAGTACATTTTAATAGTTTGATGAGCTCTTTCAACTATGCCTTGTCCCTGTGGATTGTATGGGATTCCTGTTATATGAGTAATGCCAAATGTTGAGCAAAATTGTTTAAAAGAGGTAGAAGTATAACCAGGGGCATTATCTGTTTTTAACTGTTTTGGAACACCCACAGTGGCAAAATTTTGTAAGCAATGAGCTATAACATCTTTAGTTTTTTCTCCAGCATGAAGGGAGCCCATCAAAAATCCAGAAGAAGTATCAACTGTAACATGCAAATATTTTAATTTTCCAAATTCTGGCAAGTGTGTGACGTCCATCTGCCAAATATGGTTAGGTATCAATCCTCTAGGATTGACTCCAAGATTAACTTGTGGTAAAAAGGTCACACAATTTTGTCATTGTTTTATTATTTGTCTAGCTTGTTCCTTAGTTATTTTAAAATGCTTTTGTAAAGTATTAGCATTGACATGGAACTTTTTATGAAAATTTATAGCTTCTTCTAGTGTAGAGAAAATATGTATGTCATGTGTAGTTTTATCTGCTAAATCATTGCCCAAACTAAGGGCTCCAAGCAATCCTGTATGTGCCCTGATATGTCCTATAAAGAATGGATCTTTTCTGTCCCAGATTAGACTTTGTATAGTGGAAAGCAAAGAGAAAACAGTAGAAGAAGGGGAAATCCTACCAGCATCTTCAAGAGATACTATAGCATTAACTACATACTGACTATCAGAAAATAAATTAAATACAGAATCTTTAAACATCACAAAAGCTTGTAAAACTGCATTAAGCTCTACCTTTTGAGCTGATTGTTTGGGTACTAAAAATGTAAAAGTTTGATCAGGGGTAACTACTGCTGCTGTACCATTATTTGACCCATCAGTGAATATATTTGGAGCATTCATGATAGGTGTTTTCTTGTCATTTTTAGAAAAATTACAGGATGCAATGACCAAAAAGACAATAAAGCATTAGATGGTAAGTGGTTATCAAATGAAACATTAGATTTGCACATGATTATTGCCCAAGTATTTAACTCATTAGCTAACTCATCAATTTGATTCATAGTATATGGAGTAATAATTTTATTGGGAGAAAATCCAAACACTCCCTTTGCTGCTTTTATTCCTTTGAGTATTAATTGTCCTACAGCCTCAGGATACCTAGTAAGAATAGTGTTAGGAGAATAAGATAAGTGTAACCATAATAATGGACCTTCTTGCCAAAATACTCCTGTAGGAATATTTTTTGTTGGTAGTACAATAAATAATAAAGGCAAACTTATATCAATTCTATCCAAATGCATATTTTCCATATATATTTCAATGATTTTTAATGCCTTTCTTGCTTCAGGCGTTAACATTCGGGGTGAATTTGGATCTGTTGGACCTTTTAGGATATCAAATAAAGGTCCCAACTCTCCTGTTGGTATACCTAAATAAGGCCTTATCCAATTTATGTCTCCTAATAACTTTTGAAAGTCATTAAGTGATTTGAGTTGATCTACTCGTATTTGAATTTTTGGTGGACGGACCATGGTTGAGGATATTAGAACTCCTAAATAATTAATTGGAAAATTTAATTGTACTTTATCTATTGCTATCTCTAGATTATAATTTTTTAATAAGTTTGTAAGTGTGGCATAACATTCTAGCAATGTGTTTTTATCTTTGTGTGCTAATAATACATCATCCATATAGTGAAATATTTGTAGTTCAGGATTTTGATTTCTAAGTGGCTGGATTACTTTGTTAACATAAATTTGACACATAGTTGGGCTGTTAGCCATCCCTTGAGGGAGTACTTTCCATTCATATCTCTGATCAGGACCTTCATGATTCAGTGCAGGGATAGTAAATGCAAAACGTGGACTATCCTCAGGATGAATTGGAATTGAAAAAAAACAATCTTTAATATCTTAACTAAAACATACCAGGTTTTTGGCAAAGCAGACAACTGAGGAATCCCTGATTGAGCAGGTCCCATAATAACCATCTCATTATTAATGGCTCTTAAATCTTGCAATAATCTCCATTTACCAGATTTCTTTTTGATGACAAAAAAGGGAGTATTATGGGGAGATACAGAAGGTTGTATATGTCCTTCCGCTAATTCTTGTTTGACCAGGTCATGGGCTGCTTGTATCTTTTCTTTAGTCAGGGGCCACTGAGGAACCCATACTGATCTTTCTGATTTCCAAGTAATTTTTATTGTCTCAGTGGCCCTTTCTGAAAATCCAAACCATGTCTTTCTGTTCCTTGATCTATTTGTATTGGTGCTGCTATACCTTGTTCTTGTTTTTCTAATCTTTTTCCTTTCCTAAAACCTTGTCTAGTCATAATAGTGGGTGCATTTTGGTTGATGTTATTTGTTAATGTCAAACCTAATTGATCTAGGACATCTCGTCCCCATAAATTTACGGGAAGATGATCCAATACATATGGCTGTATAGTTCCTTCACATCCTTCAGGATCCTTCCAATCTAATACCATTGCACTTCTATGGGGATTAGTCGCCACTCCTAGGCCTCGAAGCGTTTGAGTGGCTTGTTGTAATGGCCAATGTTTTGGCCATTCTTGACGAGAGATGATGCTAAGGTCTGCACCTGTATCCAGTAGCCCATTAAATTCATGTCCTTGAATATTTAGTTTTAGCATGGGGCGAGAATCTAAATTTAAAGAAAGCATAGCCCAATCTACACCTGTGGAGCCTAATCCCTTGGAACCTCTTTCTACAGTACAACTGGAAAATTTATCATGTAGGCTGGGTATTATTAGTAACTGTGCTATTCTATCTCCTGGTGAAATTACTGATATGCCCTTTGGAGAACTGGCTATAATTTTTATTTCACCTTCATAATCGGGATCAATTACCCCAGGACTTATCATAAGTCCTTTTAGAGTAGAAGAGCTGCGGCCCAATAATAAGCCTACTGTTCCTTTGGGAAGAGGTCCTTTCACCCCTGTGGGAATGATTTGAACTCCCATCTCTGGAGTTAGTACTGCTCTGGCGGAGGTGCAGATGTCCAACCCTGCGCTCCCTCTGGTTTGTCTGATGAGGGATCTGATGGACAATGTGTCCTGGGCACTACCCTGATGGGGTTGCTGGGTTCCTCCAGTGCTCCGTATATTTGTGGTTTTGGGCCCCGGAGCATTGGGCCCCCCTGTCCATTTTTTGGCAATGGAGCCCGATGCCTTTCTCCACGATATCGTGGATAAACACCTGGTCCTTGTTCGTTTTTTGATAATGGAGTACCCTCTATGGTGGTTTGAGAACGGCATTCATTAGCCCAATGTCTCCCTCTACGGCACCGTGGGCAAATACCTGGTATTCTACTCCTTTGATACCTAGTTTTGTTAAACCCTCCTCCAATGGGGCAATTCCTTTTAAAATGTCCTGTTTGTTCACAATTGTAGCACGTTCTTGGCCTGGCATCTAAAGCCTGTTTTACTGCAGCTGCCACAATTTGCCCTTGTTCATTAATGTCTCTGGCATCTAAAGCCTGTTTTACTGCAGATGCCACGACTTGCTCTTGTTCATTAATGTCTCTACATAATTTAATATATGTGTTTAAATCTTCATGTTTCCATGTTCTAATGATATCTCTGCACCAACGATTCGCTTGCTCATAAGCCAGGTGTTTTAGTAATGGCATTGCTTGTTCTGTATTCCCAAAAACTCTGGTAGCTGTTTGAATAAGCCTATCTACAAACTCAGCATAAGGTTCATTAGCTTCTTGTATTACCTTAGATAATTGACCTTGTAAACCTCCATGTCCTTGTAAAGTCTTCCATGCCTTAATTGCATCTGCAGCAATTTGTGCGTATACGCCAGGATCATATGCAATTTGTTGCTGCTGATCCTCATAAGGTCCCTTTCCTAACAACATATCTAGATTTCTCTGAGGATAACCAGCTGCTGCATTTCACCTAGCCGTCTCCTTGCAAAATTCCTCATTGGCAACCTTCCATAACAGGTATTGTCCTCCATTTAGCACAGCTTTACACATATTAGCCCAATCTGCTGGCGTCATGTTCAAGTTGTTAATGGGTTCGACCATGCTTACAGTGAAGGGTGCTTGAGGACCATAGGTTGTTACAGCCTTTTTTAGCTGCTTCACTGTTTTGAAATTTAAAACTTGGTAAAATCGCTGCCCTCCTGCCTCAAATACAGGGCATGTTAATATTTGAGATCTTGTCTCAGGATCCCAACTATCAACTGCGGGGGTTGGGGACCTCCCAGCATATGGAGGTGGCCTTGTTAGTTGGACACTTACGTCCTCTGGTGATAGAAAGGTGTTAGTAGCAGTCTCCTGTAGAGGTGGTGCTGTTGGTTGGACACTTACACCCTCTGGTGATAGAAAGGTGTTAGTAGCAGTCTCCTGTTGTAACTTTCCCCCTGATGGCTTTTTCTGTTTTACACTTTCTTTCTCTGTCTGACTAACTTGAGAGACCTTCTCTTTTACTTGAATCATTATGTCTTCTTCTTCCTCTACCATTGTCTGAACTGAAGGCTTTGGACTAAGCAAACAAGATATGAACGTCCACAATGGCAATGTGCCAACTGGCAGAGTCCCTGGGCTTTTCTTTTCTATTCTTTTTAAATCTTCACCATGATGGTTCCATTGTGATATATTTAACAACTCCTCCTTAAAAAGCCATGAGCTACATTTTTGTATTGTATCAACGTATGCCCTGATTGTTCTTGATTTTACTGAGATGCCTCCTTTCTCTAACAATTTACTTAACACTCTTTCAGTTTGTTTTTTACTAATTTCTGATCCCGTATTTCTACTATAATACAACCCAACAAGATAACGCCTAACAAAACTGAAACAGAGTGAAACAAAATTGGAACAACACAAAATCATTATAATAGCCTCCTGAAATGTCCATCCGTCCTTTCTCCCTATCTGTTCCTCAGATGTGAGCGGTTTTTCTTCCATCTTACACATCTCCAGGGACAGGCAACTTAAAACAAAAGTGAAACAAAATAACAAAAGAAGAATCTTAAAATGGCTACCCATCCTCTCGCCCTGCCCTCAGGGGCGAGCAGTTCACTTACCCTCAGTCGCTCCCTGTGCGAGCCACCAAATGCCGCAGTCTGGCTGGGCACAATCAGGAGCCACTTGTCAAAAGAAACTAACTTTATTTTTAGAACCACACACGCCAAACAAAACAGCCTCTCAGGAAAAACCCTCAGAGCCTCAACTGCCACCACTGGCTTCCCACAAGCCTCTCTCTCCCACACAAGCTTCTCTCCACCTCCCACAATCCTCCTGCTCTTGAGGCCGATTGGCTGGGTCACGTGGGCGGAGCCAAAAAAGTCCCCCAATGAGCAGCTCCATGGTCTGAAAGGGCAGGGAAACAGCCCAATGAGCATCACCGCAGAGGAGCCAATCAGCTAGATGTTGCTGGGGCCGAGGAGCCAATCAGCTAGATGTTGCTGGGGCCGCTGTGAGCCAATCATCAGCCGGCAGCTGGAAGTTTGCTGGCAGCTGGAAGTTTGCTGGGGCCCCTTCGGCTGTGGCTCTCAACAACTGGGCCTGACCCGCCAGGCTGTCACAGGTCTGTTTACCTTGCAAGCGCGGGCGGCGGCTCTGCCCTGCCCCTCCTACCACGCCCGTGTACCACTGGGTCGCGGGTCTGCCCACCTTGCAGGCACGGGTGGCGGCTCCGCTCTGCCCCCTCTCCAATTGGGGTCACGCGGACACCACGCTGGCGAGCTGCTGGGCCTGCTCCGGGCGCTGGCGGCGGCCCGGCTCCTCCCCTCTGACTCGACGACAAATCGAGGAGACTCGGGTGTCTGTGCCTCACCCCCCCTACCAGGAGACCAACTGTTTCTGTCGCCGCTGGTATTGATGAAGTTTTCTCCTCCGCCGCTTTCTGATGACATCAGATCTCTGCCATGTTGGTATCCTATGCGAATGGCAGCATTTCGTTCCCCTTGCCGGGCAACCAAAGCAACGGGTGAGTCCTGACCGGCCCTCAGCAGGACCCGGACCGAGAAGCAGTTTCCATGGGCTCCTAGCCCTGGGCCAGGGCAGTTCCGGGAGCCGGAACTCGGCCGCTCCGTGCTCGGTGTATGCTCCGATAAGAGTAGGCTCCAAGAAGCAGCCCCCGCGGTCTCAGTTCCAGGAGCCGGAACTCGGCCGCTTAGTGCTTGGTGTATGCTCTGATAGGAGCAGGGTCCAAGAAGCAGCCTCCGCAGGCTCCCCAGCCCTGGGCCAGGGCGGGGATTTGTTAATTTAACTTGCAATTCCATTTAATTGTCCAGTCATATTAACCTTAAAAACAATTCTACATAAAAACAGATTTTTAAAGGAAAGTTAGTCTTCAGTTTTTCATGGCTGTGCTTTTCAAGGCAATTAATAAGTTGAACAGTCAGAACTAAAAATTAATGTTTAACATCAATTAACAATAAACAACTTTTCTAATTCTACCAAGATGAGTGGTTATGCAATAATTTCTTTAGCATTTATCTGTTGAGACAGGATGCAGAGCAAATAACTGGCCATAGCAAAGATTAAATGGTATTTTTTAAACTTCCAAGGGAGAGGGAAAGAGGTCATCATAGAAGCAAGCAAGGAGCCCTAATTTTTCTTTCATCCTTAATACATACTTAACAAGTGTTGGCTGGTTAATAAGTTGTTATTACTATTGAATAAAAGAGTGAATTAATTTCTCTGAACAGCACAGCAAATGAAAGTTACCTTCTCCATCTTAGATAATCATATCTGTAAGGTCCTTGCTTAGTATCTGGATGGCCATCTTAAGTGACAGCTGACATTTTAAGAAAAATTTCACTTTCCTGCCCAATAGCATTTCTGAGAGAGGCTCACCACTCCCCCATACCAACCCCACCCTTAAATGCCCACATTAGGACCCACTCAGCTCTAATCCCTGAGCCTGCCCCATAAAAGTCTGTTTTACTTCTCTCTGTCAATGGAGAGATGTGCTTTTTTTCCCCCTCAGCTCTGACAAATAAACTCTCATGTTTATCTCTGCTGGTCTCCTTCTTTCATTTCTAGCTCGCCCATCTCCCAGTTTCTCACTTTCCTTTCAGTATCCAATTTCTTAATGCTATATTTCGTTAGATTAGCAGTTGAGATTTTAGATTTTAATTTTAAACTCTCCCCTTACAGATAATGAAACGGTATTTTAGATGTTGAGAAACAGACCCAGGGGATCAGTCATAAGTAAACAGAGGAAAATCTAAAGTCCAAACTCAGTGCAGGTGACCCTCTGCAAGTGGACTTCATTGCCATGAAGATCCTGATTCTGAGATGATCTTTATATGGCCATTGGCAGGAAGATCCCTTCAGCAACAAGACCAAGACATTTACAAAGGACTGAATTCTAAACCTGCATCTCTGAACTAATGCCCACAGAACATACTATAGCAACATCCCATTAAACATCAGACTATTGATCTTTTTTTTTTATATGTGCATTGTGGAATGCACATAAATGTGGTTCAAAGGAAATTTTTTATTACAAAGATTTTACTTTAGGAAACTCTTTAAAAATATGTCTGAATAATGTAACTAACTACTTATCTCTGGATATGTGTGCCCTATATATGAAAAGGCTCCAAAAAGCTACATATAAAACGAGTATATAACTTCATAAGTCAAGACTATGTGCACTTTTGGCTTCTTTGAAACAGAGTTCAAAATTAATCAACAAAATTAATACTTGCTATGTTGCCAATGAACTTTCAAAAACTTGTGTCAATAGTTTTAAACCAATAAGCCTTTTATATGCATTTGAAAATCCTGCTAACAATTGGCAATACAGTGAAATAATATCTAATTGCTGCAATACCTAGGGGAAATAATAGAATCTATAATTGTGGCCCAAAAAACTGCAGTTTAAAGCATGCATGCTGCTGTTCAGATTTATGGTCATACTAATCAAGTTGATATCAGGATTTATTTCATAATGGGAATTTTATGATTCAGGAAAACAACTATGATGGCTGAGAACAAGTTAAATGAATTTTTGTCCAAAGTATTATTCCAGAGAATTATGTGAACACATATTGCCATGTTTCCCAGGGAATTCTTCCATTTCTTTTCCTCATAGCTCCCTGCATTCTAGTGTGATTAATATTACAGGCAATTCTTGATTTTTCTGGGTTGATTACTATTATAGGCAATTCTTCAGAGAAAAGGGGCATGCAGAATGCTGATAATTAAAGTTAATCAAATTATTCAAGGATTTATTACTAGTCTTTATTTTAACTATACTAACCACTGTCTTCATTGTATTCAGGATTTAATTTAAGAAGCAACTAAATGATGAGACAGGGAGGTCAATGCCATTTTAAAGAGTATTATTACTCACAGGGCCCAAGAGAAAGGGACATACCACACAGGGCCAACAAGGGAAGCAGCCTCCTTTAAGTCTAGAGGCGAAAGGAACAGAAGAGAAAGCATGACCCAGAATCTTCATTGTAATTTCTTTAAGTAATTCATAAGATGAACTAGTGTTTAGGATTAAATATTTGGAATAATTTCAGCAGGCTCTGGGTATGGGGGAGATCTCTAGTTATCTGGTACCTCTGATCCTGGGGAGATTTAGGGCAGAGGAAATATTGGCTTGGTTATGAGAGATTAGGTAAAGGTGGTAGCTGGAGATGTGGAGTTTGTCTTAATTGGCTTGCATATGAAAGCCATGCTAACAGGGATGTCATTTACTATGTCTAGGAATTAGCTAATTCTGAGAGGGATAGTTTCTCCCAGGCCAGCAAAGCTCCCAAGATGACAAAACATCATAAAATAAAGAAAAATTTAAAACATAATTAATACAACCATAGCTCAAGTTTGCTTTTTACTCTTTTTGGGCTTCTCAGTTTTAAAAGAAAAGACTGGATAAGTGAGGTAGCTTAAATGAGAGGACAGTAGGGTTTCATAAGGTGTCACACATAATAGTTATCTTCACATTTGACTGTTATGGATATGTTTAGATCAGTTAAGTAAAACATTAGAAATTGGATTATATGTGTAATAAACATCATATGGCTACATATGTGTATATGAATGTGTGTGCTACCATTTTCTAGTATTTAAATCTGTTGTGAGCTTATATTAAAACACTACTTAGAAGTATGGCTTTCTTCTATATAATTTTCTTCCTTCCCTTCAGAAACACAAACACACAGGCACACATTCACACACACACACACACACACACACACACACACACAGAAACACAAACACACACATACACACACACCCCTTATAAATATACAAACATAAGAAGCAGGAATTTGGAAATGAATAAAACCTGAGTGAGGGGTTTCCTGAGACTGAGTAGTAACTGAGCCTATCAGGTTCACCAAGACAGTAGTGATGAGTGGGATGCTGTAAATATGCTTGGGCCTACTTAAACACAAAAGTCATTTAAAAAACAGACTTTTCTCTAGCTGTTGAAGAAAGAAAAAGTCAGAAACCTTCTGAGCTTTCTTGGGGAAATGTATCTTGTGAACTGCCCATGGGACTCCATGGTAAGGAAGTGCAAGCAGCCTCAGGAAGCCAAGAGCAGTTTTGGACGGCTGGAAGTTAGTCCCAAAATGAGAATTTCTGTGCTACAATTCTAAGGAAAGAATTCCACAAGCTGTGATTGTTGGAAAAAGATCCCAAGTTCCAGATGAAAACCACAACCCAGACTAGCACCTTGTTTTCAGTCCATGAAAACCTAGCAGAAAAACCAATTATGCTACTATAATTGCAACTCTGACTTAAAAAAAAAACAACTGAGCCAATAAATGTATGTTGCTTTAAGCTGCCAATCTGGTGGTAATTTGTTATACAACAGTAGAAAACTACTACACACCAAACACTCAACAATTCTCCATTTTGAGAATCAGAGAGGTTACATAACGTGCCCTAGTTCCCACCACTGGTAAGTGGAGCAGCAAAGACTGCACCTTACCCCAAGTTCCCTGTTTTCTCCCCATAACTCATGCACAACAGCACACTGAGTCAGCAGTGCAGTAGGGCAGTGCCCTGGGCACAATGGCAGTTTAGCATCCTTACTAAAGCCTTTTGCTCTCCACCTCTGAGCTGCTCTACATCTGCTTATATCTGCAACACAGAGACAGTGTCCTCTTCAGCATCCATTTATCTGACTCTCGAGAGAGCGGTGAATACTCTTTTTGTGTACCAATTAATCTTTGACCACCAAGACTGAGAAGGAAGGAAGGGTGAAATGAAGTCTTACTTTTAGGAACTGAGCTGAGACCTGATTTATTTCACCTTGTTTGTGAAACAGCAGCTAATGATTTTGGTTCACTACCCACCTGGATTAGATTCAGGGAAAGTTGTTTGAGTGGAATCATGGGAGAGAGTATTAAGGGCATGAGCCAGTGCACTCTGCTTTAGCTCTAATTCATCTTCCCTCAGCTTCAAAAGGCTTGGGTAACCAGAGGGACATTTACTGCAGTCTTGTAAAAAGATGTCAATAACCTAATGGCTATTTGTGCACAAACAGATGTGCATTTCAGTTCTCCTACACTCCACCTAAATATCTAAGGTATTCTTTTCATGTCAATAATAATAATAATAATAATAATCCCTAATAATTGTACTCCTTGTCTTTATCTTAAATATAGTAGCATCTTAAGGAAATAATTTAAAGGTCGAATGAAAGTGCATTAAAGTGCTAGCCACACTTAGAATGTTATTAGACTAGGTTTAAGGTAGTTTTCTCTAAAAAGCAAAAATTTTAAATATTTGAAACTTTAATTACTTAGCAACTGCTAAAGATGAGTGATTAGGAGCCAAATCTATTTACAGTATTAAACTTTTCTCTCTCCGTGTGTGTGTGTGTGTGTGTGTGTATGTATATACATACAGATATTTTTCTACAGTACAATGATCCATTTTAACATTTTTAATGTCTTCACATCCCCTTGAAATAAGGCTCAGGTTATATGTACTTAGTTATACTCAGTCTCATAGTCCTGACCTCTTACAAACATGGATGATGTTATAGCTGAGTCTGCACATTCCTAATGATACAAAGTCTTGCCTGGGATAAATGGGGTGTACTGGTACCATCTATAACGGAAGAATATACGAGGCTACAGAAAACTGCCAAATGAGATGCTGAAACTAGTAGGGAAAAGAAATGGAATTTTTCAGCTCCTACAGGAGAATTACCCTCCATAATGAGTGAAAAAGAAAGAAGAAAAATTACTGAGGGAGTGTAGGAGAGTTACTTAAAATACATTTTTATGCATTGGACAACAGTGAGGAATTTGTCTGCATTGGGCAATACTAAAGTTTGCCAGAGCTATAAAAAGGTTATGCAAACAGTAACCCAAAAGGAATAGAAACACATTAGGATTTATAGGCTTAAATTGTTCACTATGTAAATGAAGCTTTCAAATGGTTTATGGAAATTAATGTCTTATATTTATTACTCAGCTCCCAGATTAAAATGGGAACCACACTGATTAGGTAACATTACAAATCAATTCCCATAGAGAGAAGTAATAATAATACATCAAAATACAAATGCTCTGATTAAACAAGTTGATATATGGAAAGAAAAAAAGATGTCTGCTTTTCTTGACTGCTGCTTTCGAATGCTAGTCAGTATTTTCTTTATTCTCCTAAAACAACGGACTGGAAGTAAACAGACAAACTGGTTATGACACTTCCTATTTCTATAAACACATGGGGAGAGAAAAGAGGGAGAGAAAGATCTGGGCTTCTTTCCCTCCAGCTAAATATCAAATCATGTGAAGCTTGCATTGCCAAACATGGCAACACTTCAAGTGCTACAATCAGTGTAGCATTTAGCCAAAGAGAAGGCAGGGAAGCAAACAGGATGCATTACTGGGCCATTTTCTAATTCAAGTCTCCTTCCCTTCAGTTCTTTCACATGGGGAACAGGGTTATGATGTGAAAGGGATCATACTAACGTTATATAGTTACATTTAAATGCAGCCAAATACACTAATGACTTATGAAAACTGACAGGATCCCTGTTACTAAAAACATTAGAACAATTTTCCCTAAGTGAGGAAAAACATTTTACCATAAGATAACAGACTGGGCGCAAATTTAAATCTCAGTGCCTTTTAGGGTGCCATAATAGGAGGGAGAAATTTCTAGAAGTGTGGTTTCAATGCCTTCCCTAGGAGCCTCCTCAAGCAGAAACAATGCTATAGTAGTTCATATCTAAGTGACCTGGGATCAGATCTTCTTTCATGTCTAGCAACAGAGGCTCTGAGAAAGAAACTACCCACACATAAAACAAAATTAAAACCAAATACTTTTTAAAAAATTAACTAAAGCTTCTTTCGTTGTCATGTTGCTTCTATCCAGATTTATACCAATATCTCATTTATAAACAAATCGGGATTATTCACAGGTTAGCTGATCAGAAGAGTTTTCTTTTTTTCCACTTCATTAAAGATGTATGTGATATCCTCTAAAAGTAGCTTCTAAATCTTACAGCAATATTATATTTTCCCATCATAGTTTCCTTTTACTAAGGTAAGTATGATGACCCTCTTCACTCCTCATGATGGAATGAGTTCAGTGTCAGGGAAATTTCTGGCCTCATGTCAATCATACCTGCTGATATTGGTATATTACCAGTGTTGGACCCCTCAGATTCATATAATCTTGATACTGAAAAATGAAATATTGGAGTTGTTTAGTTGTTGTAATTGTCTAGTTGTCATATGCTGCATTGGTTAATAAGATGTGGTAGCTTTAAAACATTGTCATTTCAAGTATGAGGACAAGTGTATTTACAGCACCCTATTCATCACTACTATTGTGGTGAACCTGACAGGTTCAGTGATTATTCAGTCTCAGGAAACTCCACACTCAGGTCCTATTCACTCACATCCTGATATCACATGGGCTTATGATTCTGCTCCACATGTTTACTTTTATTCCTAGACTAACTCTTCATTCTGCTCTCTTGGTACTCATCTAAGCTATGTTAGGGCCACCATGGGAGATTTAAAACAATTAAGTTGTAAAGACTTAATCTGCTTGACAATGGAAAACCAGGAAAGATTTTCAGGCCAGAGATCACAATATCAGAGGGACTCATATAGAAGCTATGCATTGGATGCTTTAGAGTACAAAAAGAGAGAGAAGTAAAATTAGAAAGTACTTATAATGGTTCCTGAAATATTACCTGGTCTGAATTAGGATCATAGGAATGACAAAAAGGGGACTTACTATCATTGTTTCAAAGACAGTGTGCTTAGGCTGAGAAGTAGCTTTGTATCTCAGGTTTGATTTCCAACAGACTAAGCCCAAATAATCCCTTATAAACTTTGCAGGAAGTAAATGGAATTGGAAAGCAGAATGTACAAGAAGAGGCAAACGAGGGAGGGGAAGTCCTGGACAGAAGCTTATCTATAAAAGATACTCCCTTATCCAGAGTCTGAGACAGGAGGATCAAAGCCAAGAGTTCAAAGCCAGCCTCAGCAATGACAAGGCACTTAGCAACTCAGTGAGACCTCATCTCTAAATAAAATACGAAACAGGGCTGAGGATATGACTCAGTGGTCGAGTGCCCCTGAGTTCAATCCCTAGTACCAAAAAACACAACAAAAAAAGATTTCCCTTAAATACATGAGAGGTAGGTGACTTCCTGAGTTGTAGGAGCAGGGCCCCAGAGGGGTCTGACTGCAAGGTTCAAAACAAACACATAGAAGGGTGTTTTGAGTTGTGTTTGCACAACTCCAATGACCTCAGCCTCATGAAGTTCTTCCCTAATATGCATAGCTGGAAAAAACTTAGAGGCACTACACAAGCAGGCAATTTCATCTTCACAGATCTCTACCAGATGGGGGTTCCCTCCAGCATCATCATGGATACCTTGATATTGCATATGGCAAGACTTAAGGAAATACAACTGATTTATGGGTGTTAATTTTTATATCCTTCTACTTTGCTGATTCATTTAGGAGTTCTAGAAGCTTTCTGGTGGGGTTTCTTGGGTCTACTAAATAGAGAATCATGTCACGGCCAATAGGCTTAGTTTTTCTTCTTTTCCTATTGTTATCCCTCTAATATATTTATTTTGTCTAACTGCTCTGACTAAGGTTTCCAGGACTATGTTGAGTAAAAGTGGTGAAAGTGGGCATCCCTGTTTCTTCCAGTTTTTAGAGGGAATGCTTTCAGTTTTTCCCATTTAGAATGATGTGGGCCATGGGCTTAGCATATATAGCTTTCACAATGTATGCTTCTACTATCCCTAGTTTTTCTAGTGTTTTGAGCATGAATGGATGCTGCATTTTGTTAAACGTTTTTTTTTTCTGCATCTAATGAGATAATCATGTCATTCTTATCCTTAAATCTACTGATGTGTTGAATTACATTTATTGATTTCTGTATGTTGAACTAGTCTTGCATCTCTGGAATGAACCCCACTTGATCATGGTGTACTATCTTTTTAATATGTTTTGGATGTTGTTTGCATCTATTTTCATCAGGAATATTGTTCTGAAGTTTTCTTGATGTGTCTGTCTGGTATATGGGAGCTGAAATAAAAATCAAAAAGACCATCTCCTTCACTTAAACTCAAAAAAAAAAAATTGGGGAACCAATCTAACAAAAGAGGAGAAATACCTCTACAGTGAAAACTGCAGAATGATAAAGAAGACCTTAGAAGATGGAAAGATCTCCAGTGTTCTTAGATACGCGTAATTAATGTTGTCAAAATAGCCATACTATCAAAAGTGCTATATAGATTTAATGCAATTTCTATTAAAATTACAATGACGTTCTTCTTATAAATAGAAAAATCAGTCATAAAATTCATTTGGAAAAATAAAAGGCCCAAAATAGCCCAAGCAATACCTAGTAAGAAAAGTGATACAGGATGCATCTTAAATTATATTACAGAGATATAGCAACAAAAATGGCATGGTATTGGCACAAAAACAGACATGAAGACCAATGGAACAGATTAGAAGACACAGAGTAAAACCTATATAAATATAGTTATCTCATACTAGAGAAAGGTGCCACAAGAATACCTTGGAGAAAAGATGGCCTCTTCAACAAATGGGGCTGGGAAAACTGAAAATCCATATGTAGTAGGATGAAATTGAAACTCTACCTGAAAAAAAAATCAACTCAAAGTGGATCAAGGACTTAGGCATTAGAACAAAGACTCTGAATCTACTAGAAAAAAAGTAGGCCCAACTCTCCACTAGGTCAGCTTAGGAACTGATTTTCTCAATAAGACTCCTAAAGTGCAAAAAATAAAATCAAGAATCAACAAATGGGATGGCATAAAACTAAAAAACTTCTTCACAACAAAGGAAACAAAAAAAGAACATGAACAGAGAGGCCACAGAATGGGAGAAAATCTTTACCACCAGCACTTCAGATAGAGCATTAATTTCCAAATAATTCTTTGTATATCCAAAGAATTCAGAACACTTAACACCAAAAAAAGGAAGAAAGAAAGAAAGAAAGAAAGAAAGAAAGAAAGAAAGAAAAAAACAATAACCCAATGAATAAATGGGCTAAGGAACTGAACAGGAACTTCACAGAAGAAGAAATACAAATGATTAAAAAAATATGGAAAAATGTTCAACATCTCTAGCAATTAGAAAAATGCAAATCAAAACTATACTGATATTCTATCTCACCCCAGTCAGAGTGGCAATTAACAAGAATACAAGCAACAATACATGTTGGTGAGGATGTGGGGAAAGAGGTTCACTTATATATGCTGGTGGGACTGTGCGTTGTTGTCAACACTCTGGAAAGTAGAATGGTGGTTTCTAAGATGGAACCACAATTTGACCTTGTTATCCTACCCCTCAGTTTACACCAAACACTTAAAATCAGCATACTACAATGACTCAGCCACTTCATTGTTTATAGCAGCTCAGTTCATAATAGTCAAGCTATGGAACCAACCTAGGTGCCATACAACAGATGAATGGATAAAGACAATGTGGTATATATACACTGTGGAAAATCACTGTCATAAAGAAGAATGAAATTATGGCATTTGCTGGTAAATCGTTGGGACTGGAATATTATGCTAAGGGAAATAAGTCAGTCCCCCCAAAACAAAGGCAGAATGTTATGTGGATGAGGAGAGGGGAAGATTAGAAGTTCACTGCACTACACAAAGGGAAATGAAAGGAAGGGAGAGAGGATGGTATTAGGAAAGACAGTAGAATGAATCAGGCATATTTTTCCTTTGCTCATGTAGAAATACACAACCATTGTAAATCCACATCATGTACAACCACAATAATTGGATCCTTATTGGAAAAAGTTATACTTATTCTATGTATGTATAGTATTTCAAAATATACTCTTCTTCATGTAAAAAAAAAAAAAATTCTTATGCGAGCAGGATGGGAAAACACCAAACATACTGAGTTGGGATTTCTTGCCAATACATCAGGAATGGGAGTCAGGAGAGAAATTAAATTGATTTAGAGAAAGTTTTATGCTTTATTTGTTATGCATTTGGATTTGTGTACTAAAATTCATATGGTCTTAACATCTTATGCATTCCTGTATCCTGGGTGTATAGTACAGCATGTGCTAAGCAGTGTATACTCAATAAATAGAGGTACAGAAATAAGTGGATGAGGTTCAAAATAAATAAATTTATAAAAACATTTACCCTATAGTGGATAATAATAGAAATATTTGTGTATGCATTCTGATAATTACTTATTTTCTCCAAATATTTGTGTTGTTTTGAAAATTAAATTACAAACCTTGTGCAAATAAAATCTTGTTTGCTCATCTAAAACTCCCTGAAATATGTTTACTTGCTTTTTTTGTTTTGTTTTACTTTTCTTATTTTCAACTCATATTACATTTAATATTTGTTCACAGATTTTAAATCCCAAGACATAACAATTGTTCCACTTACTCATGACATTAACTGGGAGAAAAATTGAGTGATTCTGCCAAAAAGAAATTTAATTAGGGCCTTGAACAGCAGCAAATAACTAATTTTTAAAAGTCAGGTAATTGTTTGCTTTCTTTGTCACACTCTTTTTTAATTTTTTTAATTAATGGTTCCCATCAATTTTAAATGAAAATTGAGTATATTTATTGACAGGATTTGCTCCCATATTTGTGCTTATTTATCAACCCCAGCAATGTCACAAAAAATGCCAATCTACTTTTCACTCATGTGCACTGAGACATCTGGAAAGCCTAAAAGTGGGGTGCAGGTGGAAACACCCTCTGTTGTATTACTTGGCATGCACAGAGGGACCTAGGTATTTGTCAATGGAAAGAGAACCTCTTCCACAGTTAATTGAAACCTCATTATATTAAATACTGAGAAAGAAAACTAGGGTTCTGTATGTAAAGTTATTAAAAAAAATTCCTATGTGACTATTTAGCAAAGATGGTTATACCTTATAATAAAAAAAGATAATCTAAAGAATCTAACACTCTTTATACCAGTAATTTTTACCCAATTTTCTGTAGCACCAAATTTTCAAAGTATTTTGGGGTCCTTTACTTCATATTTATCTTGATCCTAATAGGAACCTGTGGAGTAAGCAGGCGTAAAGAAAGCAGCTTAGAGAGATAAAATTACTTACTCAAGGTCAAGTAGGTGTCTTAAGGCACAACCAAAATGAGCACATAGTCTTTTCTGTATCACTCTAATTACTGATTACTACATTAATTTTCCAAGAACCTCACATGTGCTAGGTACATTTTTAGGTCCTTTGAATAAAAATATAACAAATCCTAATCTTTGTCTTTTAAGAGTATTATGGTGTTTATAAAAGTTTGGTCAGAAAAGAGGACAATTCTAAAATAATCTAATAAATGCAGTTTTGGGAACAAATTTTACTTTTCTGAAGTGAAGCAGAAAATGTAGAGTTTAACTCAGGTTTTTTACTTCTTTTTCCATTGTTCTATGTTTTTCAGACTCAGCGTACCAAGCACATGCAAAATAGCAGTATTAGCTTGTAAAGATTGGCTCACAAGATACAGAAATCATCTTAAGCTGCTTTACACATGGGGAATCTGTGTGACGATACAGAAATAAGTCACAGAATGCCAAAGTAGGAAATACAGCAGCATTTCCCAGTGGAACCAGGACTGGACCCTAGAAAGATGTTAGTAACCAGAAAAGTGCCTCTCCAGATCCCTCTATCTCTCATTGCAACAGGCAACTCACATGGCCACATTTTCCTATGTATTTGATCTATTTTCCTGTGTGAAAAAAATGTACTGGAGAACTAAGATAATTATATTTAGGATATTGAAATAGGGAGAAATCTCATGAGTGAGAAATATCTCTAAAAGGAGGGGGAAAACTTGGGATTTTATAAAACTAGGGAGTCAATGGGGGAAGACTGGAGGTGGTTCTTATCACAGAGTTTACAAGCCTCATAGGTGGATCCTCTGTGGGTAGCTGTTTCCTCTAGAACAGAAGGATCATGAAGGACTATAATAGTGTATGGAATTTTGCCACTACTTTCTAGGACTTCTCTTTACTGAGAAGTTCATTCTACTGGCTCACCAGAATACATGATACAAAAATGACCTTTCTGGATGCAGTGTTCACCCAACCTTCCATCTCCAGAGACAACCAGCAACCAACTCCTGATGAAATTTCTCGAGATGGAAAGGATTAGAAAAGACCTTAGGGTCAGATGTTTATTCCAGCACAGTTATCCAGAAAAGGCTGGGGTTAGCCAATTATAGCACAAGAGATCCATTGAGAACAAAAATAATAAGTAAAGAAAATGCATCCATAAAAGTTGGTTACTTAGATGATAACCATGGTGCACCTTCTTGGAATGCCAAAATTAATAGATAGTTAAGGAGAAGATGTTATTTTCATTTTCAAATAGATATGACATTGATCAAGATGGTAGATTGTATAAACAAGCTAGCTTTATGTATATTGAAAATCTCCAGAAATGACCAAAATAAACAAACAAATAAATAAATAGGTAAATAAATAAATAAAATTCAACTAGTATTAGAAATCAAGAAAGTGTGCCAGGAACAATTTTGAGGGCTTCCTGGAAGAAGAAAAGCAGATAGTTTTGGATCAAGCCATTAAGAAGTAAGGTTACTTGATATAGAAAGTGTTTATGGAATGTAAGGATAACTGAACCTTGGGCAAGCTATTGACAGATATATCATATAAATAGAAAATCATAGAGAAAAAAACAGTAGAAGCTAAAATATATTTCTTAAAAAATATTTAATTCCCATTCTCTGTAAAAATTCATAAAAAGCTATGAGTAGGAAGAATCAGCCCAAATTTGTTTAAAAATATATTCTGGAAACCTTCACTAAGCATCATTCTTAATATTAAATGCTGAGAAAATTCCCAATGTAGCAAGATAGCAAATCGTCTCATGTTTTTTTCATTTCTCCAAAACTCCTTTGACTTCTCTTAAGTCCCTAACTAATAAGTAATGGGAACAGAAGTGCTTAATTCAGTCCAATTTAATTTAAAATATGACTCAATAAATTAAACAGTTTCACTAGAGATAACTCATTATTTATTCTATAAGACATTTGTTCAGTCTTTCTGTTCTTTTGCCTTTTTCCTAGCTCTTGAGGTGGCATTGGGGAATGGGAAGAGTCTTAACAACTGTGTGACACTAGAAAGGAGGACACCCTCTGACTTCAAACAAGCCCCTGGGTGTTCAGCGATTGCCACCTGAGGTATATACTTTCTGCTGGTATCTGCGTTTAACCTCATGTTCTTCAGCTCTTCGAGAGATAGTGACATTGACATGCTCAGCCAGTGTTTTTGCAGCTCGCTTTGGTATAACATCTCTCTTTGAGCCCATGTCCTGTGCTCCTTTGGTCTTTGGATGAGGCTTTCTATCCTTTAGCACCTTACCCCACCCAACAGGCCAGGTGGAAAGTCTTCTAGCTGATAACTCAACATAAGGGCATGACTGGAACTAGAAAAATCCTGAAGAATACCTTGATAATTCTCTACCTGACCCAATACTGCTCTGAACTATTATACCTTTGTTGGTACAAACCTACCTGCTGAACAGAAGACAAAGAATCATTCAACGAGCGTTTGTTCCTGCTCAGCAGCAATAACAAATAGAAGGAAAGATAAAAGGAAGGAGGAAAAGTTAATAAAAACACACCATTCATTGGCAAGCCCCAAACAGTCAACTCACAAAAAGGAAGTAAACATGGAACACATTGAAATAGCCCCCAAATAATTAACAAACAGAGAAAAGAAAAGTAAAATTAAAAAGAAATATTGGAGACTGGGGATATAACTCAGTTGGTAGAGTGCTTGCCTGGATGGCATAAGACCCTGGGTTCAATCCTGAGCACCATCAAAAAAAAAAAAAAAAGAAAGAAAGAAAGAATGAATGAATGAATGAATGAATTATCACTATATCCCATCAAATTAATGAAGATAGTGTAATGGGGAATTATACAGACTCCAGGATGATTATGCTTGAGCTGAATCCCAACTCCATGATTGAGTAACTAAAAAAGTATTTACTCTCTCTGGTCTATTTTCTTATCTATATATGGGAATAGTAACAGTGCTGATATCATAGGGTTGTCATGACTATAAAAGTTAGATAATAAGGGTAAAGTACTTAGAACGGTACTTAGTCAATGATAAGTGCCCTTAACATGTTTGGAAGAAAATAAAAATGGTGTTAGCAAGGACATGGAAAAACTAGCTATCAGTTATTTTCTGAGCACTTCTCATGTGCAGCCCCTATTTTGGATGCTTAGGATACAAGGAAAAATCTCTCTCTGAAGGAATATGTATGTGTTCTAACAAAGACATGGAGGGGGTGAAACATATACATAAAAGACCTAATTCAGTTAGATAACTATAGGTCCTCATAAATACTGTGGAGAAGGCAAGGCATGTTAAAATGAGAGAAAGAGACAGTGTGATGAGGAGAGGTAGATTTACCTAGAACAGTCAAAGACTGTTTCTTAGGAAGGGTCACATTTTAGTAGAGATCTGAAGGATCAGAAGAAAGTAGCCTGACAACAGATGGATAAATGGCTTTACAACCAGTGGAACAGCAAGTACAAAGTCCAGTATCCTTCCAATCCTCTCTTTGGCTGTTGGACTGATGAGACCTATTCGAAAGGCCATGTGGCAGTACCTGTCAGAATATTCATCCCCTAAGACCCAGCAGTTTAAATTCCAGGTGTACATCTTGCTAAAAGAGTGCACAAAGATATGTATATAAGGATATTGATAATAGAAATTTTATAACAGAAAAAAATGAGAAACAACCCAATATCAGTAGAAAAACAAATTGTGATATGCCTATAATATGAAATGTTACTCAGCAGTTAAAAAAAAAAGCATAAGAACACTAACTTGAATTAGAAACCATCCAGCTTCTGCAAGGGAATGGATTAGAAGGACTCCAGCCTATAAGGAGGAGAATGGCACAATTCCAGGTTTCCAGATATCTGGGGTTCAGGGAGAATTCCACTCATACCTGGGGACCTGAATTATTAGCAGATGTATAATGAGAATCAAAAGACATGTTGACTAACTATTTAAGTGTCTAGGACTTATCAAAATGATATTAATTCCAAATTCCATCTGTTCACATTAGTCCCAATGTTTGATTGCCATAAGTAGCTTATTTGTGAGGTTAGTCCAGGTTTGATGTCAATTTTAAGTTCCATAAGTAAAAACTTGGTTAAGATATTCATAAGATAACTACATACATCAGAAATAGTTGAATAGCCAGAATATGTAACTAGACAAAGCCAAGTTCAAATACTAAAAAGCCAAGTTCAATCTCCAAAATGAGAGTAGAAGTCCCAAATTAAGGTAAGAATGATAAAGCCAGCAGATTAGAATTGCATAGTCAATTGGTTCATAAAGGTGACCCTAGCCAGTTTTAAAAGATCATAAAACTGAGCAATTGTCAGCATCAATCTAAGTGATTGAAATTGGCTCAAAACCAAGTGAGGTGGTTGAGCCTATGGGTGAAGCTTCTTTCATTAGGAGAGACTAAGGAAGAAAAGAACAAATACAGTGAAAGTCATGTCTCTTATACTGTTTTCACCCAGTGTGTGACCATATTCATGATAGTTCTTCCCAGACCAACTGAATGACATTGAAGTGCACCATGAAAACTTCCTTTTCTCTGACAAGGTCCCTACTCCTTTTCCCCTAATAGCACTAAGTTTCAAACAGTAATGATACCCAGTGTCTCCTAAGAAGTGGGATCCCTTGTTATACCTCTCTGCACACAGCTATACTGGAATGCACTCAAGAGGGCATAGCCAGGGCCTGACCTGCAGAAAAGGAAGCCTTTAATGACTAAGGAAATGTGTGCAGGTCTCCCAAGGGGAAAGGTTAAGAGACACAGCTTCAACAACAACTTTATTAAGCAGACACATGCCAGAGAGAGAGCTCCTGGAGGCTGCAAGAGGGAAAAGCGAATCAGTCAGGACCTTGACAGGATGATGGAGAGAAGCCAAGGCCCTTCCAGGTGAATTTTATACTGACTTTGTTGACAGAAAACCAACTCGCTCCTGGAGGCATCAGCCAAGAATATCCCTTCAGAGCCTTTAAACAGGGAACACAGGCACTTTCCACCATGTGGAGAGCCAGGAGGGGCAACGGGCTACTCCTGACAAGAGTCCTTAGAGCTTCCTGCTGGCCTGTTGTCACAGGTCAGGTTTATTGACTGTTTCAGTCTTTCTGCCATGTGACTTAGCTTGTGTAGGGTCTCAGAAGCCCACAACTCCACCCCAATGGAGTAGATTTATTAAGAGTCGCATACCAGCTCTCAGAAGTGTCTTCCAACCAATCAATATGCTGAGAGGTTCTGTGAAATAGGCGACAGCCATCACAGCATGTCCAATTTCTTTGTGTTTTCACTTTTACATCTGTTAAAGGTCACAGACTATATTTATCACAATCAAATATACATGGACATGGGAAAAAGATCTTTGTGAGCACATTGTTGAAATGGATGAAATGTGGAAAGGCTTCCTTCTGGTTTCTGAAAACTTCACATTAAATTAAAGCACATTACACGGTTTATATGCTCCCTTCCATCAAAGGATTCCTAAGTACTTAAACAACTTTAATTAAGTTGCTCCAGCATCTCTCAGGAACAAATCGATATTTTTCATACTCCTTGTTACAAGCTAGGGAAATAAAGCATAGCTCCATATTTCAGATTTAACATTCTTTCCCTGAAATATGGAAAATTCTTTTTGAATATATTTAATTACAAGAAAGTAAATTTTTTCCTCTTAATGTGCTTTATCTTTTCTCCTTAGTTAGAAATGGGGGTGAGAGGACAATAGGTGAATAAGAAATCTGAGAAAATATGATTTTTGAGGTCAACTATTAAAAGAATAAATGAAATGTTTTCATGTTTCAGGCATTATGGGAACATAACTTTTCTTTTTCAATCTGTAAACAAAAGAAGTGCAGCCATAGTTTCAGAGCCTTGAAAGATTTAAAAAAAATCTAGATTCACAAAAAAGTGACAGAACCAACTCTGTACCTCACAAGGGTTGCCCCCGAATGATTCAGACATGGTTCTGAGAAGGAGGAAGGGGGTGTTTTTTTTATTCTGTTCCTTTTGTAGGCTAATAGGATTTCTCTGTGTTTTTTGATTGAGGATTAACATTCTTTGTTCTCAAAATGTCTAACTGTCTATTGGGGACAGACTAGGCTTCTGCAGTGGCCAAAAGATGCAGGGTCATATCCAGCATGACAGGAGGACAGGCAGAGGCCACTTGGCCCTCTCAGAGGTGGCACAATAGGGGCTCTGGAAAAAAATAATCTAGAAGAAAAAAAAGCAAGTTAACTACTCACATTTCTTCACCTGGGGGCTGCTGTTTGTAGGAAATAAATTGCTATAATAATAGTTACACTTCTGCCACCTTCTTTGGTTCACCTTGGAGACGGATTTAAGCTCCTGACATGGAAGCTTTTTTCTATTACAGTGAAAATGCGAATGCGAGAAACTCTCCCACAGTGACTTTTGGAAGTGGAGACCCTCTGCATCACTGCCTGGGAGAGCTCCAATTCTGAAAGCACCTAGGCTGAGCTCTATCTAGGCTTTTATTTAAGCAACAGCTTCAACACAGAATGCAAGCAGCTCTAATTTGAATTCTCTATTCATAAAGCAATGGGAAGTGGTGGCATGATAAATTGACACTTTGGGATTATACCAAATTATTCAGTTGTTCTGTTCTGAGACACTTTATTTCAATATCTTCTACAGTAGGTTTGGTGGATTGTGGTTGCCCTGTTAGATCTGCACTGCCAAGGAGAATAACTTCCTAGGAAGAGCACTGCTTTTGATCTGTGTATAAGATTTTAACAGGATAGGTTTGAGGTAGGATAGAAGGAATAAAAAATAGGTAGATAAGAGAAATAAAGGAAAGACAAGGAAATAAGGCTTGAATTCAGAAGTTCTGCATACTTTTCCAGGTCCATCATTCCATAAACCATTCTCTCTTCCAGGTCCATTACTCCCAAATTCTTGAGAAATCTGTAAATCTACCCGCTATAAACATATTAAACAAAGAGAGATATAGTACCTTGAGAAACCTATAATTTAGATGCGATTCTAGTGATCTCCATCAACTGGGTAATTAAGACTCATCAGCCTAAGGATCCTGAGACTGAATAGACCACCAGAAATGATCTTGTGATCACCAGAATGATATTATTCCTATATACCTTCTCATACCCATACCTCATCAATTTCCTTTAAAAGAAGAGCTAGGAACCCCCAAACTATGTCTGTCTCTCTGGAGATGGCCTCTTATTTTGAAATGCATATTCTCCCAATGCATATTCCTCACTTTACCCCCAAGGCATCTCTTGAGATTGCCCCCATTCTCCCTTGAATATGTGTCTACTTTCCTAAACAAACTTCTGTCTGTGCCTTTGACTAGTGCATCCTGAAATGTGTTTCCATCACATACACTGAGAACTCTCCTGGAGTCCCCCTTTTTCTCCAGGAACTCTGGGAACCCTTCATAAGAGGCACCTCTTCTCACATGACAAGTTGATAGCAAACCTAGCCAATGGCAGCATTTCCTTTCCCTGCTCTCACCTCTGAAAAAACAAGTCAATATTGTGTTTTTAAAGACCCATTTAGGAAGGCATAGTATGAAAGAGATAGAAAAAACCAAACTGTTTTTCTTACTTTCACACTCAGTACAACACAGAACACTCATATAAACAGATGTGTGTGTGTATGTGGTTTACCCCATATACCATGCAATCAACAGTCTGCAAACACTAGCTAGGTGTCCTGTGATTCAGTTGACTTCTGACATTATTTACCTAGAATTAGCATCAGATCCCACAAGGGCTCAATCCCACAGGATTACCCTACACTTTAGATACTGTTCACAAGTCTTATTCTGTGAATCATACTTCTGACCAACTGACTATAAATCAGGGTTACCATAACCCCTCCTCAAGTTTAACTGATTTGCTAGAATGGCTCACAGAAATTTGGGAAACACTTTATTTATAATTTCTCATTTATTACAAAGGCTATTACAAAGGATTCAGATGAGAAGCAGCTATAGGAAGAAATGCATAGGACATGGTATATATGGGGACTCTGAGAAGCTTCCATCCCCTCTCCGGGCACATCCCTGTCTAGGAGCATCCATGTATTCAACAATATGGAAACTCTCTGAACAGGTTTTTTAAGAATTTTTCAGAGGCCATAGTTGTTTACATCACTGGCCATTGGTCATCAATTTAACTTTCTGTCCCTCTCTCCTCCCTAGATGTCAAGTGCTAGGAATAAAAAGCCCTGACCCTCTAATCTTGCCTTTATTTTTCTGGTAACCAGCCCCTAACTTGAAGCTTTCTAGGAGCCACCAGCCACCCACATCTCATTAGCATACAAGCTTCTTCAGAGATTCCAAGGAGATTCCAAGGGTTTAGAATCCCTGTGCCAGGAACCAGGGACAAAGACCAAATAAATATTTCTGATTATATCATAATATCAATCTCACCCAGGGCAACATATATCATGATTTATACTTATTTTTCTGGCTTAGTTATTACTAATGTTACTAAGTTCTCTTTTACCCTTATAAGTGTCCTGTTTTGGATGATACATTATAAGGTCACTCTGCCTAAGGAGATCTACCTCAAAAGAAAGAAATGACGAGATATACCTATAAAGACAAATGACTGATCCTAAGGAAGGAAGAGGATCATAAAGTGTGGAAAGGAAGCAGGGTGTGGGGAGAAGCACTTCCCTTACAGCCCCTTGGGCCTGACTGATATGTATACTTAGGTGGATGCCAGGTGTTAAGGACTTTGTCTATATCAAGATTTCTGTGCCCAAATTGGAGTATAAACAGGTCTGCATATTGTGCATGGGTCAAGTAACATTAACAATATACATGCCAGAAATAATCACAATAGACTAAAGATTAGAGAATATTTCCTCAAGTTTCTAGATATTCATGCAAATCACCTGTCTCCAAAAACATTACTGAATTTGAATTTCTCCCAGTCATCACTACTATAAGCAAAAAATCAGAACTAAGTTTATTCAGAAAAAATAAACAATGTGGTATTTTTTTACAACCAGGTGCAGAGATAGAAAATCACATGAAAATCACAAGCCAGAGTTTACAGTTGCTTGGGATTCTTTCAGGATTTCAAAGTGAGAAAGAATGGAGGAAACTACTCACAGAAGCACTGCAGAGTCATTAATTTATTCACTTGATTCCACAAATACTTACTAAGCTTTAACTCTTCCATGGATGAGATAAAAATATTTCTTGCCCATGGACTCACAGGGGCTATGCCAGGACTCTGTGAGAGATATACCTTGTCTCAGATTGAAGAGTCACCTGTAGGAAAAACACCTTAGCAGGAGAGGTTCAGGACATAAATACAATGAACTTTAGTTCACGGATTCATATCTGGGACAGAGTGGCTGAAATATCTGAAGAAGCAAAGTCATAATAAAAAGCAAATATCGATTTAGAATTAAAAGATTAAAAAGAGCTATGATAAAAGTACCCAGGAGAATTATAGACTTAAATAAGTTAATTTGCTAATTAATTAATGTTGTACTTCTTTCTTCAAATAACATAATAATGCAAAGATACAAACAGGATAGGTTAATTAAAAAGCAGTCTGAGCAAGTGCATCCTCATCTCTTTTATAGTGCTTTATGTATGCTGGGGTAAGGATGCAGGTGGTGTGTGACTACTACAGGTAACTTTTAGACCTGATATATTAAGAAGAACTTCAGAGAGAAGAACTCCCTAGAGGAAACCATGTTGTTCAAATAAGGACATCTGAGGGCTCATATTAAGCCAAGTTTCATGAATCAATGAACCAAGTGAAGATCTTAATGTTCTACCTGCTATTTTCCACTTGAGCTTCCCAAATGAGAGTACAACACAACTTGAAGTCATGAGTGATAATGAGCCATGAGAGAATATATAAATAGCAGAGGCAATTAGAATTCTTGGGACATCATGGGCTTACTGGTCCAGAACAACTTTGTGGTAGGCTGGGACCTAGATGGACTTTGACATATTGTTAGGAGACAGGTAGAATAAGGGAATGAATTTCATCCTTGTCCCCTGTGCTCACTCCCTCCATCCTGACCCACAACAATTAAAGTTAATGTGCTTATTTTTTCCACATTGGTATTCTTCCAGAGGCTTGTCAGGGAATGTATAATAATAATAATAATAATAATAATTATTATTATTATTATTATTATACATGGCCAAGACCTTGAGGGTACACAATGATGATTGTCTATGCCAGGACTGGTTCTTCCATCTGTAGTAAGAGTCTTTGGAATTAGTCCTGGGTGGTTGCCCAGGAAGAAATTGGATATGTCTACTATTTCATTTGCTGAGGCCACCAAGGAGCCATTAAGTGAAGGTGACCTTAAGCCACTATCAGCTTTGGCCTGACTCAAACAAGTGACCTTGAAGAGTGGGGCGCTATCTATAGACTATCCTCCCTCTGACAGGCTACAGGGATCTTGGCACATGGTTGATTTAAGCCTTGCAGCTGCTGCATTAAAAATTGTTTGTGCTGTCACTAAAATCCCTTTGCTCCTGCCCCCTTCCCAAAATAATTATCAGTTACAGCACAGATATTAAAATGGTGCTTTAAAAAATTAAAATACAGTTCTAAAAAAAAGACCATATAAATGTAGAATTAATTGCTGTATATGCTTCGAATTACCGAGAGGCTTTATTTTATTTCTGTCACAGCAGAAAGTGCTTCATCAGGAGGAATTCATGTGGAGATCCAACCATGTCCTAGTTATTTTGTGTTTAATATGCTTGAGATGTTTAATTATTTTTGATTAATTCATTTACCATTAAACTGCCCAAAGACTCTGACATGTTCCGCACTGTGTGGCATACCAGTGTGTTCACTATACAGACTCCTTGAAGGGATCAACATAAAAGCCAGTAATGGGGGTCAAAACAGATTTAGATTAAAATACTGCCTCCATTACTTACCAGTTGTGTGAATTTAAATATTAAACATCTCTGAGCTATGGTTTCATCATTTGTAAAATGGGCAAAATAATGAATACTACTTAGAATTAAATGAGAATGTGAAGCATTTTGGACTTGAGACGAGTTCAGCAAGCACTCAATAAGTGGTAATTATTATTACTATTCTGTAGAAATGCTAACTATGTACTGCACTCTGAAGTAAAATATGTACAATCATTGCTTGCTTTGCCCTAGACTCCTTGAGACTCCTAAGCCCCAACCTGGTTAAAATAAACTAAAAGAAATCAAAGTAGGAAGGAGTCTTTGCTGACCTTGCTCACCTTGGACACCAACTCACATTTTCACTTAACATCTTATAGAATATTTCCTTTTAGCCAAACTAATTTCCTCAGGACCTCCTGTACCAAATGAATTCTCACCTAGTGGGAGAAGCTTTCTATCACCCTGATGGCCTTCACTGTGTCTTTCATTACCTCTGGCAGGTAGTAAGAACCATAGACAGAATTAGAGAATCAAGATCTTAAAGGAACTCACAGAATGTCACAGTGGAAAGGAATTCTGGGGGTCATTTAAACCTCTTTTACAGACAAGAAAACTGAGTCCTGAAAGTAAACTATTTGCTCAAGGTCATACAAGTAGGTAACATCAGAAACAGAAGACAGACCTAAGATACCTATTTTAACTCTTAGCACCCTCCCTCAGCTGCTCTGGCTTGCTGTTTTGTTTCAGTTTGGCAACTCAGACCAGAATAACCAGTTGAAATTCCTTGAAGGGAGATCTTTATGGTTAGCATAAGTGGCAATGAAGGAATTAAAGAAAAATGTATTTTCCTCTGTCTTTACTGTCCATATCCAAGTGTTTCAAGAAAGAAAAGAGAAAGACGATAATTAGAATCTTTACTCTGTAGCCAGCACCAAGGGGTCTCATGGTCTCATATTTTCCAGGTTTCTCCAGTCTGCATTTATAATCTGGAAAAAGTAAACACCCTCTCCCACCATGATGGGGAACCCAAGTGTCTTCAAAATCATTCCACCAAAATCAACTCTGTTTTGCCACAGGGATGCCTCACTTCAGCTAATGAACACCTTCATAACACTTGAATCAAATGTATGAAATATAATATGTCAAGAGCTTTGTAATGTTTTGAACAACCAATAATAAAGAAAATGAACACCTTCACAGCTGCAGAGCAGTATCCACCATTTTCCTTCTCCCCTACTGCAGCTTTTATCACAACTAACTTAACTGAAATGGTGCCGATTGTTGTTTTTTGTTTGGAGGGCTTCATATATGTATTATTCTGCCCTACTATGTTTTTCTGCATTATATCATACTCCAATAGAAATTTAAAAGGAGAGAAATACAGTTAGCACAAACACAACACACATATATAAAAAGCCAGTTCTTCTATCCTAAGTATTCATCTAGTGAAACTACTCTTTGATGCTTTTCTTTTGAAGCCTATGTCCTAAGATCAGATATAGGTTCATATGGGCTCTGACGGATAATACATGGTCCTGAAATTATGATTCCACGCCAATACTACCATCTTGTCCTAAAATGAAATTTGTCTACTAGGTTTCCCTATTGCCTTAGAGCAAGTTATCTTTTCTGTCCCTCCTGAGTCTCAATATCTTTGCAGAAAACCCTCTTGAAAAGGTAAATAGTCAGATAGTAAAATAGGCAAGTAAGGCAATGGGCCACCAAAAGTCTTCTCTAAGTAAGATGAAAAGTACAAGCTGTTCTGTAGAAATGAAGTGCTCTGTAGAAACATTTCAGATATTCCAGCCGCTTTGTTCCAGAGAGGTGGGAAAAGGGAAAGTAGAGTGGACCTGAGTGAAGACTACAAAGAACTTCAGTGACTACCAAATAGAATGTTGAGGGCCTGACCAATAACCCTGGCATTTTTCCAATATCTGATTAGTATAAATATTGAGCAGTGCCCCAACCTGGCAGCCGTATAACCCTCTAGAGTAGTACACCTGAATGACAGTCTGCTATCAGGACCCCTCTTGCTGGGAGAGAGCTGTTTCTTTTCTTCCTATTTGAATAAATCCTACTCTTTCATACTGACTTGCCACTGTCCAAGGATTTCATTCTTTCGAGTTCATGAGACAATAACCCTGAAGGAATCACTGTGATCTACTACTAAACTGCAATGATAGCAGGTTGTTGCTGGCTACAGAGCCAAAAGGAGCTGTAATCCAAACAAATGCAGCCCATAGTGATTACAGCAGCGGAAAATCCAGTTTCAATGGGCAGCCCTAGCAGGCACTTTCTGCCAAAGAGCTAAAAAGAGCTGTAATACAAAGGGGCTCTGCCCACCACAATGGTAATACCAGAAACTCCAGTGTCATGGCGGCAGGACTCACCTATCAGACATGTCTGATTACTCATCTGAATTTATAGGTCTATGTTTACATAAACTTTAACTCATTTTATCAATGCACCAGAGGTAGGAAGTATTGCTTCCATTTTTCCTTTTTTGGATGTCAGCCCAAGTCATAGAACACTAACTTAAAGTCAGTAAGTGGAGCCAGGAGTTAACTGTGTCCAAGCCCATGCTCTGGATGTTTGCCACTGTACTTTCCATAGGATTTGGGAAAGCCTCCATTCACCACATCTCAACACTCTCTACTGTAGTACCAGTCTAATTCTATCAAGCCTACCATCTCAGCTTTCTTTGTTTTAGAGTTCCTTGCAGTTTTCATAGGTTTCTGCTGGGAATAAATGTATTGCCATGTTCTATCCTACCTCTATTACCCTGTGACCTGCTTGGATACACTTTGAAATGACTGATATTCTCTTATAATGCAGTAACCAATATATGCCTAGCTTACTATGTGTTAAACACAAGCATTTTCCAAATAAACCACAACATTTTTTTGGTTAGAACTTATGGTGCAATAGGTGCAAGCATGCACTGCTGTTTCCTGTCCTGGCAGTGATTTATAGAAGCTTGTGTCCCTATGCATCTTTTGGTATATTATACACCTGTACTTTATATACAGATCACTGGGAAAAAAGGAAAAGAAAAAAAACAATTTTTCTCTTACTTTTTTAAAGGTCTGACCCATAAAAATAGGTCAGTCATGCAGAAGCATTTTAATAATAAGAGGTGGAATGATGACCTGTGAACAAAACTTCCATATAGACATTCAAGCATAATCTAACATCCAAAAGTAATGGACTCCTTGACAGAATTAGTCTAAAGCCACTGTAGACATTTACAACTTACTGGAAGATCTACTTCCAGAGGCCATTAATTGACATGAAGATTCCACACAAGAAGGGGTCCTGCCATACAATATCCTCAGTATTAAGCTTTAGCAGAAAGGATTCCAAGAATTAGTGCTTTTATGCATGGTCACTCTGAATAACAGATAACTGAGAAAGTAAAGTTCAGTAGGCAGCTACCTCTTGCCTTCTATACTCCATATTGAAAAAGTCCTATGTCTCTTAACATCCTGGAAGAGGTGTTACCTTTGATCAATTTAGCTATTACTTCCTATGTGATTGGAGGCAGAATAGAGACTTCATAAACCACCATGTCCCATTTGGATTGAAAATCTCTATGAGTACTAAGTGGCAGGAAAGTTTGGTACTGAGACAGATGTTTCCACCTATTTGTTTTATCTGTTCTGTTCTCCAGTTGTTCCCCTTAACCTCTCACCACTGGGTAAATGATATTAGCAGCAATGACAAACACACTGAGTTCCTCATTATCTTTCTAAATTATGTTTGGAAATATGAGTTGATCCAGCCATCATCATACTATGTGTCTTCTCTAATTGTCCGATCTTCTTTTTAAACACAAATCTGGAATAGCAAGCATTTTACTTGATTTCACTCAACCAAAAAGAAAAACAAAACAAAACAAAAAAACTCCCCACCCATTCCTTGTTCTCAATTTATCCTTGTATCTTCCATTAATTTTTTTCTGTTCCATTTATTTTAACATTTTTCTATAAAGCTCTAGACCTAGATTCCCAATAGAGTAGTCACTAGTCAAAATTATATAAATTTATTAAAATTAAATATAATTAAAAATTCAGTTTCTCAAACATTTCAAGGACTCAATGTGCCTTAAAATGACCATGTCAGTTAGTGGCTATTGTAGAGGACAGTGTAGCTACAGAAAATTTTCATTATCTCAGTTCTACTGAACACATTCCTTTGTGGTGTAGGTTCAATTATTTGTGACATTATTATTGATGTTCTCATTATTTTAGTTCTCAAATTATCTCAAATAAGTTAGTTTTAACTATATTTAGAAATTTTCAGACCATTTTGGGGTAACTTGGACCTCATATTTATTTGCCTTTTGTTCCTAACTAAAATACTAGAAAAATAATGTGAAATAGTCGGGGTTTTCAGGCATTGGAAAAGAAGTAGCATCAAACTTAAACTCTGGAAGAAGTAGAATAAAGATAAATTCTACAATTGACTCAGCCTATGTTTAGTGAAAGTTTCTAGGTTTCAGGGAAGAGAATCAGCCTGGAGGGTTCATGAGTCTCTGTAGAAGAGAGAGGCACAGACAAACCATGATTAAAATTTGACAGGATTTTTCAACTTGCAATGGTGTGAAAGCAATACACATTCAGTAGAAACCATACTTTGAACTTTGAATCTTGATCTTTTCCTGGCCTAGTCATATGTAATACAATACTCTATAGAGTTGCTAGGCAGAGGCACCTAGTCACAGCTCCCAGTCAGTCACAAGGGAAAGCAACTGGTACTACTCTACCATGCACAGAGTGGCTAAGTAATGCCCTCCTGGCTGGTTAGATGTATTTATCAGGACTTAATCCATCATGACTCAAGGAGCATCTGCATGTGTGCAGTGGAGTGCCACAAGAAGTGGAGACATAATGAGACATAATTCCAGATATCTACAGAGGGGTCGTTTCTGTCTTTGGCTAATTCTGATCTACACATTCATGTCAGGAAACTACTAAGGACTAGAGAAAGAACCAATAGAAACACACACACACACACACACACACACACACAATTCTCAAAGAATTATAGTTTTCAATTCTACTAGCTGGAGTGGAAAACCCATACAATACACATTATCCCCAAAGTGGGCATAAATTAGCCTGGAACTAAAGGATGCTGGACCTACTTTAACAAAACGTAAAAGCAATCCTTAGAAGGGATCACCTGCACCTAAGTAAACCTAACTATGTGCCAAAACAACATGAAACATTAAAGAAATTCAAGAAAATATGGCTCTCCAAAACATAAAATTCACAATATCTGGCATTCAATCAAACATCACTAGGCATGACAGTAGGCAAAATAGAGAATCAACCTAAGTGGCTATTAATGCAATCAATGGATAATGAAATTGTACTATACACACACTAAAGGATATTATTCAAGTATTCTAATTTAAAAAGAAGGAAATTCTGTCATTTGTGACAAACATGGATGAATCTAGAGGACAGTATGTTAAATTAAATAAGCCAGGCACAAAAAGACAAATGTTGCATGGTTTCACCTATATGTAGGATCTATAGTAACTGAACTGATAAAATAGAGTAGAATGGTGTTACCAGAGCCTAGAGAAACATTGATCTAAATTTCAGTTAGAAAGGAGGAGTAAATTCAAGAGCTCTCTTGTACAACGTAGTAACTATGGTTAATAACAATGTATCATATTCTCAAAAGTTTGTTGAGTGTTCTCACTGAAAACAAGTGATAAACATGTGAGGTGATGCATGTGTTAATTAACTCAATTTAGCCATCTGATATCATACACATATTTCAAAACAATCTGTTGCACATGATAAATACATACAATTTTCTGTCAATTAAAAAATAATAAGATAATGTGAAGAAGAAAGAAAATATGATCTAAAACCAATCAATTAAAACAGACTATCAATTATGGCATAAATAATGGAATTAGTAGATAAGGTTGCATAAGCAGCTATCATTAATATGGTCTATATGATGGATAAGGTAGAGGAATACATGGATATGATATGTACAGAAATTAAACATATAAAAGTAACCCAGGTGGTACATCTAGAGATAACAAATGAAACACCTAAAATAAAAAAACAACACATTATACAACTGACAAGAAGTTGTATACTGCAGAAGAAAAGATTAGTGAATTTGGAGACAACAACAGAATTTAACCAAAATGTAAAATGTGGGGGGAGAGGGGGAGGGAGAGAGAGAGACTGAGTGAAAGAACAAAACAAACAAAATCAGTTTGGGACCATACCAAGTGAACTAAGAAATGTATTTGGAGCTTTAGTAGGAGAGAAATAAAGGTCAAAAACTTTTATAAAATAATGGCTATTCATTGATGAACACTTAAAACCCACTAAACTAAGATTCTTGATAAACACAAAACAAAATAAGACTACACTAGCAACACAGGAGGTTGAGGCAGGGGGTGGAAAGTTCAAGGCCAACCTCAGCAATTTAGTAAGACCCTTGACACCTTAGTGAGATCCTGTCTGAAAATAAAAAGTAAAAATGGGTGGAGATGTGGCTCAGTGGTTAAGTATCCTGGGTTCAAGCTTTGCTAAAAAAACAAAACAAAACAAAACAAACAAACAAAAAACAGTGAGAACAAAAAGACTACACCAACACACATCATAACCACATCACTGAAAAACTATTATATTTAGAAAATCTTAAATCATCCAGAGAGGAAAAAAAAAAAAACTTTAAGTACAAAGGAACGAAGAGAAGAATTTTACTAGACATCTAATGAGAAAATATGTAAGCTAGAAAAAGATTCAGTAACACTTTTAAATGCTGGAAGGAAAAAAAAAAAGTCTACCCATAATTTTATACTAAACAAAAATAGCTTTCAAAAATAAAGATGAAATAACATTTTTTTAACAAACAAAAACTGAGATAATTTGTCTTCAGCAGAACTACACTATAGGAAACACAGTGGAATGACTCTGACATAACTTTCCTATGTACATATATGAATACATCACAGTGAATTTCAACATTGTGTAGAGTCACAGGCTGGAATAGTAATTAGAATAAGATATACTCCTTGTTGGTACAAATATGGAAAAATAGACTCTACTTTTATGTAAAACTAAAAAGAACAAATAAAAAAGGATTTTGAAAAATGATGAAGAAATTTCTTTAGGCAAAAGATGAATAACACAAGATATAAATTTGAATCTATTTAGAAGAATGGAGTATCAGAACTGTAAGAAGTTTTAAAAAGTTCCTCAAATGTTTAATTTTTTTAAAGGTAATGTATACCTTAAACAGAGTTAGCACAAATATAACGTAAGATATATGACATATGTATATTAAAACATAGTCAGCATGTGTTTTAAATTTGCTACACTCACAGCTCCCAAATTTCTTGATGATACAATAAAGTGGAAAATTTTTCATTTATTTGTAAATAGACTGTGATAAGTTAAAAGATGTATATTGTGACAAATGGAACAATCTAAATAAATTCATAGCATATGAGACACAAATGGAGAGGGAATAATAAATAGTAGAAATCAATAAAATAAGAAAAAAAACAACAGAGAACATCAGTCAAACAGAATGCTACTTCTTTGATACAATTAACAAACTTGAAAACACTCTAATCAGATTGATCAAGAAACTAGAAAAAAAAACAATTAAAGTCAGGAGTGTAAAAGAGGCCCTCACTACAGATTCTACAAATGCTAAAATATAATAAGGGACTGTTAGGAATTACTCCTGGAAAAATGTAGATGTCATTCATGATGAGAAACATTTTGCAAAAGACACAAACTGCCATGGCTCATGGGGGAAAAAAAGAATGAATAGTCCTATATTTGATTTAAAAATTTTAAAATCATAGTTTTAATGGTTCCACAAAAAAATTCCAGATTCATTAACTTCATTGGTGAATTTTATTTAATATTTAATTAAGAGATAATATCAATTACATGAAATATCTTCCAGGACATAGAAAAAGATGAACCCTCTCCAACTGATTTTATGAGGCTAATATTTCCCTGATTTTAAAATCAGACAAAAATATTGAAATAAAAGAAATTAAAGACTAATATCCCTCATGAATATAGATCAGAAATCCTCTATATACTTTTAGCAAGTCAAATCCAGCAATATATGTGTTATTACCATTTGGGGCTTATCCCAGGAAGGCAAAGTTGGTTTAACATTCAGAAATCAATGATGTGATTCACTACAATGACAACCATACAAGAACAACCACATGATAGTTTCAAATAAAACATTTGATAAAAGTCAGAAAACATCCACAATAATAACTCCTAGTAAACTTGGAATGAAAGGGAACTTCATCAACATTCCCAAGGATATCTATGGCAAAAACATAACGGTATCAAAATTTATGGTAAAAGACAATGATGTCTCTTCAGATTGAGAATGAGGCAAGAATACCCTTCAGAATCATTTCTATGCAAAATTATCCTGGTAGGTCTTAAGACTGTGAAGAAAGAAAGAAATAAAAAGCACAGATTAGACAGGAAGAAAAAAAAATTTCTTTCCAATTTCACAACTGAGTACTTTGAATCCTAATTGATCTAAAAAAAAACAAGCAGAAATGATAAGTGAATTTAGTAACTCTGCAAAATAAATGATCAATATGCAAAATGTTTTATACACACCATTCAGTGCAATAAGTCTATTGATCACTTATTTTGATGCTACAGCAATGTCAAATTGTTATAATAGTTCCTAACACTCACTCTCAATATTTGGACTTCTCTCATTATGAACTGGAAACAAGAAGTTCATAGATTGGTATCAGCATACAGATTACTATCCTTATTAATAAAAGGAATTTTGCATACATTCAGTACTTAGGGGCCATGCTAAATATAGGGTCCTCCAAAATAAGCAAGGCTGTTTCTATTACAGGACTGCTGGTATAACATGTGAAAGAAGAAAAGTGTACACAGACTTTACATCCATAAATGATAGGAAATTATTTTAAAAATTAGGAATGAAAGTGTAAGAATCACATTCATCTCAGAAATCAGAATGGTCAAAGATAATTCATCATAAAGTAGCAATATAGCAATCTGAACCCACCCACATTAACCATGAGATTAATGATGTTAGGCATTTCTTTTTTTTTTTCAGGAAATTAATTTCTACAAAAACTTGGATTTAGGGAGTAAAGAAGTGACTGTAAATCTCCCCTTCCAACATCAATCCAGTATTCCAAACCTACTCACTGATTTTGACTTCCATTATCAAATCTAATAATAGGTTTTTTTATGGTTGAAATCCCCAAAATAATGTTCATGTATAGATTGTGATCTTTGTATAATAGAACCATTGGATATTAGAAATGGAATGTTCTTAGAAATCAGATGATACTAACATTTTGCAAAACAATGAGAGGGGACAGCTTTTTCTTAGTTCTCCTGTCTTTTCTGGAAATGGGAAACTTTAGATAACACTTCTGATGCTATATCCAGTATTCTTTCAAATGTGACATAATGCCTCAACAGGTATTTAAAAAAAAAATAGCTGTAGCTGCTGTCAACTGCATGTAATTAACAAACCCAAAGGACTGATCTGTGTAACAGAATGACAGCTGTCATCTAAACATACAAGCATGTCTGGCCATTGGACTGAGGACAAGCTCTGCAGTATCTATTTAAAGAAATATAGAAACCTCCTAGGAAAAAGTGTGACCAACAGGAAGAGAAACATGAGGCCAACAATATTCTGAAAGCTGGGAAAAATTGGCTGGGTGGTAGGTGGCTTGTCCCCTGAAGGCCACTCACAGCAAGCTCACAGAGGAGAACATGGGGAAAGCTCAGGGGCTGACAGTCCCAGATGCTCAGGTGGCCATGGTGGGAAGTGAAGTGACATAGGATGCCTTGAAAGCTGTCTAATATGAAGTGCGTCATTCAGGTACCCTGTCCAACCTTGTGCTTTTGATTTATATTTAAACACAATCTGTTTTATTTACTGATTTTTGAGACAGGGGTCTCTCTATGGTGCCCAGGCTGAACTCAAACTCTCAGGCTCAAGCACTTCTGCCTCAGCCTCCCTGGTAGATGGGATTACTACAGAAATGGGCCTCCACAATCACACATTTGAGGAACACCCTTATCATGAGAGACAGAGTCAGGTGCATGTATGTAATCCCAGCAACTCAGAAGCCTGAAGTGTGAAGACTGCAAGTTCAAGGCCAGTCTCAGCAATTTAGTGAGACTCTCAGCAACTCAGCTAGACCTTGTCTCAAAATTTAAAAATAAATAAATAAATAAAGGACTGGAGATGTAGCTCAGCGATAAAGCACTTCTGGGTTAAATTCTCTGTACCAACAAACAAAAACAGTTAAAGGTTGTTCAGAAACAGCATAGGCCACATGTAAAGTAGAATAAATTTGTTGGCATATGTGATATTTAGAGGGAGAAGAAGAAATTTATATTCCTGGGAAAACAAAGGGTATCATTTTTGGAAAATGTTCTTTTAAAACTGAGCTATATTGGGATTAAAGTATAAGGAAAACTTGTCATCACTAAGACAATGGATTTGAAGTACTGAGTCACGAAGCAGTTTCTCCAGTTGGGGCTTCTTTAGATACACTTCTGGGTGCAAGTCCCCACACAGTAATACCCTGGTGAAACATCTTTAGAAACCACACACTCTGGTCTCAATATGCCACACTGTGGTCCTTTCCATAACGACCAGACATGTCAAACTGTTTTTGAGTTTAGGAAGATAGTCATTATATCTATATACAGTGCTAGGCAGAGTTGTCAAAAAGACATGTTCAGCATAATCATAGATAGGAACAACTAAGATTCTACAGGCAAACACAAACCATCATTTTAACAATAATAATAAGCAAATGGGTCATCCTTATTTCCTTATAGATATCTATATGTAAAATGCCCCAAAATAATTTTTCAAGAATATAAGATCATATGATTATAAACAATTTAAATGAGTAAATAATCAGGGATTGATCACAGCTATGCTCTTGGCAGCTCTAACCCTGAAGTCCTTCTGAAATTATCAATTAAGACAATGAACTCTCAGATTGCTCTAAGAGAAGCTAGAGCCGAAGCTCCTTCTAACCAGTTAGGTCCTATAAGTGCTCATGTCTCTTCTTCCTCTAGGAACTTTATTCCCGCTTCTTTCTCCATTTGCTTCATCCCAGGCCTCTGTCTCTGCTTCTTCTCTCCTTAATTCCTCTTATCCTCCAAATGCATCTCACATCACTGGAACCCTGGGCTGCCTTAGATGTTCCACCTACATACTACTATTGCTTGCCATTAAAAAAAGAAAAACTTAAATCTAATTGCTATTTATTGAGCATTTACTATATACCAGACATTACAATGGGTATTGTGTTTACATTTAATCACTACAACTCATGGATGTCATATATTCTTATGCCTATTTTCCAAAAGAGGAAACCAAGGGTTACATTTATTAATTTGTTTAGCCACATAGATAAATACATTGAATAGCTAATATTTGAACATAGAATGACTTTACTCCAAAGCCCATCCATAGTTTTTCAATTAGCATGGTGCACTGTATCATGAATGAGTGCATAATAATGAATCCATAAGGGAAAGTACCAGATTCAGTTTCTTAGCATTATATCCCTATCATGCAGCTTTAGTGCCCGGCTTATAGAAGGTATTCAAGAAATATTTGTTGAATGAATAGTGAATAGTGTATTTTTAAAATATCTTCATTTCTCCTCCTCACCTCTCTCTTTTTCTTTCTTCTCTCTTCTCTCTCTCTCTCTCTCTCTCTCTCTCTCTCTCTCTCTCTCAAACACACACACACACACACACACACACACAAAATCAAAAACACTCACTAGTTTTGTATTGCTCATGTAGAGCCTTAGAAACATATTCTGCTGATTTGGCATATGTGTTTCTGATGCAAAGAGACCTCAGAACTTTAAAGATCAATACTGTAACTTCTGGTTTATGGATCTGCATGCATTGGTCCACACAATACTTGGCACATTTTAGATACTTTAAAATGCTTTTAAATGATTTTGTTGCTCCTCTTGCTGTCTCAAGATGAAAAAGAGACAGATATTTTAAGTAGATTGTACAAAAAGCTTAGATATCATTTTCTTGAAGAACTCTGGCCTATCCCTTCAAGTGAAACATGTGTTTGGCTGTGGAGATTTGAAAACCATGCCACACAGACTGACCTAAATGAAACAATGCCACTGAGATAAATCCTGCCAGGTTGTAAGCTCTGTGGTTTCCTATATTCCAGAAAAAGCCATACCTGTTCCTAAAAGTTGACAGGAACCAGGATATGGGTGAGAGAGAAGCATTAACATTTTATGTCTGGAAATTAGAGGTTTTGGCATTCCTAGGGGGAAAAAAAAGGATGTGGCCTTTTAGAGCCTGCAAGAATTTCTGCCAAATGTCTTTCCCCTTGAAACAAAAACTGTGTTCAAGTCTAGATAATTACCACTGAGCTGTGCCAAGCTCAGAAATCCTTCTCAGCCAAGCAGCCCCACAGGGAGTTGAAATTTGCATTTATAATCATTTACCTTCAAAAACTTCAGTTTTCAGAACCAAGCTTCCCACACATAACCTTGGGGTTAGATCTGATTGAGATCTGAGGCTGGACCTACCATTATTACCTAAGACATAGGCAGCATTTTTCTTCCTCCTTAATATAATAGAGGAGTTTTTTGGAGAGGAAATAATGAAAGAATAGGGCAGCTAAAATATCAGAAGCAAGCCTGTCTTTGTAGTAGCTTTGTAGCCTGTCTTTTTGGAACTTTGTAATCCTAGAAATGAGCAGACTGTTTTTCATCTCATCTCCAGAGGACTCTTGTAGACTCAAGAGAGATACAGTTCTCAAATCTAGCTGATCCTCTTTGCCTATCTGAGCAGAATCAAAACACACAGAGGCCCCAATATTTGGCCATTGAACAGAAAAGTAGCCAACTGACACGTACTCCAAATGTACACAAGTACAGGTTCAGTTGCCTACCTTTCCTTCTGATAAAGACAATCTTACTATTGTCACTGAAAACATTCATCAATATTATTCATATCTGATGGATTCAGAATTAGTCCATGTTTTCACTTATAGGTCCCATTACATTGTGAATTCAGAATAATTAACAAAATGTAAGCTTTTATTCAATAAATATTTGTTGAATGAATAGTGAATGGTGAATTTGTTCAATGTGTTCTCCATTATCTCCCTGGGAAAATTTGTGTCAGTTACACTTGACTTCTCCATCTTTGTCCAATCAAGGTACCAAAACAACAAGATTCACAACAGAGATATCTGATTGAAGTGTGTATTTAGTGGGGTAGATGTTGCTAGTCAGGTTAAGGCAGGGCCCAGGGAATCTTTAGCTCTCAGCAATGTCTTTCTATTGGGATTCACTGACAGTGGAAAGAGATTTTAATTGCCCCTTCCTCCTTCCTTAAGTGTGACAAGGGTAATATATTACTGCCAAACCTTGTGAGAACATTAAGAAACATCATTCCAGTTGTTAGAGTCAATGAGAAAAGCCATGAGTCTTGTCAAGTCCTTTTGCTACTTCACAGCATAAAACTGTCACTTCATTAATTAGATGAACGCGTTGCCACGCAACTCCAGTATGCTCACTCTTCATCACTGATCTTTGTCAATTTGGGCAATAAAACAGCAATTTAATAATCCCCCCTCACACATTAGTAACTGTTTTATGATGGAATTTCAGTTTCCTGGTGGCACTTGATTAATCAGTCTGGGGAGGTCTTAAATAGATATATTAGGAGTTTAATTAAAAGGCAGGCTGCAAAGAAACCAAGTGGAAGAAAGACACAGTTCAGAGAAAACAAGTTCAAGTGACTATGTGATCAAATTAAATATACTAGGTCATCAGATTACGATGAATCCTAAAAGCAAAGGAGTAGCTCACTGAACAGAACTCTTGAGTTCTGCCTACACAGTTCCACAGGTGCGCTTTGCCTGTTGTCTACCACTCCACTTTTGCCTCCCACCCACCATGGCCTTCTCCTCCCATCTTTGGCAGTGATCCCAGAGGCTCAGAGAACTCCTGTGGAAGCCTGTATGCCACCTGGTAGTAATCATTCTTGTGTCTATTTGAAGCAGGGATTAACATATTTTTCATCTAGGAAAAGATTTGGAAGTAAACTGGTACCTCTCCTGTGAAGTGCACTGTCAGGTATCAAGAGGGTATACATTAGAAACTTGTAAGTATAAATGGAACAGGATAAAACTGGCATCTTCTGGGTGTGCATATGGCAGGTACAGAGCAGTGTGATGAAACAGGAAGTGCCTTAGTCCAGAGTCAAGAGAAATGAGTTCAGGCTCTGCTACTTGTCACAAATATCCTTTGAATTTATTCATCAACTAAGTGATGTCAGACAACCATTTTAATCCTGCTGTGCTTTAATTTTCTCATTAGTCCCTAATACCCTTTTCACCTCAAACACCCTTGACCCTCAGTGCTATGCCCTGTACCTCTCCCAACCCCTGCTGGTGTGGCTTTAACAATGCTATAGGCTGGGAGGGAAAGATGGCATCATACATTAACTAAAAAATATGTGCAATAAAGACTTGCTGACAAAGTTGACCATGGAATCCATGAAGCAGTATTCGCACATTCCTAAGCTGAATTACATAGCTCTATAAGACCAAAACCCTGGGGCAAGGGTGGAGATGGGGAAAGAAGTGGTGACCAAGACAGCCAGGAACCCCAGTTTGTATGAGGTGTATTTATCCACATATCGGTGCATGTCCTTGTCACTGCACACTAAGTACCTGTCTTTTCTCTTCATCCTGACATTCCACTCCATGGTTAAATATGGTTATTAGCCATAATATTTTCTGTTTATAAAAGGACAACTTTTCCATCTTAATATTATATTTAGTGCTTTTTATTTCCTAAAGAGACAGTGACTATATTTTGCCAATTATATGTGTTACAGATACACTGTTTTCCATTTATAACTTGCATTTTTATTTTTTCCCATTTTCTTTAAGCTGCTTTTTGATTATCAGGAGTTTTCATATTAATATAAACAAATGTATATATCTTTTACTTTGTGGCTATTACTTTTGAAATCTTGCTTAAAACAAAGTTTCCTATACCAATATTATAACTATTAGCAAACAAAATTTTGCTTTTGATATTTGAATCCTCAATGCATCAAAAGTTGTTTGTTTTGCAAGATATAAGATAGATATCCAATTTCCTAGTCAGTGAAATAAGATAAGAAGTTAAGATGTAAGGCTTAGAAAGGAAGAAATAAAACTGTCATTATTTGTAGATAATATGATTGTTCACACAGACAGCCCTAAAGAATGTACAGAGAACTATTATAGAAATATAATATATAAATTATAGTTATAAATAATAGAATTGAAACATTTTATGTGGGTTATATGTAAAAAGTTATTGTATAACTATACATCAGTAATAAATAACAAAAAAATATTTAGACAAAGATGAAGTTATATAGCAAACAAAGTACAAAATATTAAGTAATAAACTGAACCAAAGATGTAAAAGTCCTAAAAGCAAAAAGTTATAAAATTTCACTGAGATACATTCAAAAGGACCTAAGTAATTCGACAGAAGATCATGTTTATGATAGAAACGTACCCTAGAGGAGCTGGGAGTGATAGCACTCGCCTGTTATCCCAGTGGCCTGGGAGGTTGAGGCAGGAGGATAAGTAATTCAACACCAGCCTCAGCAACAGCAAGGTGCTAAGCAATTCAGTGAGACCCTGTGTCTAAATAAAATACAAAATAGGGCTGGGAATGTGGCTCAGTGGTCGAGTGCCCCTGAGTTCAATCCCTGGTACTAAAGAAAAAAAGAAAGAAACACACACCAGAGATGTCAATTCACTACAAATTGATTTAAAGACATAATGAAGCTTCAGTCAAAGTCCCAATTCATGAGACTGATTATTAAATTTCTATGGAAGTATAAAAGGTTAATAAAACCCAGGACATATTTAAATGTAGCTAATGGAGGAGACATTCCTTACCATATAAGATTTATGATAAAATATAGTAATGTATATTAATATATTAATGTATTATAAAGCACAATGATATGTAATATGGAAAGTACACACAGCATGATATATACATGATTAATATAATAATGTGTTCACATATTAATGTAGGAATATAAATTGAAAATGTATGGAGTTCCTAAGAAGGGTGATACATAAATGGAATTTTGAAAGATGCCAAAAATGGCATAGTACATCAATGTGAATTAATGAGTTCTTATAAAAAATGGAGCTGAAAAGACAGTAATAATGTATGTAGGTAGAAATTAATTTGATGTCACTTGTAATCAGTTGGAATTTATTAAAGTGTTATTTATTTATTTGTTTGTTTGTTTATTTTGTCCTTATTAAGAACATGCTAGGAGAAAAGGTTTTATTTTTAGGGACAGGCTGAATTTCATAAGGAAGCTTGATTAGGGTCTCTGTGGGCCATGTTTCAAGTATCAACAGGACATACCTATTTCCCTTTCAAGAAAGATGAGTCTGGTTAACTGGAAGCTTTCAGATCCCTGTGATATATAACTGAACCTAGAGTTGAACTCCATGAGACAAAAAAGAAAAGCTGAGTGCTGATTCTAGCAGCCAGGCCCTCTTTTCTTTCAAAAACTGTCAAGTAATTTTTAAAAAGATTCAAGACAATTACCTCACCTGAAGCACTCATATATCCTAGTCTACTTTTGCTTCCCGGTGGTTAATAAAGTCATGGTTCATTTGTGTAAAACTACATTTGTTTCCAAGAAAACCGTCTATCACTGACATATATGCCTCTCTCTTCACACTCCTTGTGCTATCAGTATCAGAGAACCTATATACGTTAATTCATTTCAACCAATCATGTTTTCTAGGTAGACATTTCATGCGGTCTATGGAGGCACTTACTTCACCATCGCTTCACCTATTCCACTGATATTTATTGTGGTGTCACTTCAAAGCTTCCTGGATAGTACTCAGCAAAAACAAGTAGCCAGAAGTTTTTCTTTTCCCACCACCAGTGTCTTGAATTCTTTGATTCTGTACACTTGCACACTTGTACTCCAATTCCCAACCTATTACAGACCTGAGTTCTTATTTTTTTTTAATAGACTCAAGTTCTCCTCTTGGACATGAGGTTGATATTACTGCTCAAATACTTAATTTGACTCTAGGTCAACCGAAATTGTAATTTCTTTTTGTTTCCATCCTACTTTTCAGGATAGTTTTTATCCCATCCCCTAGAAGCAGAGCCAAAGAAAACTACATTAGCAATCATTCAAGTGGCTGGCTTTCCAAACAGGCTTGTCTTATCTTCTGATGGAAGGAATATATCACATAACACAAGCCCCTCAAAAGCACACTAGCATGGGAAAAAATGCATAGACATTAAATATTCAGAAAATAATCCCAAATTAGCATCTGAATTTGTGCCATATCTTTGCCTATACACAATACTCCTTGATTGTTGGAGTCAGCTGTTTTGCTGCTGTGACTAAAAGACCTGACCAGAACAACTGTAGAGGAGGAAGAGTTATTTGGGAACTAATGATTTCAGAGTCCATGGAAGGCTGGCTCCATTCCTTGGAGCTCTACATGAGGCAGAACATCATGGTAGAAGAGTGTGGCAGAGGGAACCAGCTCACAGGATGATCAGAAAGCAGACAGAGACTCCACTCCCAAATGCAAAATATATACCCCAAAACCATGCCCACAATGTCCCACCTCCTCCAGCCACACCCTATCAGCCTTCAGTCACCATTCAGTTAATCCCTATCAGGGGATTAATTCACTGATTGAGTTAAGGCTCTCACACCCTGATCATTTATTCTCTGAAACTTCTTGCATTGTCTCACATTTGAGCTATTAGGGGACACTTTAGATCCAAATGATAACACTTCAACTACTTGTTTGCTACCTCTTATGGCAAATCTTCTGATCACCTAGTTAATCTTTTGAAAAAGATTACATATTCTGCAGAGGAATTATGAGAAACTATCCTAAAATTGGACAGGGATTTAAACTGAGTTTGTGATTTGTAATCTTTTTCCATGCTGTAATCCTTATATTGATTAATGTTTGTTTTCTTCATTGGACATTAACAGACACATCAAATTGAAACAAAATTAGGTTATAGAAAATGTTTCTCCTGTTAAATTAGAAGCTCCTCAAGAACAGCTCTACTACCTGTAAAAATCTTTTCTGTATCAGTCAGGGTCCCAGAAGAAAACAGATGGCATCTTTAAATTAGAATAATTTAATATAAATATTGTTTATAACCCCTAAGAGATACTACAGTACACAGAGTGCCTTGGATCTTTAGCATGAACCTATAGGTCTGATGTAATCCTGCTGTCAGTTAATAGTCAAAAGGAAGATCTGGATGAATCTAGAAACTTCCCTGAGATCTGTAATGAAACTGTAGGGCAGAAGAGGCATGCAATCCTTATTCTCTCTGGGAAGACCCATTCTCCGTGGAGAGTGTCCCCTTTATTCCTTTTCCCATCCCCTCTAATAAACTCATGCTGGCTACTCTGAGTGACATATCTGAAATCTTTTGAATGTGATAGCAAGAAATACTAACAGAGGACCTCCATAGCTGCCTTAGCTCTGTAGCATGTCCTTGCTCTGTAAGACAAGGATGAAAAGAAGACATGTAGACTATCTCAGGGCCACAGATTGCTCATTGAAAGAGGGAGCTAACCAAAATAGAGTTGAATTAGAAATAAAGAACAGAACAAAAATATAGAAAATCCCCAAATACTTGGAAAATAAATAGTTCATCCATCAAATAAAGAATCATAGGGAAATTTAACAGCATTTTCCTTGAAAGAAAATGAAAACACGACATATCAAAATTTGTGGGATGTGTATAAAACAGCATTTAGAGGAAAATTTACAGCTTACCAAATACATGAGAAAAGAGGAAGCACCTCAACAACTTCAGCTTCCACAGTAAAAAAAAAAAAAAGAAAAAGAAAACAACAACAAAAAAACTTTGAAAAAGAGTAAATTCAACCTAAAGTAATTGAGAGAAAGAATAGCAAAGCAGAAAACCAATGAAACTAGTGGATTACTTGAGAAAATCAACAAAAATGATAAGCTTTTAGCCAGAGTTATCAAGAAAGAGAAAGAAAGTAAAAGTTATTTATATCAATAATGAGAAAGGTGAAAAGTTGACATTACTACAGATTTTCCAAATGTTAAAAAGACACTAAGGGAGTTTTTACTATTTCCATATCTGTTTTATTTTACTTTAAGACCCTTAAGTCACATTTACTTATGTATTTATTTCCTTATGTGGCTATGATCTACTTCTTTAATTAGAAATAAAATTTCCATGAGGACAGGCTCTTTGCCTATCTTGTTAATCCCTATGGCCTAAGTATCTAGAACAATGTCTAGCCCATAATCAATGGATATTATAGTAATGAAATATGGAAGAAAATATTATAGTAGATAACTATATCCAGTTAAAACCTGACACTATTTTTATATTTAGTTATTCTTTTTCACTACTGTTAGCTAACTGCATTCCATGCAATAGAGAACAATAAGAAATTTTGAAAAATAAAAATAAAATTTTAAGATAATTCATATTTGAATATTAAAAGCACCAATCATAAAAATGCCCTACATTTCAATATCATAGGTTTTCTTGGTATTTTCCTATGTATTCCTATTTGTTATAAAGATTGCTATGGTTTAGATATTAGGTGTCCCCCTAAACCTCACGTGTGAGACAATGAAAGGAAGTTTAGAGGTGAATTGACTGGGTTAACTTGATCAGCAAATTAATCCCCTAATAAGAATTAATTGGTATATACTTTGTCTGTGATGAGAGAAGTATCTCTCTCTCCTTCCTGGTGTGAGGTCCTGAGCTGTTTTCCTCTGTCATTCCCTTCTGCCATGATGTTCTACCTCATCTCCAGCCCTGAGGAATGGAGCCCATTGTTTATTGTCTGAGGCCTCTGAACCCATGATCCCCAAAATACCCTTTCCTCCTCAAAAGTTGTTCTCTTTACATCTTTTAGTCACAGCAGTGAAAAAGCTGACTAAAGCAAATTGGTACCAAGAAGCAGGGTCATTGCTGTGACTAGCCTGGTCATGTAGTTTAGAAGCTTTTGGAACTTTTTGGAATTTGGGGGAGGAAATTTGGAAATTTTAGTGATGTAAGCCTTTAGAATATTTTAATGGACTTTAATGGGAAGTTCTGGTGGGAGTTCAGAAGACTACAATGCCAACAGGACTGTGGCCAGTAAAGACTGGTCTCTTGAGGGTTCAGGGGAGAAGGGGTACTCTATTGAATATCGCACTAGAGGCCATTCATGGCTAAGAAGGTGTCTGTGTTTGCCCATGTCCTGAGACTTTCTAGGAGGTTGAATTTAGAGATGATACACTTCTTATTCTGGAGGAAGAAATTTCTAGGAAGCATAGCATTCAAGATATGGCATGATATTGCTGGCAGCTTTTAACCAAGTTTATTGTGTTAATTAGGAGTAGGAACCAAAACAGAAAGATTTAAAAAACTTGCATTTTAACCAGACAGCTGTGAGTAAAACTGGGGCTAAGGAATGTATGGGCCACTAAAGACTTTACCCAGAGACTATAGGAAAGATGGCTTGAGGAATTGGCAAGACCCCATCCATCTCAGGCTCAAGGGTGTAAAAGTAAAAAAAAGTAAAAATGCCTTTGAGAAGAGGCCAGTAGGGCATCCTGCTTGCACAGGGTGGCCTAGGAATTTGTTGCAACATGCTGTGTCACCCAGCTCTGGGGAGGCTGCTGCCTGGTTCCTGCAGGTTTGGCTACAGCTCAAGATGGTGGCAGTCCTTGGTGTCAACCACATAATGCTGGTTCTGCAGGAATACAATAGGCTAGAGTTAGGGGTTCATGGAAGTTTTGACCAAGATTTCTATGGAAGGCCTGCGGGGCAAGGCAAGGTTGCAGCAGGGTTGGTGTCCCTGTGTCTGTCTCTGATAAGGCAATGCGTGGAGATGTGAGGAAGAAGCCAAAGCCATACTGAAGACACACAAGATTAAAGAAATGTCAGTACTGTGGAACATCTGCCAAGGAAAGCTGCAGAAATTGAGCACAGACAAGCCAAATGAGAGGCCATATGGGATACAGTGGACAAAGCTATAGGGGCAGAGCTACACAAGCCCTTTGGAAAGAACATCAGGATGCTATATGCTCTAGATGCTTGACGTGGAGCTATAGGACTTGTTCATCCGGATGGATTTCTATCTTGCTTTGGCCACATTCCTTTTTTCTATACCTCTATTTCTCCTTTATGGAATGGAAATGTTGACTGTGCCTTTATATACTAGATACATATAACTTGATTTTGATTTTTACAGGGGCTTATGCTGAGAGTTTGCCTTGAGTCTCAGAGGAAACTTTGAACTTGGACTTATGAACAATGCCAAAATCTTGGGATAATGCTAAGATCATGGGGACTCTTTTAAAGTGCACTAAATGTATATTTCATTGAGAGACAGACATGAGTTTTGGGGGGCCAGAGGCAGAATGTTATGGTTTAGATATTAGATGTCCCCCAAAAGCTCAAGTGTGAGACAATGCATTAGGGTTCAAGGTGAAATGATTGGGTTAATCAGTGCATTAATTCACTGATAAGGATTAATTGGATGGTAACCAGGCAGGAAGGGTGTGGCTGGAGGAGATGGATAATTGGGGTCTTACCTCTGGAGTATGTATTTTGTCCATGGTGAGGGGAATCACTCTCTCTCTCTCTCTCTCTCTCTCTCTCTCTCTCTCTCTCTCTCTCTCTCTCTCTCTATCTCCTTTCTGGTATAATGTCCTGAACTGCTTTCCTCTGTCATCTTCCATAATATTCTGCTTCACATCAAGTCCCAAGGGTTGGAGTGAGCTGTCTATGGACTGAGACCTCTGAAACTGTGAGCCCCAAAGTAAAGTAAACTTTTCCTCCTCTAAAATTGTTCTTGTCAGGTCTTTTAGTAACAGCAGCAGAAAAAAAAAAACCTGATGAAAACAATAATTCTTTATTAGTATCTCCATTTTGAATTTGAGAAAATGAAAACTGAATGAATCTAAGGGACTTGAACTAGTTCACACTGCTAAGAAATGTCAGAGACAAGATTAGAAGCTATGTTTATAAGACTCTTCATCAAGGATTTGCTCAATAAATCATACTCCCAAAGTTCACCTGAATCCTTTCCACTCTAACTGTGCCAGGTCCAACATAAAGGAAACAAATTTGAAATTGGTATTCCATGGCTTGTATTATGAAAATGTATGTTCTCCTTAAAAATCAAACTCTAATTTGAAAAGGATGTTTTCTGATTCTGGAACTCTGAAAATGAGCAAGAAGAAAATCTTGGATCTGTAAGTAAAATTCTCAGTTTAGGACCAGGGCTATAAAATGAGTCCTAGTAGGGAGGACTTGCTGGGAGGGCAGTGAAGGCTATGGGAACCCTATCAGGTAGGAAAAATTACAAATGGGCCAACAGCCAAATGAAATAGAATAGGACATCTGCAAAGGTTAACTGATGGTCAAATGCAGTCTGGGTATTTTATTTTAGGATTTTTATTTTGTCTTTTTTTTGGCTTATATTAGTGGGGTAGAAACAGTTTGTTTTCAATTAGGTTTAAATATTTCATATTCTAAGTATTTACCATAAAAGCCTGAGTTTCTCACCTTCTTTTCTTTAAAAAAATTGGAATAGAAAGCTAGTTTGCTATGTAAAATTATGGCAAACCATAAAGTGTAGCAGCTGCCTCATTGCATAGGGTATCCATGTTCTGTTTTCCACATTTCCATAACTTGCTCATAAATTCTACCCTTTATGTTTTGTTCACTTACAAGGTTTATTTGGCTTCTATAGGTATTCAAGTATGTGATTTTTGATTTAGAGATGCCTCATGATCTATAGCAAGCATGACAACCATGGAATCACCAATGAGATGACATGTTATATATGGGTTGTAGAAATTGTATCACCAAATTGAGCATCTTTTGTTTTGTTTTGTTTTTGCAACCAGCAATAAAAACCTCCTTGAAAAGAGTGTATTCTTAATGAATATGCAGCTAGGTTATATGAGTGGCCAGAGAGCCGCTTGCCTAAGGCTGATTCCCATGTAATCTGCTCTCTCCATGAAAGAGTTGAGAATATTGATTATGACACCTGCTTACCTGTAAACATTCTCCACAAAAGTCTCTTATAAAGAGGAAGATCTTCAGAAATAAAATATAATATCTTATTTGCAAAGAGTAGAACACAGTATCCAAAATGCTAATCAACAATTTCTATTGGTTTCTGTAATAGTTAATTTGAATTGTCAACTATATTGCATTAAGGGAAGCCAATGATTAAGAGGCTTCTTGGTATGTCTAGGAATGATTGGAATGTGGGATAGCAACTGAAGAAGAGACCCTTTCTGAGTGTGGGCAGCACCATCCAATAGGTTGGAGGCTTCGATGGAATAAAAGTTGGGAAAACAAGGAAGCAGCAGCAGATGCAAGCTCAATTCTTCTTGAATGGGTTCTTGATTGCTGCTGTGATCACTTGAGGACATCAAACTCTTGGTCCTTTACTCTTCTAAAAAGGACTCTGCCAGTGATTCTCCAGGGAGTGTCCAGAAGCCTTTGGTCTTAGCCTGGGGTAACATCATTTATTCCTCTTTTTCTGAGGCTTCAGCATCTTGAACTGTGGAGCTACTGGTTCCTCCAGCTCTCCAGCCTGCAGATGGCCATTGTGAACTGTCCAGCTTCTGGTTGTGCAAATAAATCTAAAAATCCCCTTTTTATAATCATACTTCCTGTTGGTTCTGTTGCTCTAGAGAACCATGACTAATACAGTATCACACAGAAGAACATTCAGAAAATGAGGAATAAAAGAGATATAAGGGGAGATTTGGGGGCATTTCAGTCGAGGCCATACTGGAAGGGTGACCCTGTGAGAGTACCTGTGCTACCTATAATTGTGAGAGATGTAACCTCATCAGTCCATCCTAGTTTGAATGACTGGGCGGTAACTACAGGCAGGTAGATTAAGGCTGGAGGGTGTGGGTCACTGGGGGTGTGCCCTGGATGGATTCATATTTCTTCCACCCTCTTCTGCTTCAGCTTTCTCTGCCATGAGAGGAATAATGCTCCTCTGTCACACTTGTCCTCTTTGACTTTCTGCCTCATCTTGAGCCCAAAACAATAAAGTCAGCTGACCATGTACAGAACCACAGAAACTTTGATCCAAAAACAAACTTTTCTGTCTCTAAGTTGTTGGGTATTTTGGTCATAGCAATGAAAATCTTAAGATGGGAGGGAATAGGAAAAGAATTATTTATAAGGACTATGGGACCCTAGGAATGAAAGGGAAGTGAAGAAATTGAGAAATATTTTTTTCTTATGCTTTATGCCTAGAATTTCTTCTTTTGTCACTTTCAAACAGGTTCTAGATGAAATAATACTTAATGTTCCATTAAATCCCAAGAAGTTATAATTTTATAAGATATAATATTGGTAATTTATGTGTATTCTCTTTCTACAATGTACAGAAGAGATGGGACACATGACATATTAACACAGAAAGAGAAGCAAACAACTACTTAACATAGACTTGTAGAACCACAGGCTTAGGAGAAACTAATATAACCATTTAGTTGTCAACCTATTGTTGGTATACTCTTTACATTTCCAAATAGTTAGAACACTACTTATGCTTGAACATCTTATGATTGAAAATGAAAGTCCATTTGGTTTGAATGACTGAATCTCAGATCACAAGCTACAGGAATATAGATTTTCAACACGATGTCAGGAAAAACAGTCATGAAATAGATATGGGTATTGAGCACCAATATCTTGCCAGATTCTGTATAATATGTTAACAGTATACAGAAAAAACTCTTTGCAATCAAAGATGTCACAATATATTTAAGAGAAAATATGTATTAAGATAAATACATTACATTTATGATAAGCATAAAATACAGATGCTCTTAAAGCATAGAAATGTGTTACTAAAGCTACCTACAGATATAAACAGAGGTGGAGTTTCTACATCTTCTTTATGATGTACCTTGGGGTTTTTCTCCTTTTTTTTTAAAGATCTACATTTTCAACTCATTTTTAACCAAGATTTAATAATTAAAGAATCTCCATTTTCAATCAATTATTCAATAACAATTTATTAGGGGCTAGAGTATGGATCGGGAATGTCCCCAAAAGGTTAATATATTAAAGGCTTGATGCTCAGCTTCACACTAATTAGAGGTTGTGTAAACTTTAAGGAGTGGGAACCTAGTGGGAGTTATTCAAGTCTAAGTTATTCAAGTCATTAAGGAAATGCCCTCAAAGGAGATTGTGAGACCCTGTCTCTTTTTTAATACTTATTTATCTATTAGTTGTATATGGACACAATACCTTTACTTGTTTATTTTTATGTGGTGCTGAGGATCGAACCCAGGGCCTCGCATGTGCTAAGCAAGTGCTCTATCACTAAGCCCCAGCCCCCCTGTCTCTTCTTTCTGTCTTTGCTCCATGGCCATGAGGCAAGTGATTTTTTTCTACTACATGTTCCTACTATGATGTACTACCAGGCTCAAAAGTAAGGCAGTCAGCTAATCATAGACTAAAAATGACAAAACTGTAAGCCAAAATAAACTTTTTCTCCTGATTAATTTGACTCATGTCAGGGCTGGGGTTGTGGCTCAGTGGTAGAGTGCTTGCTAGCATGCATGAGGCACTGGGTTCAATCCTCAGCACCACATAAAAATAAAATAAAGATATTGTGTCTACCTAAAACTAAAAAAAAATAAATATTAAAAAAAGCTCTCAGGGGGAAAATTTGATTCATGTCAGATATTTCTCATAGAGATAAAAAACTGACTAAAACATTAGGAAATAGTCTGAAAGTTTCTCTGAACATTTGTGATGCTATTTTTTTATTCAAATTCCCATTAATTTAAAGGAATTCTAAGCCCTATTTCAATATTATTACTAATCATTAAGATGGTATACTTCATAATTTCCAATGACCTTCCCAGAGCACTCCACTGCAGCAACACATTCCATAGTTAAAACAATCTCATGTAATTATCTGAACTCATACCTCTATAATCTTAAATCTGAATACCTACATTCTCACCATTAACACTTTTTTTATCTCTTCACCTACATCATATTCAATCTTAGCACAAAACAGCTATTGTCATCAAGAATTCAATCAATTTTCTGACTTCACTTTCCTTACTGCCTGATTTCAAAAGACCCATCATTTCAGTTGCAACTTCCTCATCCCCATTCCTTTCCACACACCCTCCTCCAAAGCCACAGGCCTTGTCATCCTAGCTCCCCAACTTCTCTGTCCCTATTTCAGGGTTGCAGAATGATGCTTGAGAAAGTTCTACCATGGGTAGAATGATGGCCTTAAATATTCAGACCTAAACTGTAAGCAGTAACTATAAATCTCAGACACAAAATGTTATAAAGAAAATAAACAAAAAGTCCCATTTTCAACAGGTATTCTTTTACATTATTTTCCCCTAATGAATAGGGTAATTTCATATTATTGTACTCCTGTAGCATATATTGATTTTTTTAATAACACTGTATCATAAGCAATTTTCCATGATGTTATACTTCTTAAGCATCATTTAAAATGACTGCACAGTGAGAGAAGCTGTTCCATGGTTTCGTCATCAAATTTCTTGAAAGAGTGCACATCACTTACTACATTTACTTACTAATATGCCATCCATTGCAAAATATACAGTGATAAGGCAAAATGCCTGTTATTTTGTGACACCTACTACAACAAAATTCATAAATGACCTTATCTCAAAAAGGGTTATGTTCACGAAGTTGCATTAAAACTCAAAATGAAAAGGATATATCATAAATTTATTATTCCAGATGAAGTCTTAACATGGGAGGTCCAGGTCTGAATAGCAGAGTTGCTCCAGAAAGTCATTGGGGACACAGGTTCTGTGGATCTAAAGCTGTGCTTACCATTCACAGAACTATATGGAGAAACAAAATGACAGTCCCATCTCCATAAATCAGGTCTCCATTTCAAATGCAGAAAAAAAAGAATTGGACAAAGAAGACAAAAGGCCTGCATCAGCTACTTGTTAATGACAAATATAGAGAATTTGATAGGAAAATTATTCTTAAACTTCCTTTATCAGGATACACTTAGCTGTAGCTAGCAGTAAGGCAGGCTAAGAAATAATACAATAATTTTGACAGCCATTTTATCACCAGAAACAATTGGATAACAGAATTGGAAGATAGTTAGTAACCTGTGACATATTTCCCAGTATTAAATTTACTTTACTTAACCCTGCAGCATTATTTGTCCCTTTGATCTCCTTGATTACTATTCACTACACCTAGTTCTTTCACTTATATGAACATTTTTCCTCAGAAATTTATAATATGGTGGTTTCTTATTTCAGTACATTACCAGAGTTCTCTCTTCCTTGAATCTCATGTTGCTTTCATTATATTTATACTTTTAGATACTTTAGATTTGTGTTCACAGTTACTACATATTTGCTGATGACCCCACCTCCTTAATTAGTACTTACATCTTCCATCAGAAGTTTGAAAGTAATGTATTTGTTAGGCTATTTACACCTACATAGATATTCAGTAAAAATCTCAAATTTCTCAATATATATCTGAGCTCTTTATTATCCTACAAATCTGTTGTTCTTATGTAGTTTCTGTCTTGGTTATTTCTCACATAATGCTAATAAATCCAGTAATATAAGGCAATTCACAACTCTTTTTTTAACCACTCCTAACTAAAGAGTAGTCAAGTTTTATGAATTACATCTACAATACTTCTCTAAAACCCATCTTTTCCCAATACTTACCATCTTAGAAATTGTGATTATTATTCTGCCCACAGCACACCTTCTTCCTAAACCATGTTTCATGCTTCCCAAATGGTCTTCTTTAAACAAAGTTTTTCATGCCATTCTTTTGTTTAAAATCATTCAGTGACTTTAATTCACCTTCAGAATAAAGTCCAAACTTATTAGCATTATTTAAAACGTCATTTGAAGTCAAATAGCTCTTAAACTATTCAACCTCGTTTTCCATCTGTACCTTAACTAATACCTGATATGTCAGTGCAAATGATTATCAAACTTCTCAGAGCCCACCAAACTATTATGTGTAGCCATTTTCTGCTCTCTCTTGTGCCTAGATAGCATCACCATGCTTTTATCTACCTATGCAATTTACACATAATCTTGGAGATAGATACATTAAAGGTCATCTTCTTAGTGGATTTTCCTCATCCCTACTTCCTCCAACAAACTGCATCAGGTATTCACTTTTCTTTACCCACTTAACATCAATGTATATATTCACAAGGACAGCTGTTACATTGTATAAAGTATGCTTGCTCATCCTGTGCTCTTTGAATCAGTTACTGCATCTATAGTGTGGCACCTAATATATGACACCTAATATATGGCAGACATATAGATCATTTAGAATTTGATAAAGATTGCCTTGATTTATCTTTTTGCCATTTTTAGGTACTGAACTCTGAATTTTAGTAGGTAGCAAGTATTATCAAATAAAAACGTATATTTAAAAGAAAACACTTAAAAGGATTTTTTTAAAAATTGGAAATCTGAAGTTATAAAATTATTTATATGAAATTAGGTCATATATAAACAAACTCTTTACATACTGTTTTATAAAAATAGTTATGGTTTTACCATAACTTCTGTTTTCTTTTCATTAAAGTACAGGTTATAATAAGATTTAAAAAACATTTACAATAAGGTCTACAAGAGCAGTTTTGATCTAGTATGTGTCTAGTGTGACTTTTCTGTCTGATACACATTGCTGTTGTCCCATAAAATCTGGTCTGCTCAGAAGTAATTTCTTTTTATTTCAGGTGCTTTTTAACTGACACACAGCTCTTGATCTTTTCTAAATAACCCTTGAAATGTCTTTCTAACTTCCAGGAAAATGTACCACAGCCTCACTCTACCTACAGGATAAGAATTCTTTAGTTCTAGCCTCTATATTCTTTCTATTTAGTTTTATGTACCATGATGTTGGGAGGTGGTTTTAAACTTTCTTTTGGAAATCTATATTTCCATACTTATTAGAGTGGGAACTAAAAACTGATCGTCCCTTCTATTTACAGTCCATGAAATTTCCTTCATTCCATCATAAAAATAGTGACTCAGAAAATTACTTTTTAATCATGTCATGCTTAGTTCAGTGGTTTCAAAATGGCTTCGTGTTGATGGAGTGCATCAGAATTGCCTGGGAAGTATATTAAAATTAAACATTCCCAGTCTCCAACCCAGCCATTCAAGAGAAACTTCAGAATTGATACCCTTTAATCTGTTTTAAACAAGAACAAAGGCAATCCTTACTTCAACCCACTATGAGAATTTATTAAAGTACAATGTCTAACATGAATCCATGTCAATAATCACTATTTTCTGAATAAAATAAAAATAAAACAAAATAACATAAATAAAATAAAAAGATTTTATTATTTCTGTTTAAAATAAAATGGCAACTATATACATTAAAATAAAGTTTGGGCTCTTCTAGAACTTAATTGTAGACAAGTAAAAGAGTTCCATCTGTCTGAAAAAATTAGGAAGCCCAGATTTCTGTACCTGAGTAGAATGTGCAAGAAAATGGTAAGCCAGTGCTTTTACACTGACAACCAGAAAAATTCAGATATAGTATCAAAATAAATCACATATTTTTTAAGACATCAATGAGCTATGAAAGCAATTATCTAGAACCCCAGAAGGAGAGAATACTTGCAAGGTAACCTGATCATATCTAGATATTCATATCTAGGAACACTTGACAATTGTGGGTAAGGGCTCAATGGGAGAAATAAGAAACCAGAAAAATTCTGTTGAGATTTTGTGGTGGGAGATTAACACTTTGGAAACTTGAGGGAATAAGAACACATTACAAGTTTTTCCAATGAGAAACTTGCTGAAATCTGGTGCTCAGTAGATGCATAGGGAACTAGGGAGAGAAAAGAATCTGTAAAACAGAAACAAATGTGGAATCTAAAACTGAAAATACTGTATCTGGAATTCAATGGGTAGGTTTAGAAAAAGAACACAGAATTAGTGTTTTAGTCAATTAATTAGAGAACAAGTCAATAAAATACTCAAATTTAAGCAGATACGTACAAAAGACGAGAGGAAAAAAGAAATGAGCACAAGAGACTCAAGCAATATGCTCATTATATATATTAGTCTTTGAGCATACTGCCTGAATATGATCAAAGACATATATATGCTTGGGATTCTATAAAGGGAAGAAAGAAAATGGGTCAAAGTCATATTCAAACATCATCACAGCTAAGAGTTTTCTGGAAGTGAATGATTGATCTCAATCCCCAAATTTAAGAAGGTAAGTGAACCCCAAGACGATAAATATACATACATACACCCCTACCTTCCTTTGTAAATTGAAGATCTGAAAATCACAGGCCAAAAGAAAATCTGGAAAACAGTGAAAAGAGAGATTTTTTAAAATGACATAATGTTATATTCAAAGAAATAACAATAAGAATGATGTCTGACTTTTTGAAAGAAATAATACAAACCAAAAAGCAATAGCATAATATTTTAAATCTGATTAAAAAAAATAATAACAGCCAAGGAAGAATGTTTTACTTAGCAGAAATATTCTCCAAAAGTAAGGGTGAAATAAAGAAGTTTTCAAAGACTAAGATATGTTTTTGTCAGAAAACCTGTCTCCCCCTCCAACAAAAGACAACAAAAGCTGAGAAGCTTTCCTCCACTGAGTTCTTTGCGGATGATGTGCTGCCTGACTTTTGGCCCACAGCAATGGAGTTGGCCATCCATGGACTGAGACCTCTAAAACTGTAATCCCAAATAAACTTTTCCTCCTCTAAGTTGTTCTTTGTGTGTATGTGTATGGCACTGGGGATTGCATTCAGGGCAACTTTACCAGTGACACAGGAATGCCATTTACTATCTACAGGCCCTGAGAAATGAAAATGTATGTTTACTTAAAATTTTGTAATGAATGCTGAAGTACTTATAATAGATAAGTGGAAACAATCATAGATATGCCCATCATAGATATACAATATGTTATATGTTGCTATATCCCCAGCCCTTTTTTAAAAAAAATTAAACAGGGTCTCACTAAGCTGATGAAGTTTGTCTTTGTCTTGCAATCATCCTGCCTCAGCCTCCTGAGTCACTGGGATTATAGGCATGTTCCACCAGGCAAAGATCCTCTAAGTTGTTTTTGTCAAGTATTTTGGTCACAGAGACTAAAAAGTTGAGTAAAACATAAAATAATCCCAAATTGCACACAACCTACTGAACAGTCATAAAATTCATAAAACAAAATTGACAAAACTAAGTGGAGAGAGGTTTCAAGATGACAGAAGAGAGTGGATTGCTTTCCTGGCTTATCCAGGGCATGATAGAAAGAAAGTAGACAGGCAATTTCTCAGCAAGGTTGGTTAACAACAACAACAACAACAACAAAAAAGTGGGGTGGGGAATGATTTATTGGAATTTAATACTGGACACTCAAAGCAGATCACAGACTCAAGTGGTTGGATATAATAAAATAAACAAAATATCTCCAGTGACATAACCACTGCTGCAGTTGGAGGCATTACACTGAGTGGTTCCTCTACAGGCACACTGGAGAGACAACAGAATTAAAGGAACCCACATTTTTAAGAGGACTGAGGTGTAACTGGGTAGAGAGAGTTTAGACACTGCCCCAAGGTGCACTGCACAATAACCTTGTACCATAAAGAAACTGCATCACTCCCAGAAGCATGCAGAGGACAAAGGAACGACTTTGCAGCTGCAGTCTGGGAACTGCCAGCTGAGGGAGCTAATTCCTGGAAGAACCAACCCCAATCCAAAATATAGGACTGGCAAACACAGCATGACAGAGAGTGCCTAAGTGACCAGGAGAAAATCTAATGTAGAGAGACGTTTACATAGGGGACAACTGGTCATGGAAACCCACCTGGCTCTCTCCTTTCCCCTCTAATCTGACTCCTTGCAGGACCTACTGGGAAAGAAGTACCTGGCCAGAAATTTGAAAGGCAAGTTTTGTTTGCAGCCAGCGCAGATGGTGAACTGTTTGGTCACGCAGGAAAATTCTCAGGGAGTTTGAAATAAAGACACAGACATACAATTTTACCTTTAAACCAGCTCCAGGATGGCTCCCTGAGCTCTCAGCCTCAAGCTCCCCAGGGGGGAAGCAAGGTTTTACTGGAAAGGAGAGAGAGAGAGAAAGAGGGGGGGGAGGGAGAGAATGCTAGGGAGTGGGCTTTTATTCTGGGGAAAATCTCGTCCAGTGAAGGTCAAGGGGGGCAGTGTTGCAAGGTTAGATGAGGTGATTGGGTCCCTGGGGTAGTGGTGAGACACTCCTCTACACGGATACCGTCCTCGGACCCAAGAAGGGTGGGGAAGTCGCTTAAACCTACACCTCCAGGTGTTTCACCTATGGAATTACTGCTTTCACCCTAGCAACATACTCTGAGAGTGGAGAAAGCATCAGACTCCAGACAACCCTACCTAATGCTGAAAAGGGAAGCTGGGAATCTTCTGAACTCCAAAGGAAATAATTCTTTTACTTTTCATTGAGATAATTTTTTCCCCTTTTTTCTTTTATCTGTTTAATTGTGACCTTAATGGGGATTCAGTTTCATTTTAAACCTACACCTCAAGGTGTTCCACCTACGGAATTACTGCTTTCACCCTAGCAACATACTCTGAGATTTCCAGTTTTCCCAACACCATTTGTTGAAGATGCTATCCTTTCTCCATTGCATGCTTTTAGCCCCTTTATCAAATATAAGATAGTTGTAATTTTGTGGCTTAGCCTCTGTGCCCTCTCTTCTGTACCATTGGTCCACCCGCCTGTTTTGGTACCAGTACCATGCTGTTTTTGTTACTATTGCTCTGTAGTATGGTTTGTTGTGCATGATGATCAAGTAGGGTTCATCCCTGGGATGCAAGGCTGGTTCAATATACGGAAATCAATAAATGTTATTCACCACATCAATTAAAGATAAGAACCATATGATCATCTCGATAGACGCAGAAAAAGCATTCGGCAAAGTACAGTTTCCCTTTATGTTCAAAACACTAGAAAAACTAGGGATAACAGAAACTTACCTCAACATTGTAAAAGCTGTCTATGCTAAGCCTCAGGCTAGCATCATTCTGAATGGAGAAAAATTGAAGGCATTCCCTCTAAAATCTGGAACAAGACAGGGATGCCCTCTATCACCACTTCTATTCAATATAGTCCTCGAAACACTGGCCAGAGCAATTAGACAGACGAAAGAAATTAAAGGCATAAAAACAGGAAAAGAAGAACTTAAATTAACACTATTTGTGGCTGACATGATTCTATACCTAGAAGACCCAAAAGGGTCTACAAAGAAACTACTAGAGCTAATAAATGAATTCAGCAAAGTGGCAGGATATAAAATCAACACACATAAACCAAAGGCATTCCTGTATATCAGCGACAAATCCTCTGAAATGGAAATGAGGACAACCACTCCATTCACAATATCCTCAAAAAAAATAAAATACTTGGGAATCAACCTAACAAAAGAGGTGAAAGATTTATACAATGAAAACTACAGAACCCTAAAGAGAGAAATAGAAGAAGATCTTAGAAGATGGAAAAATATACCCTGTTCATTGATAGGCAGAACTAACATCATCAAAATGGCGATATTACCAAAAGTTTTCTATAGGTTCAATGCAATGCCAATCAAAATCCCAACGGCATTTCTTGTAGAAATAGATAAAGCAATCATGAAATTCATATGGAAAAATAAAAGACCCAGAATAGCAAAAGCAGCTCTAAGTAGGAAGTGTGAATCAGGCGGTATAGTGATACCAGATTTCAAACTAATTTTTTATTTCTATCCTTTCTTCTCCTCCTTCATAATCATCACATCCTACAACCTTTTGTTCTTCCCTATTCACCTATTAAAACTTAAACCATTTTGCAAACTTACTGTTTTTATTGTAGGCAATAATTGATCATATCATTTCTTTTTATTGTAACAATATTGCTGGTGTCACAGCAGTAGCTATTTTGTTTAATACTGTATATTGTTTGCATTGGTTGTTGTTACTATTTGCCTCCCCCTAAATGCTGAGGTACTGAAAACCTTCAGGGACACCATAGGTGTACAAGGTGGAAACTCTTCTGCCTCACACCTATACTGCTAGATGGGTAGACACACAAACAACATGAAAAAGCAAGGGAAGAACTTCCATCAACAAACGAATATACTTCAATAACAGAATCCATTGCTACCAAAGTGGAAGGAATGTCAGATAAGAAGTTTAGAATGTACATAGGTAAACTAATCTGCAATATAAAGAATGGTGTAAGGAGTGGCATCAGAGAGAAAATACAGGAAGTAAGAAATCACTTTGATAAAGAGATACAGATTCTAAAAAAAAAAAAATCAAGCAGAAATCCTTGAAGTGAAGGAGTCAATGAACCAAATTAAAAATTCAATGGAAAGCATCAACAACAGACTTGACCACTTGGAGACAGAGTTTTGGGAAATGAAGACAAAATATATCTTAAAAATAAAGTTCATAATGGATAAAAGATTTTAAAGACTATAAACATAACTTCTAATAATTATGGGATAACCTGAAAAGACCAAATTTAAGATATACTGGGATAGATGAAGGTTCAAAGATACAAACTAAAGGAATACATGATCTTTTCAATGAGATAATATCAGAAAACTTCCCAAACCTTAAGAATGAAAGGAAAAATTAGAAATAGGAGGATTAAAGGAACCCCAAAATACAAAGTTACATAGACCCACACCAAGGCACATTATTACTACATGCCTAACATACAGAATAAAGAAAGAATTTTAAAGACTGCCAGAGAAAAATTACAAGTCTCATTTAGAAGAAATACCCAGCTATCAGCTGATTTTTCAACCCAGACCCTCAAAGCTAGGAGGGTCTTCAAACAATATATATCAAGCTCTGAAAGAAAATGGATGCCAGCCAAGAATACAATACCAGCAAAATTATGCTTCAGATTTGACAATGAAATAAAAAAACCTTCCATGATAAACAAAAGCTAAAAGAATTCACAACTAGAGAGCCTGGTTTATAAAACATACTTAATAAAATATTCCATGAAGAAGAAATAAAAAACAACAGTGAAAACCAGCAAAGGGAGGAACTACAATAGAAGACTAATCTATCAAAGGAGAAAGTAATTAAAATTAAAAAACAGAAATAAATCAAAATGACAGGAAATAAAAAGCATATCTCAATAATAACATTGAATGTAAATGGCCTAAACTCATTAATAAAAAGACATAAACTGGCAGATTGGATTAAAAAATAAGACCCACCAATATGCTGCTGCAAGATACTGACCTCATAGGCAAAAGACATCCACAAAATAAAAGTAAAAGAATGGGGAAAAAACATCATTCACATAAATCTTGTAAAACATCAGGGGTTTTTATCCTCATATCAGATAAAGTAGACTTCAAGCCAAAGTTAATCAGAAGGGACAAAGAAGGTCACTTCTTAGTGTTTAAATTAAATATAGATCAACTAGTCATAACAATTCTAAATTGTTTAGAAACAATGGAGCATCTATGTACATCAAAGAAACCCTTCTCAATTTCAAGACCCAAATAGACCACAACACAATAATACTGGGTGACTCTCATAATAATAATAATACAATTGATAATTTAACAAACACATATAGAATATTTCATCCATCAAGGATTGAATACACTTTCTTCTAAGCAGCACATGGATCCTTCTCTAAAACAGATTATATCTTAGGCCACAAAGCAACTCTTAGCAAATACCAAAAAAACAGGGATAATACCTTGTATTCTATCAGACCATAATGGAATGAAATTAGAAATCAACAATAAACCAAAAACAGAAGCTACTCTAACAGTTGGAGACTTAAGAATATGCTGTTGAATGATGAATGGATAGCAGAAGAAATCAGAGAGGAAATTTAAAAAGTACTTGATGTAAATGAGAAAAGTGATACAACATATCAAAATCTCTGGGACACTATGAAGGCAATGCTAAGGGGAAAGTTCACTACGTTGGGCTTATTCATTAAAAGAATAGAAAGTCAACAAATAAATACCCTAATATTACATCTCAAAGCCATAGTAAGAGAAGAACAAATCAACACCAAAAGCAGTAGAAGACAGGAAATAATTAAAACCAGAGCTGAAATAAATGAAAATGAAACAAAAGAAAGAATTCAAACAATTGACAAAACAAAAAGTTGGTTCTTTGAAAAAATAAATAAAATTGGTATACTGGTTGACAAGCTAACAAAAAGAAAGAGAAAATTCCAATTACAAAAATTTGTGATGAAAAGGAAATATAATAATGGAAACTTGTGAAATACAGATGATAATGAAACTATTTTGAAAATTCATATTCTAATAAAATAGAAAAACTTAACATTGACAAATTTCTAGAGTCATATGACCTACCCATACGGAATCAAATGACATTGAAAATTTAAACAGATCAATTGCAAGTAATCAAATTGAAGATGCCATTAAAAGCCTACTAATAAAGAAAATCTCAGGACCAGACAGATTCTTAGCTGAGTTCTATTAGATCTTCAAAGAAGAACTAACACCAATCCTCCTCAAATTACTCCATGAAACATAAGAGGCCCAGAATAGCCAAAGCAATCCTCAGCAAGAAAAGTAGAGCAGAGGCATCACAATACCAGACCTTAAATTATAATACAGAGCTGTAGTAAAAGAAAACAACAGCATGGTTTTGGCATGAAAACAGACATGAAGACCAATGGTACAGAATAGAAGACAGAAACAAATCCACCTAAAAACAGTTATCTCATACTAGACAGAGGTGCCATAAGCATACATCAGAGAAAAGGTAGCCTCTTGAACAAATGGTGCTGGAAATACATATGTAACAAAATGAAATTAGATCTCTATCTCTCACCCTGCACAAAACTCAACTCAAAGTGGATCAAAGATTTAGGCATTAGAACAGAGACCCTGCACCTAATATTAAAAAAATTAGGCCCATATCTACATCATGCTGGCTTAGGAACTGATTCCTTTAACAAGATACCTAAAGCAGAAGAAGTAAAACCAAGATTCAATAAGTGGGATGGTATCAAACTAAAAAGATTCTTCAAAGCAAAGCAAACAATCAAGGTGAAGAGAGGGCCTAAAGAATGTCAGAAAATATTTGCCACCTGTACCTCAGATAAAGCATTAATCTCTGGAATATATGAGGAATTCAAAAACCTTAGGACCAAAAAAAAGAGAGAGAGAAAAGAAAATAATAACCCAATCAATAAATTTGCAAAGGAACCAAACAGGCACTTCACAGAAGAAATAAGATCAGTCAACAAATATATGAAAACATGTTCAACATCACTAGCAATTAGAGAAATGCAAATTAAAAATACACTGAGACTGCATCTCACTCTGGACAGAATGGCAATTATGAAGAATACAAGTAACAATAAATTTATACTCATACATTGCTGGTGGGACTGTAAATTGGTACAACCACTCTAGAAAGCAATATGGGGATTCCTCAGAAAATCTGGAATGGAACCATCATTTGACCCAGTTATTCTACTCCTCAGCATATACCCAGATGAATGAAAATCCACATACTATAATGATGTGGACACAACAGTGTTTATAGCAGCTCAATTCACAATAGCTAAACTATAGGACCAACTTAGGTGTCCTTCAACAGATAAATGCTTAAGGAAAATGTAATACATATACAAAATTGAATATTACTCAGCCATATAGAAGAACGAAATTATGGTATTTGCAGTAATCAGGCAGAACTGAAGAAAATCATGCTAAGTGAAATTAGGCAATTCCCAAAACACAAAGGCAGAATATTCTCTCTGATGCAGTTGCTGACCTACAATAGCAGCAAGGAGTGGGGAGGGGAAAGGAGGAGAGTTTCACCAGTTTGGACAGGGTGGAGTGGGGAGAAGGGCGAGAAACTGAAAAGACAGTAGAATAAATTGGATATAACTTCCTATATTCCTATATGATGAATACATGACCAGCGAAACTCCATATCATGTGCAACCACAAAAATGGGAAGCTATACTTCATGTATGTATAATACGTTAAAATACATTCTACTGTCATGTATAAATAAAAAGAAGAAATAAAACATTAATTTAAAACTAAATTGAAAAATACCCAAATTCTTAACAAATGTGGGATACTTTGGCACACATCTCTCATTGACTAATAATGACAGATAAAGAAAATCAAAATAAATGTAGAGCATGTGAATAATAAAATCAATAAAACAAACTGTTATATATAGAACTCTGCCCTCAATAATTAAACTTTTTATTTTATTTGTTCTTTTATTTATAACTACATGACACTAGAATCCATTTTGATATAAGTATACAAGCATGGAATATATCTTATTCTAATTCAGTCCCCAATACCTCTCCTTTCCCTTCCCTCCCCTACCCCTGCTCTTTTCTCTCTACTGTTCTTTCTGTCATTTATCCATAATTATTTTTAATTAATTTCTTGTGGATGCACACATTGATGAGTTTCACTATGAATATTCATATATGTGCATAGGGAAGTTAGGTCAGAGTCATTCCACTGTCTTTCCTTTTCCATTCCCCCGTCCCTTCATTCACCTTCCTCTACTCCACTGAATTTCTATTCTCCCCACCCCATTTTGTGGGTTAGCTTCCACATATCAGAGAAAATATTCAACCTTTCAAGTACCCATAAAACATTTACTATAGAACTCATTTAAAAAGTAGTATTAACACAATTCAGAATATGATTACCTTCAATAGGATATTCTCTGACCACAAAATACAACCCCAAACCACACTTTGAGGCAAGCAACAAATATTATTATTTTAAAATTCATGATAGAAAGAAGAAATAAAAGTAAATATTAGAAACTATTTTGAAATGCATGTCAATTATAATACAGAGTATCTGAACTTGGGAGTTTCTATGAAAGCAATGATGACAGAAAAAATTATAGTCTTCAGATCCATATATATTAAAATGAATAAGGCCCAAAATAGAGTGGCTTAAAGTCACTCAAGATCCTAGAAAAACCACAATAAAACAAATCATCCTTCAGAGTACTTTTAAGAAAAAGAAGGTCAAATATGAGATTAAATCAAAGAGAAAACAGATATACAATTGAGAGAAGATATAAAACACAAAGTTTAGTTGTTTAAAATAAATCTAAAAGTTGACAGACTTCTAAAAATATCTAATCAGAAAGATGAAAAACACAATTATGAGTAGTAATAATTAAAGTGGTTGTTATTTTAGAAACTCACTTTCAATAATGCATAGAATATATAGAACACCAGTAAAGCAACAGCTGTCTTGAAAAACTACAGACCACGTGAACCTAAGAGACACAGACGACATTTTGAAAAGACAAACAAAATTGTCAAACCTTTATCTATCCTAAAAAAAGAGGAAATAAAAATAAATTAAATAATAAAAAGAGGAGATATTAAAACTTATGTCTCTTAAATAAAATGGTCATAAGAGATTGTTATGAATAGTTATATACCAACAAGTTAGGTAGCCAAGAAGAAAGTAGAAATTCTTAGAAACACCTTCTTATAGTTTGGATCTGGAATATTCCCCCCAAAATTTTTGTGTTAAAGGCTTTTTCCCTAATGCAACAAAGTCCAGAAGTGCAGCTAATAAGGAATGATTGGATCATTAGGAATCTAACCTTATCAGTGGGTTAATACATTTGATGTATTAATTTGAGTTAATTAATTTGAGTTACTGGAAGCTGGTAGAAACTGTAGCATGTCAGGCATAGTTAGAAGAAGTAGGTCACTGGAAGCATACCCTTGGGGATTATATCTCGTTCCTGGCTCTTTCTTTTCTTTATCTTTGCTTCCAAGATGCCATGGCTAAGCAGCTTTATTCCACCACATCCTTCTACCTTGAAGTTTTCCCTCAATCAAGCCCAGAGCAAATGAGTCAGTTAACTATGAACTCAAACATCTGAAGGATGACCACTCAAAACTTTTCTCCTTCCAACTTGTTTGTTTCAGGTATTTTGGTCACAGTGACAAAAAACTAACACAACTCCCATTCTAATAGAAGCAAATCAAGAAGAAACAGAAAGACTTAACAAGCTAACAATAAATAAGGCAATTAAATCAATAGTTGTTTTAGTCAGGATTTTTTTTTTTCTTTTTCTTTCTTTTTTTTTTTTTCCATTGTAACTAAAAGATCTGACAGGAACAACTGTAGAGGAGAAAAAGTTTATTTGTGAGCTTACAGTTTCAGAGGTCTCAGTCCATAGGCAGTAGACTTCATTCCTCAGGGCTCCAGATGAGGCAGAACATCATGGTGGAAGAGTGTGGTAGAGGGAAGCAGTTCACATGATGATCAGAGAGCAGACAGTAAGACTCCACTTGCCAAATAAAAATATATACCCCAATGTCCCACCTCCTTCAGCCACACCCCAACCTTCAGTTACCACTCAATTAATTCCATCAGGTCATCAGTACATTGATTGGATTAAGGCTCTATTGGCCCAATCATTTCTTCTCTGAACCTTCTTGCATTTTCTCACATGTGAGCCTTTTAGGGGACATTGCACATCCAAACCATAACAGTAGTCAAACACCTCCCAAAAAAGAAAGAAAAGGAGAAAAAAGAGGAGCAACCACATTTCTGACATCATTTTATGAAGCTGGTATCGAACTGAGGTTAAAACCAGACAAAGAATCCACATCAAAAGAAAACTACACGTCAGTATCCCTGATTAATATAACATGAAAATATTCAATAGAATACTATCAAACTGAAATTCAACAGCATGTTAATATGATCATACAGCATGATCAAGTATATTTTTTCCTAGGATGCAAGGATGGTTTAACATATGCAAATCAAGCAATGGGATACATAATATTAATAGCATGGTAGATTAAAAAGTAGTCATTTCAACAGAAACATAAAAAGCATTTGAAAAAAAATTAACATATATTCATAAAAAAATCTCTCAAAAATAGGCATAAAAGGAAATTCTTTTAAAGTCAAAATATGAAGAGCCTATAGCTAACATCATAATTAATGGAGGAAAAGTGAAAGCTTTTTCTCTAAGACGTAGTATAAGACAAGGATGCCCACTCTCACCACTTTTTATAAACATGTACTGGAAATCTTAGCCAGAGCAATTAGACAAATAATAATAATTTTAAAAAGGACATTCACATTGGAATGAAAAGTAAAATAACAAAATCATCTCTCTTTCAGATATCATGATCATATATCTGGGAAAGAATAACAACAACAACAACAACAACAAAATTGTTAAAACTGATAACCCAATAATGTTTTAGGACACAAAGTTAGCAAAGAAAAATCAGTTGTGAGGCCTGGATGTCTAGCTAAATGGTATGGCATTTGCCTAAAATGTATAAGGCCCTGGTCTGATCCCTAGGACCTCACACACACACACATGCACACACACACATGCACATACAAAATCAGTTATGTTTATATACACTAATAACCAACTACCAAAGAAGGAAATTAGGGGTGAAAATCCCATTTATAATAATAAAAATAAAACATGAAATACTTAAGAATAAGTTTAACCAAAGAGGTAAAAATTTACATACTGAAAATTTTAAAATATTAAAGAAAGAAATTAGGCTAGGATATATAGAAAGATAACCCATGATAAGGGAATGAAATTAATGTCACTATACTACACATAGTGCCCCAAATTACCTACAAATTTAATATAATTCCTACCAAAATCCCAAAAGCATTATTTTCAGAAATAGAAAATCAATTATAAAATTCACAAAGAACCACAAAAGACCCTGAAGAGGTAAGGCATCATGGTTTAGATATGAGGTATATCCTAAAAACTTATGTATGAAAAGAATGCAAGAAAATTTAGAGGTGAAATGATTGAGTTATGAGAGTTTTGACCTAATCAGTGGTTTAATATTCTGGTAATAACAAACTCAACTCTAGGCAGATAGGGTGTGCCTAGAGTGGGTAGGTCCCTGGGGGTTGTGACATTAGGGCATATATTTTGTCCTTATTGAGAGAAGCTTTCTCTCTGCTTCCTGGTGCCATGTCCCCAGATACTTTACTCCTCCACACTCTTTTGCCATGATGTTCTGCCTCATCTTTGGCCCAGACCAACGGAGTCAGCCATCTATAGACTGAGACCTCTGAAACTCTGAGCTCCCAAATAAACTTCTCCTCTAAATCATTCTTGTCAGATCTTTCATTCATAGCAAAAAAAAAAAAAAAAAACCTTAAAAACAAGACATTCTTGAGCAAAAAGAATAAATCTGGCAACATCATGCTTTTTGATGTCAAACTACTTTATAAAGCTACAGTAATCAAAAGAGCACAAGAATAAATACAAATATATAGATTAATGCAATAGAATAAAGAACCCACAGAGAAATCTACACATTTATATTCAAATGATCTCTGATAAGGGTACCAGGAACTCACAGTGAAGAAAGGGTAATCTCTTTAATAAATTATATTGGGGAAACGGACATCCACATGAAAATAAATTTTATTCTTTTGTACCCTTATCTCACAATATACACAAAAATCAATTCAAAATAAAACTTAAAAATAAAAGCTAAAACTAGGCATAGTGGCACACTCCTGTAATCCCAGCAGCTTGGGAGGCAGAGGCAATAGTTCAAAGCCAGCCTCCACAATTCAGCAAGGCTCTAGGCAACTTAGTGAGACCCTATCTCAAAATAAAAAAGTAAAAAAAAAAAAAAAAGAAAAGAAAGGATCAAAGGGCTGGAGATATAGCTCAGTCCCTGGGTTTGATCCATGGTTAAAAAAAAATCCTGACGCCATAAAATTATCAAATGAAAACATAAAAACAAAAGTAAAGGTTTATTGGATATGACAACAAAAGCATGGGACTGTGGGACTCCATGAAACCAGAAAGTTTCTGCACAGCTGAATAAACAGTAAGCAGAAAGAAAGGGCAAAGGGCAACCAATGGAATGAGGGAAAATGCAATCATTTTATCTGATAAAGGATTAATCTCTAAAACAACATAAGGAGCTTATACAACAACAAAAACCTCCAAAGAAAAATGGGTAAAATCCTCAAAAGAACAATGGGCAAAAATGACTAGGAATTGTCTTAAAAAGACAAACAGAAGTCCAATAAGCAAAGGTGCTCAGTGCTTCTAACCATTATGCAAATAAAAGCTACAATGAAGTATCACCACATGCTAGTTAGGATGGCTTCTGTGAAAAGGTAAAAAAGAAGACTGGGGATATAGCTCAGTGGTAGAATGTGTACCTAGGATTATTGAGGCCCTGGGTACAATTCCTAGCATTGAGGGGGGAAAAATAAATAAAAGCAAAAAGAAGAAATTCTGGCAAGGATGTGAAGAAAAGGAAATCCTTCAAGGGGAGGAATGCAGGAATGCAATTTTGTACAACATTATGGAAAACACTAAAGTATTTCAAAAAATTATTTAAAAAATCCAACCTATCCTATGACTCAGTGAACCCACTTTGGATTTATATCAAAAACAAATGAGATCACTATTTCAAAGAAATATATTACTCCTATGTTTATTGTAGCATTTTTATAATCTGGAAACAACCAAAGTGTCATGCAACAATGAATGGTTAAAAATGTGGCATGTGTACAAACACTATGGAATATTTTAGCCCTTAAGAAATAAAAAATGTGGAATTTGCAAGAACATGGATTAGCTTGGAGATATTATGCTAAGTGAAACAAATCAGACACAGAAAGAAAAATACTATACCTGTTTCATTACTACATGGAATATAAAATAGTCAAACTCATAGAAACAAAGTAAAGCATGGTTGTCATGGGAAGTGGGTGGAAGACATTAGTCAAAGGGTATAAGGCTCAACTTATTTAAGATGAACAAGTTCTGGAGATCTAATGCAGAGTTTGATGAATATAGATTAAAAACTGTCTTTTATACTTAAAATTTTCTAAGAGAGTAGATCTCAAGTGCACTCACATGAAAAAATAAAAACTAAAACAAAAGGAAAAAGAAGAAAAATGAAGCTGTATGAGTAATGGGTGGGATAATGAGCTTAATTGAGGTGATCCTATATATATATATATATCTCATGAAGTTCTACACCTTAAATATAATACAATGTTGTTTAATTTAGCTCAATGAAGCTGATATTTTTTTAAAAAATATAAATTTGGTATCATTCTTATGATCCTAAAGGTCTTAAAAGATGACATATGAATATTATAAATAAAGGTACACAAATGTTTAAAATTTTGAATGAAATGGGAAAAATTCTTAAGAAATACAAATTGTAAAAACTAACAGAAGAAATTAACATCTTAGCAGCTTGTTATCTTATAAGGAAATGAATCTTTTATTAAAACCTTCCCACAGGAAAAAAAAAAGGAGCACTTTTAAGCTGTTAGTAAAATTGTAAATTATTATAACCACTATGGAAAGCAGTATGAAGATTACTCAGGAATGAAACCACCACATGACCCAGCTGTACCACTCCTGGATATTTACCCCAAACAATTAAAATCAGCTTATGGTAGTGATGCATGAATACCCATGTTTATAGCAGTGCAGTTCACAATAGCCAAGATGTGGATCCAGCCTAGATGTCCATCAACACATAAATGGATAAAGAAAATGTAATACACACACACAAACACACAAACACACACACAAATGGAATATTCAGTAATAAAGAACAAAATTAGAGGATCTCATGAAATTATAATGGAAACCGGTAGAGTAGAGGAAGTTGACACAGGTAGGCAGGGGCCAGAGATAGGAGGAGAGGTACTGGGAAATAAAATTGACCAAATTGTTCTATGCATGTACAAACATATCACAATGAATCCCACAATTATGTATAATTATAATAGACCAGTGAATAAAATAATAAAAAATCCTTCATACAACAAAAGCCCATGGCTTCCATGGTGAATTTATTTATGGAATAAATTAACCCAAGCCTATAAAACTCTTCCAGAAAAGTAGAAAGAGTGACTGAATATTCTTTCTCCATAATACTAACCTAACTTCAAGTCCAAAATTTTCAAAGAAAGCAGTTGTGGTAGTGCACACCTGTAATCTCAGTGACTCAGGAGGCTGAGGCAGAAGGATCCCAAGTTTGATACCAGCCTGTGCAACTCAGTTAGACCCTGTCTCCAAATAAATAAAAGAGGTCTAAGGGTGTAGCTCAGTGGTGGAGAAGCCCTGGTTTAAATCCCCAGTACCTGCCAAAATTTTTTTCAAAGAATTTTACATAAATGAAAAATTAAAGACCAATTTTCACATAATTATAGATGGAAAAGTTTTAACAAATCAAATTCAATAAAAGCTATGCATAAAGATCTATACATATGCATATATATGTATGTACATGTATATATACAAATTCAAACTTAATTTAATTAAACTGTATAATTTAATTAATTTAAATAAAATTAAATTTAAATTTATTTTAAATACAGTTAATTTAATTAAACTGTATACTTTACTACATTAACAGAAAATGAAGATAATTATGATTATCTAGTTCAACACAAAAGAAAAATTCAAAATCTGTTATGGTTTTAAAAAGGACTTTAAAAAATCAGCATTAAAGAACATCGTTTTTAAAGGTACCTATAGGAAATATCACACTCAATAGTGACTATAAGAAAATTTCCACTTCAAATTAGAAACAAGACAAGGATGCTCACCGGAGACCACTATAGAGTGCACTATAACAGTGCAACAATGTACATGAGGTACCAGGAAGTGCAATAAGTGAAGTATAGCAAAATGATTATAAAGAAAGAAATAAAACTGTCATTATTGGCAGATTAAATGATTATGTATATAAAATCTTTGACCATAGAAAATCATCTGAAAGATAGTACAATCAACAGGTGAATTTAACAGTCACAAAATCTGAAAAATAAATATCAATATCTAAAAAGTAATTATATTTCTATATCTTTACCAATAATTTAAAATAATTTCAACATATTACCTATAAGGGTACCAAAAATATACAATGCCTAGAAAAATACCTTTAAAAAATATGCAGAACTTGTGAATTGAAGATTGAAAGTATGTTGGAGATAAATCTTAAAATACCTAAATAAATGTCAGAAAATACTTCATTAAAGGTCAAGAAGACTCAGTATTGCAAAGATACCAATTATTCCTCAAATTAAACTCTAAAATAAATCCTCTTTTTTGAAACATTAGGATTTTTTGGTAGAAATTGAAAAGCTGATTCTAAAATTTAGGTGGAGATGCAATAGCATACAAATATCAAGGCAATTTAAAAAAAAAAAAAAAAAAACAGAAACTGAATGACTTACATCTGCCAGGTATCAAGATTCAATGTGAAGTTGTGGTGTAAGATGAACATAATTGGCCAATGGAACAGAATAGAATCCAGCAACACATGCATACCCAAGTATACAATTTTATTTACAGTTAGAAATCTCTCAAAAAATACAGATGCATAGAATATTTACAAAAGCAGTACAGAAATATCCCCCAAATTATCAAAATTTCTAGTAACAACTGAATTCGTTTTTAAAAATTATGATAGCCACATGGTTAAATGCTACGACATTTGAATAACAACGTACAGCAATAGGATCTACCCCGAAAATTCTAAAAAAGTGAACGTTGAGCAAAATAAGACAATCATAACCGGTCTATACTCTAGAAGTCAGGATGGTGATTATGGTTGGTGGGCCTAGGAAGGTGGTAAATGGGAGAGTGGTGAGAAAAATGGCTTCTGTGGCATTGGTCACATTGTATTTTTATATCTGAACTCTGATCCTAAAACTGTGTTCAGTTTGTCAATAGTCATCAACCAGAAAACTGAATATTTATAACAGGGGCCCTTCTCTGTATGTTTATATCAATACCTAGTTAAATGAATAAATAAAATGTTGAATACATCTGAGATAGTCTAAATAATTCAGAAATTCTAAGCTAAAAATAACTCCAAAGCTCTACGCATGAGCTTCTAGTAAGCAGACCAACTGTGAGCATTGAAATACTTATAGAATGTATGAAAGATGAACATACATTCCACATACATTCCTACAGGCTAGTGAACCAAACTTTTCATATAACTTACTGTCACTAATGCTATGATGAATCTCCAAATGAATTACCACTTTCCTTTACTCAAGGAATATATGAGAAAGTACAATCCCATACTTGCAGTATTAATAGGTCCAATATAATAAATGTCATAAGATAATAAATTGCTATAAGATAACTTTCAACTGAGTGTGCAAAGAAAATGTTTGTGGGAAGATGGTATTAAAATATACTGTGAAAGGCAGGTAAAATTTCACCAGCTGTGATGACAGAAATGCAAAATGGTATTATAGGCCTATTTGTTTCAATTATCATTTTCATAGAGATGATAGTGGATAAAACAACTTATGGCTTCTTACTTTAATTTCTTGCTAAGTTTGGCAAATACTACAGCCTCTCCCGTGTTCTAATAACGTCTGTTTCCCTTTATAATGCTTTCCATTTTGTCTTCACATTTTTGTTCACAGTTCAGAATTTTTCTGCTATCGAGAACAAAATCCTAGTATATTTAGTTCATTTTTAATTGTTTTAATCTTTTATATTATTACCACTGATCCAAATTTACACCAGATCCAGATGATATATTGGTTATGGCATGACCAATTTCATATTTTTAATCCTCTTGGTGATTGGCCATAGTAACTGATTGAGTTGAAAGTACATGCATTCAGCAACTTTGCTCATTGTAACTGACAAAATGTTTATATATTTTGATTGCCAAACTTGAGTGTCAAATATCACAATGAAATAATAATTTAGAGAAACCATTTACTGTGTTTGAGACAACGTTCATTCTCTATGAATTTCTCTTATGCTGAGGTCTTTCTTATTAAATAATAGATGAGAGATATTTGTGCCAGTTTCAGGCCTATTTGCCCTCTGATCCATTGTTTGTGCCTCCCTTGAGCCACCTGTATTGCAGAGAATGCAGAAGCCCTGTTTCCAGCTATTTAATCAATGGGAGGTCCTGGTAGAAGACTGAAGTATGCGAAAGAGAATATTCTGGTTATTTCTCCCTTCCCTTTTTCTTTAGGCAGCATCTTTAGAAAAAGCTTTATCTCCTTCATCAATCCAATTTCCAACTAACATAGCCATCATGCCTTTAAGCTTCTAATGATACTTCTGGATTCCTGGTTCCAATAATGCCACCTCCCTCTTCTATTCTTCTTGGTTTTGTTCTGAGTGGCCTAACTGCCATGTTTTAGCTTTTCAGGTCCTCTATTCTTTCATCTATATAATGAGTTTTCTGAATTTAAATCTTTCTGTTCTAAATACTCTAAATCTTGTTTGATTAATTGATTCTGACTAACGTAGCTCTCCATGTTTTACATTACAAATTTGCAACTGTCTTTTACTCATATAAACATGAGTTGATCATTTCATTAATGTCACAAGGAATAGAAGGCCAATATTCTTACTTGATGCAATCAATAGATCATGACTCTTGAAATTACCATATCTGTTAAATTAGTCATAGAAGCTCAAGACTGCTTAACATGCACCAGCATGTTATCACATATATCTACCAAATTCATAACAAGGTAAAGAAAAACATGCAGCAAGAATCACTTTCCTCTTTAGAGTTGCAATAAGTAAATCAGAGACAGTTATCATTTTCTTAAACTGTTATGGTTAGACAGATCTAGAGGGATGCTGTAATCATGAACAGGGTTCTCAGTTTAGGGGAGTGGGAATAGTCCATTTTGGTATTTATTCCAAACTATGCTGAAGGGCTGGGTGGGGTAGCTCAGTGGTAGAGCCCATGCCTGGTATTTATAAGGCCCTGCGTTCAAGCACCAGCACTGTAAAAAAAAAATGTTCAAAATATATTGAAAATCCTCATCCAAATGTTTTATAAGTGATAGACTGAGACCCAAAAATGTAAGAAGACTTGTCCATAGTCAAAGGGTAGTTTCAGAATACTGTGACTCTTGACATTCAAAACCAAATTCTCATCAAAGTGAGAATTTAAACTACTCTTATAATTAGTTCTTCAATATCACCATTGTTATTCTGAAAACTAAGAAGATTTAAGTAGCTGTGATCATGCACATAGATTTTAATTGCATAATGGCAAGACCCATATTTTATGAGATTCATAATCCTAGTAGGTCCTGGAAAAATGCTTTAAATTTCAGTCAATACACAGTTATACTGTTAATTTTCTAGTTCACACAAGCCCCTGTGCTTTATACTGCTATGAACAACCAGGTTTTAAAATTAGATTTCCTATTCTGCACTATATTCAGCTATATGAGCAGATAAATTGGACAAAAAGACTAAGTAGGTATAAGTTTATCATTTATTCAATCACTTACCAAATATATTTTGAGTATTCTCAATGAAATAGCACAGTTTGGGGTTTTGAGGACATAGCAGTAAATAAGATAATATATGGTTCTGGCCACCTAGAGCTTCTACAGTAATTTAGTAATAAAACATCAATAAACCAAAAATCATTTCAGCAAGCAATAAATACTATGAATGAATCAAACTGTTGTGATAAAGGGTTAAAGACTATAGGAATGTTGTATAAAATCATGCATGCTTCACAGAACCCTAGGAGGCATGATTTATGTCATGAACAGCACATATTTACTGCAAAATTTTGGGGGGGGATGGCAGTAAAGTGTCTCGCTCAAACAATCTGGTATATCCAGATAATTTTTTGAGAAATGTAAGTCAAGAATTTTGAGTAAGGGCTGCTTTATTTCCCAATTTGCTCAAATGCACCATGTGGACTAATGAAGGCTCTGAGAAATGGAGGTAAACTTTTAAAAGAAAGATAAGACCACTTTAATGAAGTGACAGTCAAGAGTTAAAAATACCCTTGTCTTAATGTTACTATGATAATGATAACTACTAACATTTGCAGAATATTTATTAAATGTCAAGTACTACGCTAAGAGCTTTATTAACTTTAGGTCACTTAAACTTCACAGCAATCTACACTAGGTATTTTACCCAAGGAGTCAATCATTTGGACAGCAAGAGTAAGAACACTCTAGGAAGGGAGAAAAGCATGTGCTTGATATTATCCACTCTTCTTTTGGTTTGTTTGTTTGACATTATATTCTTAGAATTAGAAATAATGAAAGTTCTTCATAAATGAAAACGATTTTCATTAATGAAGTTCTTTTTATCATTTGTTTTTCCATTGATGATGACCTAATCTCATTTCTCCCTCAAGCACTCATTTACAGAGCTTTTTTGTCAAGGTTAGGAGTATAATTTTTGGTCACAGAATCAAACTGACTGACCCCATTGGCAAAATGTACCAAACAAGTAATTTGATCCAATAAGTCACCAAGGGAACTTGTGCTGTCTATTCATCCCTTTCATCTCCCTTCCTTCTGTATACCACGTACTATGCCTTTCTACAATTAAACAGAGTTAAAAACACGCTTGTCTTAATGTTACTATGGTAATAATAACTACTAACATTTGCAGAATATTTATTGAATGTCAAGGACTATGCTAAGAGCTTTACTAATTTTAGGTCACTTAAACTTCACAACAATCTACACTAGGTATTTTACCCAAATTAGAGGAATCCAAGGTTCTTCCATGCCAAATATTTATCTGAATTTTAACCCAAATAGCCTAGCTCCAGAATTCATGTTCTTAAATCTTAATATGTTAAACTCTCTACAGAAAGGCTTCAGTAAATTTTTGTTATCACTAGAATCAGAATAGGGTAGTGATATAGAGTTTAATAAGTGAATATTCCCAACTCAGAGGTGATTTCTAAGAAAAGCACTAAGAGAAGATATCCCAGCCTAACTCAGATATTAGGGATTTCTTTTTTCTTTGTGCTTGTGTAATTTGGTCTTAGGAAGAAGCCTCCACCTTCCCCAGAATACTTTTTAAGATGAAACACTTTTCATTATCTCCTTGAAGTACCTAATTTCAAGAAGAAGGAGGCATACAGAAGATGCCTAAAATTTTTTTATGCATCCCTCCCAAGAGAAACCTACTGGATTTCCCTAGATCCCCAAAATGTAACAGTAAAACTGTCAATTAACAAGAAAGTGCTTTTTCTCTATCACATATATTGTAAGAATACTATTAGAATATTTAAAGTGCTGTGTGGAAGAGTGTTATAGAAACTTTCAATTCTAAAGTACAATGAAAACCCATATCATGATATTAATTTGATAAAAAATACAATTCAAAGCCAAGAGAGTACTTAGACATGTCATTTCATTAAATACTATAAACTCTGATGTGTTATAGGCACAGTGGAACCAATAAGCCATTAACATGGCATCATTCAATAGCCAAGAGCAGAATATGAACCAGCTTTGTACAAGAGCAGGTATGAACACAAAGCAGAAAGTAAAATATTCAATCAATTAATGTGAACAGAGTTATACAAGCTTGCCTATTGGTAGGTTATAAATCATTGTGTCTCAGTGGGGAAGTCTATTATAATTCCATAACAAAGCTTAGTGATTCTAAATACTCTACAGTAAATCTTCTATCAGTCTTGGCTTGGAATCTCTGTCCCAAGAGCTAACTGTTACTTGGTGTGTTCAGCCCAAATCAATGCCCAGAGAAGATTTTAGTGAAAGGACTTGTGAGCAGACCTCCAAATGTTCACATACTAGATCTGGATAAATACCCACTAGCTCAGTGGCTTATGTTGACTGTTGAAACATTCAAAGGCAAGCTGGAATATGTGAGAACAAGCATTTAGGGTTAGAACTAAATAAACACTCCAGAGAAGCCAGGGAAAATTAATAGTCACTCAAGAAAATAGGCATCTAGACATTTTCAGCTTTTAAAATGAACACTGGAAGATTTTTTTCCTAGACAAATGTGCTCTCTAAATCTCAAAAGATGGCTCGCTGAAGCTGAAATCCCTTTCCCCCATCTCAGATAAAGTCTAAAACAAGCAACTTTGAAAAGGCAGGGAGCCACAATGGGGAATTTGGAATATTAAAAATTTAGCAAATCAAACTGCAACCAACTTAGATCACCTGAGTTCCTTTTCTTTTGAAATTTCCATACAGCTTTCCATTTCTACAATTATAACCTTTAAATGATTATATAAATATTGACAAGAAAACTAGTTTCCACCCAGACTCTGAGACTAATACCCCATATGACACACATGCATATGACAACAACTTTACTATTTCAACATCAAGGTCAGTCTTACTATTGAATCCTTTTACACCTTGGTAAGAAAGTTCACAATAGTTAGATTCTTAATGTGCTCTCCAATTATAATTAGTTGATTAAGTTGTGACCTTGAAGTTCTGTGTAACAGTGGCTTGATTTTGCCTCTGAATTTTAATTTTCACAATATTTGATTTAAGTCTTTACATATGTTTGTTTGTACCTGTTTATTGTTCTGCATGACAACCTGCATAGATTTTTTTCCTTTTTAACATTAACAGATTTCTTAGCTTCACAGTTAAGTTCTTATTCTTTCATTAGAAACCATTTTTAAAATGCCTGTTTGGAACTGGGGCTGGACAAATAAAACAACAAAATCCCTAACCTTCAGAGTAACCGTGGGTATCAATATTTGAATAAAATCATGATTCAGTCATGTTTTTAGCACTCTAATCTGCTTCATCTCTGAGACTTATTCTATGCTTCATGGACCTAAAGAATTGAGGCTGAAATTCTGAAGGACAAAAACACATTTCTTAAAGTTGAAGCCTATAGGATTAATCAATAGCCTGTCCCAAGTGATGTCCATATTGCTAACCAATTTGATTTGAATTAATTTCCCTATTTTCTAACTATTTTGCCTGACTAGTTGTATAATAACAGGGCTAAAATTTCATATGTAAGTTAATATCTGCATTAGGGAAAACTATTTATTAACTTTGAAATTAGATGTGTAAAATTGACCCATAACAATCATAATTCTTTATTTTAGTTAGAATATTTTGCCTTAGATTGAGTGATGTCTTTTGTCAAATGAAACCTTAAGGTTTTCCACATAAGTATTTGAATGGCAGGGATTTATCCAGTAACCCAGTCAATGCACCTTATAGCCAATATAACTTACAGCTCCAGCACCGATTAGCAGTCATATTAAGTTACTGTTGAACTTATAAAATACATTCCTTCTTAACTGAAAAATAAGCATAATCAATTTCCTTGTTTATTTTGCTTGCTATGAATATCTGTCATCATTTTTCCAGCCAAGTGCGCTCTAAGGTCTTTGTTGTGAGGAAACTCTCAAACCAAAACTCACCCTAAGGATTCACCCTCCCTCATTTTTCTCTCTACATATACATACATATACTCACTCACTCAATCACTTACATTTGGACTGAAATGTTTTAAGCATAAGATAAAATTGAAAAGCAGCAAAAACGCAAGGGCAATTTCTCTATTTCTGTAATTTCAGCAATGATAGAAGAGATATCCAGAATTATAGTCCTCAGTACTGAGAAAACTATCAAGATTATATCAAAAAACTTACATAAAGTTTAAAAAGAAACAAATACTATGCATCAAGTCATTAAGAATTACCTTTGAGGATTGTGGATTTTACCAATTAGTAAGTTCTTAACAAACACATTATTTATTCATGGAAATGGATTTTCTTCATCTAACCATCAACTGCCTTATTCAGTGATCTTAGAAATAAAAATAAACCTGGAATCCTTCTAGGCTCTGGAGTAGATTCATAAAATGTTTTGAATTTCAAGAAAATAAACTTATTTTTGATCATACGACATGGATTTGAGGCTTAGTCTCTATAGTCATTAATCATATAATATTTTACAAGATATTTAACCTGTCTGTGGCTTCACATTTTCATTAGTTTAGAAGTTATTAACAATATTAATAATAACTGCCCTCAATTTAGCTAGATTTTTGTGAATTCTTTTGTACATTTTATTATTGCAGTAAAATACATGTAACAAAACATACCATTTTAACCATTTCTGTGTTCAATATTGTGGCATTAACTACATTTATACTGTTGTACAACCTTTGTCACCATCTTTCTCCAGAATTTTTAATCTTCTCAAATTGAGAGATATTAAAAACCAACTCTTTGTTTTACCTTCCCCACTTTCCCTGGAAACTCCAATTCACTTTGTTTCTATGAATGTGACCACATACCCTAAGAATGTCATATAAGAGAAATCATACAAAATGTGTCCTTTTTATGACTGAACTATTTCATTTAGTATAATGCAAGTTTCAACCGTGTTGGCATTTTTTCTTTTTAAGGTATTCTCTTTTTTTAGAACTGAAAAGTATTCCATAATATGTGTATATACTTTTTGTTTACCCACTTATGTGTTATGGAGATGGTTGGACAACAACATTAATATACTTACAGTCACAGAACTGAACATTTAGAAATGGTTAAAGTGGTAAATTTAAATGTTGGCAGAGGTGAAATTACTATGAATTGATGAAGCCTATGCAGCATGACTTCTCAATTGTATAAGCTCCTTTCAAAGCCCTGAAGATGGAAATCCAAGAAAAATGTGTGCAAGGTCATATGTGGCTGTAAATTCACAAGACAAACATATTTTTCCACTGTGATTTCCCCTCCATCACATTGTATTTTATGATGAGTAGAACTGTAGTGGCTGTGGGCATTTTGTAGGAGGAGGCTAATAGAAAGATAAACTGGATATTCATTTTGTTTGAGTTTACCAGACTAATGCTAGTTTTAGTTATTTCATAGTAGAGTTAGCTTACTGTTTTACCCATTCCATAAGGTACAGCTTCAGGAATTCTAACTCTGGCCATTTTGTACACTCAACCACAACTGTAACAATATGATGCAGAAATGGAGGTTGTATCACATATAAATGTGTCCTACAAGACTGGGGTTGTGGCTCAGTGGTACAGTGTTTGTCTAGCATGTGCAAAGTACTGGGTTCAAGTCTCAGCACCACATATAAATATGTAAGTAAAACAAAGGTCCATGAACAACTAATAAAAATATTTTTTTAAAAAATGCATCCTACAATAACTGGCAGAGAAAAGCTGTGAATAGTGGAGGAAAAAACAGGGTTTGCAAATATGGAACCAGAAGCCTGTCTATACAAAATTTCTTTCAATTAGATAAGTAAAGTTATAATCAGAGAACTCAGCTCCTATCAATGCCTACTCAAAATAGGATTATAGTCATTAATGCAATAATAGGAAATTATAAAAGACCACACATTTTTGTTTTTCATGGCAATTATGCAAAATGAAATTCATCTGAATTCCTGGTAATGTAGAAAACACAACTGTAGGAATATTATAAATAGCAGCAAGTATATTTAATGGTTCATAAATGAAAGAATTGATAGAGGTTTTTAGAAATTCAGCTACACTTCTAAAAAATTTATGATATTACCAATAATTAATTGTGAAGCAATAGAGAAATTTTCTAAATCTTTCTTCATTAAAAAAGATATTTATCAACTACAATCAATAAAAATGATAGATAATTATTGTGATTGTTATGAAATCTTTCCTAATATTAAGTAAATATTCATTTTAATATTTTGCTTGTTTTCTGATAAAGGGCTTCTCAAGTTGTGTAAGCTTCAAGTACATTAAAATTTTGACAGACTCCTGAACAATGGAGGAAAGATGATTACACAAGGTCTACATTTCTACCTATTGAAACACTCCAATATAGCATTGAGAATTTGCATGAATCTCATATTTACTAAATATGTGAAATTCTACTTAGACAAAGGTACAGATACACCTTTGGTGAGTATGAGATATTCTCAAAAACACAGAAAGTAAAAAAAACAAACAAAAACCTCATAATCTGATTTGCATATCTATGAGATAATGAAGGGTTGCTTCATTGGAGGGTCTAGACAAAGGTTTTCTAAGCTACTGCCTTAGAGAGAGACAGAGATAAAGAATCATTCACCCACTGGGAGCAGTGGCACATGCCTATAAACCCAGTGGCTCAGGAAGCTAAGGCAAGTTCAAAGCCAGCCTCAGCAAAAGCAAGTTGCTAAGGAACTCAGTGAGACTGAGGCTTAGTGGTCCAGTGCCCTTTAGTTCAATCCCTGGTGCACCCCTCCCCCAAAAAAAAAGATTCATTCATCCTAAGTCGTTTTCTCTGAGTCATAATTACAGTCTCTCAACAACAACAACAACAATCTGGCATTTGTAGAAACCCTATGTAGTAATCAACATTTTCTGCATTATCAAAAAAAAAAATGTGAAGTGGTTTGGGGGAGAGATGGAAGGAGAAAAATAAAAGAAAATGATGCTACCATGGTTTTACATTGCAAGGTCAATCTTCAGAACTTATCAAAATTAGCTGCTATGCTCTTTCTTTTAAGGAACACTCATCTGGGACCCACTCTGGAAAAAGAGAAAGCCAAGAAGGATACAAATTCTTCACTACATCTGGAAATGAAGAGATGACCACGAATATGTGGGAAAGCCCTCTTGGAACTTTTCAATCATAGCAAAAGAAGCTTAATTTTGCTATTGTGGCTTCAATCTCAAAATTTTAAAGTCTATTAATAAGACTCTTGCATTTATGTCCCCTCCTCAACTTGTCAAGAGTTTTGTGGATTTTTCTGAGGTTGACAATTAAGCACCAAGAGCCATGGAATACAATCATAGAGGCAGCGTAGTTATTAGATAAATGCACCTTCACTAAGCACATTTGTCTTAAGGAGGGAGGGTTGTGTGTGCTTAGGGGAAATGCAGGATGTTAAAGCAGTAATATAATTGAATTAAAAGATGGTAATTTGGTACAATGTTTTCTTCTATTAAAAAATTGGAAGAGATAAAAGAGATAGAAATAATGATTGAACTGATAGAAAATTTTAGAGATTTTTGAAATTATCATCATTTTCCCTTCTGAAAAGATGGAGTACAAATAATTTACCTCATTCTTTTACTAACTGCTACTGAAAAATCTCTAAATTTTTATATATAAAACACACATCATAAGACTCTAAAATATGGAAAGAAAGCAGACTGGATAGAAATATCAGGACCCAAGGAAAATCATAATGATGAATTTTCTAGGATTTCCATTCATATATGTCCCAAACATTCAGCTGAAAAAGCTAGCAACTCAGATACAACAGTATGTGAAGACTAAAAAGCCCCAACAAAGGCCTTTTCACTCTGACCAAAGGATCATAAAGTCATCATATGAAAAGAAAAATTTTAGAATAAAAATGCTCTACTCTAGCCAATCATCTGTATAAATAAACAAATATAGACAAACCACATTCCTGTCAACAAACGCCAAAGAGAAACACAGAACCCCACCCAAATGACACTGTTAAAAGATGCCTCAACAACCCTACCAGCATAGTGTCAGAGAAAGCCGGAAAAGGAATCAGGACTTTCATTAGTGTTAGGCTATATCAAGACCTCCCTTGTGGTATCACTGGTAACCACACTGGTTTTACAGATTTCTACAGAAGGGAATGATATGTCTCTTCTTCTCTCCATTGAAGTAGTTGTAGGGGAAACCCAGTAGAAAGTCAAGGTCTTCCCTGTCATCATTCACTATTGAGACCATGCTCCTATTATTTCATTGGACACAAGAAAAGTAATAAGTTGCTCCTCCTCTCGACCTAGGGGATATCAGTAGAAGTCTAGTGGGAACCAGAACAACTTCCTCCACTGAACAATAATAAGTATGTCTCTCCCCATTAGATGTCAGTGAAGGCTGGTGTAGAAACTAGACTTTTCTCCCACCATTTAGTACCAATGCAGTACTCGCTTACTTCTTCTGTTGGAGAAGTGTCAGAGGGCACCAACTGAAACAGAAAGTTTAAATAACTTCCAGTATTTTATAATACTCCAAATGACCAAATGTCAACAAAAATTTCTTACACAAAGTATCAGGAAAATCTCAACTTCCAAAAAAAGGGAAAAATCAACGGATGCCAATCCCCAGATAATACAGATGATAGAATTATCTGACAAAGAGTTTAAAGTAGACAACACACGCAAAAAAAAAAAAAAAAAAAAAAAAAATGCTTCAATGACTACAAACATAATTGGAACAAATGAAATAGCAGAAAGCAGAAAGTCTTGGCAAAGAAATACATCTCAGCAAAGATATACACACACGCACACACACAAAATCACAATTTAAAATGTAAGAAATATAAATGAAAACTTTAGAACTGAAAAATTCAATAACTAAAATAAAAACTCAATAGAGGTCTTATCTTGGGCAGCCATAATATAATACTGGAATGAGTGTCTTAAACAATAGAAATTTATTATCTCACAGTCTTTCAGTCTGGAAATTAGAGTTCACAGTGCCAGTATGACTGTATTCTGGTAAGTGCTCTCTTTCTGGTTTGCAGATAGCCACCTTCTCACTGTGTACTCACTCAGTTGCTTAAGTGTGAAGAAAGTGTGTTAATACTCTCATTTTCTTCTTCTAAGGACACTAATCCCATTTTATGTGCCCTATTCTTATGAGTTCATCTACACTTAATTACCTTCCAAAGGTCACATGTCCAAATACCATCACATGGAAGAAGAGAGTTATAAAATATGAATTTGGTTTGGGGGTTGGAGGAAATAATTCAGTTCACATCATAAGAACTTAGTAGAAGAATGGAGGAGGCAGAATAAAGAATTTTAAAAATCCAGCTTGGAACAAAAGAAATTACCCAAGTTTAAGATTAGGAAAAAAATCATACAAAATTTTAAGATTAGGAAAAAAAATATACAAAAAAGAAGAAAATGTACAGAACATCAAGGATTTGTGGATCTATAAGAAATATTTAAAAAACATCATCCAGATTTTCACATGGAAGGAGGAAGAGGGAAATGTTAAAAATAAATATGAACTGAACATTATGATATTTGACAAAAGATATAATCTTAGGAAGCTGAGAAAACCTCAAACATAATGTACCCTACAAAATCTGTCTGAGGACACATCATAAGTTATAGAAAACTAAAGATCCAGAAAAATATCTTTAGCAAGATATATAGAGAAAAACAAACACACAGCTATACACACAAACAAAACAAAACAAAACACAAAACACCCTTATCTCTAAGTGAAGAAAACATATTTAATCAATAACAGATTTATCATCTGACATTTTGGGAAATTATAACAAAATGTTACAACATTTTTCAATTGTTTTAAGAAAAGAATTGTCAATGTAGCATTCTAAATCCTGTGAAATCTTTCAAAAGGAAATGATTTGTCACTAGCCAAAATATGCTGAAAAAAAGAGCTAATGGTAATTATTTAAACAGAAAGGACATGATCCAATAAATCTTGGAATGTTAATAAGAATGAACAATGAAGATATTAAATAACTAACTATCATATATTTTATTTCTCTTTTGTGCTTGGTAAATTACTTTTCATAGTTGAAGCTAAATTATAATGGTGTGTGAATATGGCTTAATGTGGAGGAAATATTTTTTCCAGCTTCACTGAGGTGTAATTGACAAAAACTCTTTATATTTAAGGTGTACCACATGATTCTTTAATATAAATATACATTGTAAAATTATATCTAATTAACATATCCATCACTTCACAGTGACCTTTTCTTAAGTGGTGAGAATAGTTAAGATGTACTCTCTTAGCAAATTTCAAGTATAAATACAGTATTGTTATCTATAAACATCATGCTGTCCATTATAACTCCAGAGTTTGTTCATGATGCATAAGAGAAATTTAGTACTCTTTGACTAACTGCTTCATTTTCCCCAACCGTCAGAAACTGAAAAAATACCTTTCTACCCCCTTTTGACTTTTGAGATTTCACATGTAAAGAGCATCATACTGTCTTTGTGTACATGGCATATATAACATAGCATAATGTCCTTCAGGTTCATCTGTATTGTCACAAAAGGCAGGATTTCATTTTTAAGTCTTAATGATATTACACTGCATATGTATATATCATATTTTCTTTATTCATCTGCTGTAGAACCCTTAGGTTATTTCCATATCTTCTATTGTTAATAAATATTGCAATGAACACTGAAGTATAAATCTCTCTTTCAAAAACTAATTTCAATTTCTTTGGATATGCATAACCAGAGTGGGCTATTGTATAACATATATTTCTATTTCTAAGTTTTTGAGAAACCCCTATAATCTTCTCTATAATGGCTGTGCTAATTTACATTCTTACAAACAGTGCAGAATTGTTTCCTTGTCAACACTTGTTTCATATATTTTTCTATTTTATCCATTATAACAGAGATGAGGTAACATCTCATTGTAGCTTTGTTTTGAAGGATTAAAATTATACATGTTAATAATATTCATTATGCCATATTCAAACACATATAAAATATAATTTCATCCTGTTTTCTCCTATCACTTGCAGAAAACCTGGGCTTAACATTCCAACATATTAGCATAGGCATCAACTTCTTTAACAAGACTCCGAAAGTTCAAGAAATAAAGAAACAAGAATCAATAAGTGGGATGGCATCAAATTTAAAAGCTTTTCCACAAGAAAAAAAAAAAACAAAAACAAGAGCATGAGGAGAGAATAGACAGAATGGGAGAAAATCTTTGCAGCTTTCTCCCAATGAGGCATTAATATTCAGGATACAGAAATAACTCAAGAAAATAACACTACTCAAGGTGGATCAAAGACCTACCCTAATTCCTAGATTTTGATCCACTTTTGAGTTGAGTTTTGTGCAGGGTGAGAAACAGAGATCTAGTTCTATTACATATTTTAAAATTTTTCCTGATGATTAATTATGTGGAGAACTTCCTCATATATCTATTAGCCATCTGTGTATCTTCTTCAGAGAAATTTCTAGTCAGGTCTTTTGCATACTTTCAAATTTTGATTATTTCCTGGCTATGGAGTTAAGATTCTTATATATTTTGAATATTATCAAAATATAATATTCAACATATATAAGAATATATAATCCTTTAACATTCATATGGCTTGCAAATATTTTCTCCCATTATGTAGGTTGCCTCTTTACTCTGTTGATGCTCCCTTAACTGAGCAAAACTTTTGCTATTATTGTTGTTTTAACGTACTCTTAATTTATTTTTGTTTTTGTTGCCGGTATTTTGAGGGTTATATCTAAAAAGTCATGATACAAGGTACAATGTCATGATCTTTTCCCCTGTTTTCTATTAGTAGTTTTATGGTTTTAAGTTTTATGATTAAGTCTTTAACTTCTTTTGAATTGATTTTTTAAATGTTCAAGCAATTCACAGGAAGGGAGAAAAAAGTAAAGAAAAAAGTAAAAGACAATAAGAACCATCATAACAACAACAAAAAATGTAAGAGACATAAGCTTTACCATATCAATAATTATACTAAATGTAAATGTCTAAATATACCAATTCCAAGACAGAACGCCATGGTGGATTAAAAGTATGTCTCAACTATATGCTGTCCACAAGAAACTTACTTCAAATATAATTATATAAGTAAACTGGAATTATAAGGATGAATATATCATGCATTCAATAAAACAAAGCAGGAATGACTATTAATATCAGATATGATGTGTTTCCTATCAAAGAAAATTGCCTCTTCCAGGAAAGTAAAGGACATTATGATAGAATGAGAAAGAAATCATTCCTCCAAGAAAGAAAAAATCAGTCCTAATGTGTATGCACTCAATATGTACATATTTCCTTTACCTATATAATATGTAAAGGAAAAACTGATAAAATTGAAAGGAGAATCAAATTAACAATTACAGGTCAAGACTTTAACATCCATATTCAGCAATTAACTGGAAAATTAGATAGTCAATGAGCAATAATATGGAAGAACTCAACACCACCATCAACGATAGAATTCACCCAAGAACTGAATCACACATATTCTTTTTATGTACTCACAGAACATATGAAAACATGAACCATAACCTGAGTGATAAAACAAACATCAAATGGAATATTACTCATCAATAAAAGAGAATAAAATCATGGCATTTGCAGGTAAATGGATGGAGTTACAGAAGATAATGCTAAGTGAAGTTAGCCAATCCAAAAACAAACAAACAAAAAAACCCATAAATGCTGAATGTTTTCTCCGATATATGGAGGCTGATTCATAGTGGGGTAGGGAGGGGGATCATGGGAGGACTAGACAAACTCTAGATAGGGAAAAGTGGTGGGAAGGGAAAGGAGGGGGCATGGGATTATAAATGATGTTGGAATGTGATGGACATTATTATCCAAAGTATATATATGAAGATATGAATTGATGTGAATATACTTTGTATACAACCAGAGATATGAAAAATTGTTCTCTATTTGTGTAATAGAATTATAATGCATTTCACTGTCATATATAAATTAAAAAAAAATAATTAAAGAACCGCTCAAAATCATAAAATAATTGAAATCATATAGAGTAAACTTTCTGACCACAGTGGACTCAAAATCAGTGAAATATATATAACAGGAAAATATCCAAACAATTGAAGCTAAAACAATACAGTTATAAATAATGCATGGGTCAGAGAAGAAGTTTCAAGGACAAATTTTAAAATTCATTGAGCTGAATTAAAGTGAAAATATAACTATACATTAAGTTTTATGTGTCAAAAATAAACTAGTTCTAAAAAGAAAAATTTACAGCACTAAGTGCCAAAATTTGTAAAGGTCTATTTTCAGAGAACATACCTGCTTCTTAGAAAATCACAAGGAAGTTACAAAAAGTCCTAAAATAGCCACATTGCAAGATATAAGATAAACGTACAAAAATCAATTTTATTTTAAACATAAGCAATGAACACATGGAAAGTAAAATTTAATAATATAATACCATGTGTAAATTGCTTTTAAAAATGAAAAGCTTAGGTGTAACTCTAACAAAACATGAAGAACTTGTTTGCAGGAAATTTTGCAATACTAATGAAAGAAATAAAATTAAATTAAATTTTAGACTGGAATATTCAATATAGTAAAGAACATTTCTCACAAAAATGATACACAGATATAAAGTAATTTTTATCAAAATGTCAGCAACACTGTCTGTACACCCAGAAATCAATCTAAAATAATTATTTAAAACAAAAGAACTAGGATACCTAAACCAAATTGAAAAAGAAAAAGTGGGAGTAATATCTAATTTAAAGATTTATTATTTAAAAACAGAATAAAGATTATAGGGTAAAGATGGAGGAACTGTCACACAGAAAATGGAAAACAATAATCCAGAAATAGACCCACACACACATACCAGGCAACCCAACACAAGAAGAAGACAAAAAAGATTCAATCAAAAATTCACATACTCATCAAATAATTAAATTTAAAAGTATAAAATTTTTAGAAAAAAACATGTAGGAGAAAATATACATGAACTAGAATTAGGTAAAATGTTCTTATTCTTCATAGCAAAAGAACAACCCACTAAAGGAAATCATCATGAATTAGATTTTTATTAAAATTAACAACTTTTTTTTGTTTGCTTTGTGAAATATTCTGTTAAGAGGATGAAACAACAAGCTACAGTCCACAGTGCATATATGACAAAGATCTAGTATCTAAAATATAATTAAAATTCAAAACTCAACGTTGAAAAATAAACAGTACCTTTGGAAATGGGGAAAAGATAGGAATATATATTTCATGAAAAGTGGATATAGAGATGACAAACATACAAAAATGTGCTCAACATCATTTAGTCATGACAGAAATGCAAATTAACATTACAATTAGATATTATTATATGCCTATTAAGAGAATTAAAAAAAAAAAACTGACTGCACCAAATGCTGGTGAAGACAGAAACTGAATCACTTATACATTGCTGGTAGCAATGTAAATATTATGGCCACTCGGAAAAAGAGTTTGATATTTTCCTTGAAAAATTAAAATTTTAGCTGCCATATAAATCATCAATTGGGCATTTATCTCAGGAAATCAAAATACATTATCATTGGGACTGTGGTGGTGGCTCAGTGGAGGAACTCTCGCCTAGCACGTGCAAGGCTCTGGGTTCAATCCTCAGCACCACATAAGAACAAATAAATAAATAAATAAAGGTATAAAAAAATTCATCATCACCCAAAACTTGTACACAAATGTTCATAGCAGGTTTAATTGAAATGATCTTAAGCTGGAACTGATGAAGATATTCTTTAATGAGAGAATGATTACACAAATTCTGACATATCCATAGCAAGAAATACAGCTCAGAAAAAAAGGAACAAATTATTGTTTTATATAACACAGAAGAATGTCCAGAAAATTACGCTAACAAAAATTCCAATCCCAAAAGATTATATACAGTATGAATTTGTTACATAACATTCTTAAAATTATAAAATTATAGAAATGGAATAGTCTGGTGGTTGCTAGTAGTTAAGGAAGAGGGATATTCACACAAATATTCTATATCTCAACTGAGTCAATGTCTACATTTTGGTTGTAATGTACAAAATGTTTTCAGAATATTATTGGGGAGGGAAGTGGACTGAATGAAGGATACATGGAAACTTTCTCTATCTTCCTTACAAAGGCCTGTTAAACCGGATGCAGTGGCTCACGCCTGTAATCTCAGTGGCTAGGGATGTTTCCGCAGGAGGATCACAAGTTCAAAGCCAGTCTCAGCATTTTATCAAGGCCCTATGCAATTTAGTATAACCCTGTCTTAAAATAAAAAATGAATAAAAGGGCTGGGGATGTGGCTCAGTAGTTGAGGACTCCTAGGTTCAATCCCTGATTCCAAAACAAAAGCAAACAAACAAAACCCACAAATGCCTGTTAATCTATAATCATTTTAATACAATAGTTTACTTAAATAAACAAGTTTACTTAAATATAACAAGTTTACTTAAATAAAACACTATGAACATTACTGTTATCTACACTGTGTGTTGACTTATACATATAAGGAATACCTAACCATTCATGGTTCAAAGAGATCACAAATTACTGCCTAGTGTGTGTAATCAGAAACACAACTAGCAACAATTAGAAAAATCAAAGATTGAACAACAAAAAAATACTAGCAAGTTTAGAATAAAGTGCACACTGAGCTGAATCAGGAGAGATACCAAATAGTTATTTCAAATTAGCATGGTAGTTTTCCTTCTGTAAAAGTTACGGGGGGTACTCACATACTAAAGAGATCCAAAGTAAACTGAGAAAAAAAGTTATTTTTGAAATTCAACTTATCACTGAGGTTTGAGAAAAATGAGAATTGCATAATCTAGAGTTCAAAACATCTACCACCATTACTTTTCTGCAAATAGAAAAATTCAATAAAGTCCCTCACTAAAGAAATAACAAGTTTCAGCATGTGGTATGGGTAAGAATAAAAATAAAAGCTGGTATAACTATTTTTCTGAAACTTCACTGGAAAATGGAACAAAAATAAGTTTCTATTTTGGACACCTAGAGTATGAATTTAGATCTCTTGTAGAAAACTGCACTTAAAAGGAAACAAATGAGACTGAGAAATGCACATTACATCTTCATTTTTCACAAGAGTAATGTTCTTTAAAATACACACAACATGCTTCCCTGAAAACCAGAACTATACATCTAAAAAAAATTGTACAACAAATCTTTGCATTTACTGACCAGAACATGATAAACAGAATATTAAGCTCTTACAGAGACAGTGATATTCAATTTTATGTATCAATTTTGCTAGGCCACAGTACACAGTACCTGGTCAAACATTATTCTAAATTTTTCTGTGAATATATTTATGTGAAATTAATATTTGAATCAGTACAGTTTGGGTAAAGCTTATGACCTTCCTTAATGTGGGTGGGCCTCAACTAAGCAGGTAATGTCCTTAACAGAAAAGAATTGCCTCCCCTGGAGAAGGGGAAATTGAGCCAGCAATTTGTGCATTTAAATCTAACCAAAGACTTTGGACTTTGGACTCAACCAGGGAACATTCCCTGGGATTCCAGCATGCTGACTTTCCCTGAAGATGCTGGATTTGCCAACTACAAAATCATACATCAATTTCATTAAATCTATCAATATATCAGTAGATTTATCAAGCAATAAATATATAGGTATATATCAAAGCCATGGGTTGCTTAACAGAGGGGATATGCTTTGAGAAATTCATTGTTATTCAATTTTATCATTGTGTGACTTTCAAAGTAAACTTACACAAAACTAAATGGTAAAGCTTATTATACAATTGGGCCACATGTTAAAGCCTCAGGCTCCTCAGCTACAAAACTGTACAGTATGTTACCATACTGAATGCTAGAGGCAATCATACCACAATGGTAAGTATTTGTGTGTCTAAACATATCTAAATATAGAAAACGCACAGTAAAAATGTGGTATAAATGATTAAGGATCTATAGAACCAGGAAAACAAAACAAAACAAGGGAACACAAAAAATAACTGCAAATAAAGAACTGGAAAATATGTTAGTAGAATTTAAATGTGATTTGTCTATTTGAATATTACTAATGACCTACATAGTTTCCTCTAAAAATGAGATGAGAAAAAATAGTATGTACAATAACATTTTTTAAAAATAAACACTATTAAAAATTTTAAGGGAAACCACTAAAGAATATTTAATAAAAAGCTGTATTTTAAGAAGAAATCAGAAAAGGAAAACAAGAATTAAAAAATAGCTTAAATAATTGAAAAACTAATATAGCAGCAAATATGATTGTGAGAAAGAAAATAAGGAGCCTCCAAGATCTAGAAGTTGACCTAACAATTTCAAGTAGGCCACAAAGCTGTTAGAAGTTGACCTGGCATTCAAAGCTAAGTTCTCATTTTCTCGCTGGACATAAATAATCACATGGAACACCAATTTCACAGGAAGTCACTGTGAGACCATAATGAAGACAACTGCTTATCTAAGCACATTTATAGTGCAAATTACAAAATACCAAACATCCCCCTTTCCTGGATAAGATGAGCGAATGCTGCTTTTTTAAAATCAATTTTAATCTTACTCTAGCCTGTCCTCCCTAGAGCTAAAACTAAAAACACCAAATTATTGAAATATCCCCCATTTTCTTATAGCATTAAATCCAGAATAAACCTGTCTTTTCAAAGACTGTCCCCCAAATCAACCAACCAATGTTGAAATACAAGAATAAGTCCTTAATAGCAAACTCTTACCAAGGCAGCATCATCATACCTATGCCGCACAATCTCCCACAACATGATGAGTAATAAGCTCAACTTGTTTAACTATGGTGCATTGCTGCATCCTTGTCCAAGGGCACTGGAACCTGTAATCACAACCAAATTAAAATGATATTTTAGTTATTTTTACATTGATTTGTTCTTAGGTGAACTTTTAAATAACCTTGACAATAGTTACCAATCCCCCAAAAATCCTACTGATGCTTTTTATTTCCTTAATAGTTTAGAATAACATAGTGAGAAATGATGCCTTTCCAATATTGAGTTTTCCTTTCCAGGAATTTATCTGTTTATACACATCATAATTTACAGTTTTGGGTTTTTTGTAGTTTTATTCATAGAGATAATGTGTATTGCTTTCAATATTTATTTCTAAATAACATATAAGAAGTTCTTTCTTGATATATTTGTAATATAATTTTTACCAGGTATCTGAGTGTGTTTTTATGCATAATTTTTATACATATATATGTTTTATACACACATATATACTTTTTTTGTTTTCTTATATGCCTTTCAAATTCACCTACGTATTTTTATAGTTTGTGTTATTATATATAGCTATTCTACTTTTTGTTTTCTAATTCGGTGTTTTAGGTTTTATTTTTTGTTGTACAAGGATTGAACAGCAGGTACTCTACCACTGAGCTATGTCTCCAGCCCTTTTTATTTTTTACTTGGGAACAAGGTGTCATTAAGTTGTTGAGGCTGGCCTCAAAAGTGTAATCTTCCTGCTTCAACCTTACAGACAGCTAGAATTACAAAAGTATGTGCCACCTCTTCCAGCCTATTTTCTGTTTTAATTTTAAATTCTCTGGAGCATTTTCTTGATCTTATTCTATATTTAGAACAAAATGATTGGCTCACTTATTTTTAATAAGAATTTTAGAATACAGAATTTTCTCTGAGTAAAGATTTGACCATGTATTATAAATTATCATGCATAATAATATAAAGCTCTCATTGTGCTTAATTCCTAAATAATATGAAGTTGCAATTATAATATTTTATTTTAGTTATTTAGGAGAGTTGATTTTTTCCAATTCAAAAAAGCTTAATTTCTATAGTTTTTTTGTAATCAATTTCTAATTTTAGAATGTTAAGTTGAAAAAGTCCTATCTATATAAATAACTGAAAACTACTTATTTTTCTCACTTACCTCCATTCTAAGTAATTTTCAATCTATACTTAAAAGGCAGTATGTTCTCCAGAGGATATAAATACATACATGTAGAGTCTTTATACCCATCCTTAATACATGTGCATCTTTGTCACTAATTTTTCTATATTCACTAAGCTCTAAAGTACAAGTGCTATATTTATACTTTTTACTATTGAATCATTAGAGCCTGGCCCAATGCCAGGCATACTCAAAAATTTGTAACTAAATTTATTATTAATTTTAATCTATTCTTTTCCTCTAAATGAGCTGTCAAAAACTAAAAGATTTCTTTAAAATTTAATCTCCCACTCTGGGGCTGTGGTTGTGGCTCAGCAGTAGAGTGCTTTCCTTGCAGCTTTGAGGCACTGGGTTGGATCCTCAGCACCACATTAAAATAAGTAAATAAATAAATAAGTGTATGTTAAAAAAAATCCCCTACTATTATAGCTCTGTTGAATTTTCCTTGCATGTTTAAAAGCATTCATTTGGAATACTTAAATTCTATATTTGGTATATCAAGGTTCACATCTGTTATATTTTCATCAAAATAAAATAAACACTCCTGTCCATTTATTGCTTTTGGGAATTGATTTAAATTTTCATGCATGTGGCAGCTCTAGTGTTCTTTTTTGTTGGTATTGTCTGATAAATCTTTGTCTAATTTTTAACAGTTTAATGAAATGATTTAAGAGTTATTCCTCATTAAAAAACACATGAATTTTGTGCTTTCATTGTTTTAAATAATATGAGCTTTCAACCTCTACGTGGTGACATGTCATAATTTTTTATTATGCTTTTGGTTTTTACTCTTCCATTCCTCTACGATCAGGTGTTTTCTAAATGTGCTTCATTTGCTATTTTTTAAATTTCCCTAATAAGTTATATAAATACACAAAGTGCTTAACAGTACATATTTTCATATATTTAGAATTATAAATTTTCTTAATACATCATTGAAACAAAAGAAATAATTTACTCCCCACCCATACAAAATTAGGAAAAAGGTATGCTTTTACTCTTACTACATCCATGCCTCCAACTTTCCATATACACTTTGAAAAATATAACCTGACCAGATCCATATTACCAGTAGTAATGTCATTTATGATATACATCTTGGATTACTGTATATCATCCAGGATTATTCTTGATACTTAATTTTGATTTCATCTATTATTATAAAAATGCTTTAGTCATACCTTTGTTTTTAATTAGTGCCAAGGTTTATCCCAGCCTTTAAATACAATTGCCTCATTCTTGAGTTCTTTTGTTTAAATTTATTCCTAAGTTACAGAAGATATGGCTAAATATTTTTCTCCAAAGAAAAATAAATAAATAGATGTAATATAGTTTCTGGTCATGTTCATATCACAATTCTTTCTTTTCCTTTCACATGAACTGTAACTGATTTTATTTTCTGATGTTCAGGTTTATAAGAGTAAGGCCCAAGTACTCTTTGTTCCGTTATCCTTACTTTTTGTCTACATGTATGCAGCACTTTAATTTCTATTATCCAGAGAAAGTCTTGATTTGCTCTAGGATATACCTGTCCAATAGAACTTTCTGTCATGATGGGAATATCCTATATCTGTGTTGTTCAATACAATAACTACAGTAGCAATCAGCCTCATAAGCCTACCAAGCACTCTAAGTATGGTTATTGCAATTAATTTTACTCAATTATAATTGATTAGATAATTAAAATTGAAATGCCTACACATGGGCAGTGGCTACTGGGTTGGATTTGAGAGCTCCAGAATAACTCAAGATAGTGAGGGCCAAGTGGAATTCTGTTAATTATATTTCCTCACTTTTTTAAAATTTTCCTAATCAACTCTTTCTTGCTTAACGAACTGGATTTACCTCAGGTTTCTTTGCTGAAGCACAAATCTGGAATCTTGTTATTTTGGGCTCCTTTTCTTTTCAGAATCTTTTCAGTGGTTTTTGATTGGTCCATCTCCTTGGATCACCAATGGACTTCCCACTTCAATCTTTCTTTTCTTTCTTAGGAATCTCTTGCCTACAAGATTGGAGCTAGTATATCACCATCGCTATATTTAGCTGCTTCCTGAAAGTACTGTGAAAGGGAAGTACTTAAGTTTTGCTTTACCCAAGAGGTCTACATGATGGAGATGTCGTCACTTTTTAAAGACGAGATTAAATGGGTTAAGAATCCTAGATAGAGGAGAAGGGTCTTTCTCTTTGTACAATGGTTCATTGGTTTATTTTGTAGATTTTTTTCACTTTCTCATTCTTCCTTCTTGGTGTTTTCAGCGTTTCTGAGAAGGCTGAAATATCAGACTGCTACAACTCACTTTCAGTCCTTATTCAACTTTCTTGGGTTGTTTTTTGTGTGTTTTTTTGTTTCTGTTTTTTTTTTTTTTCCTCTGCCACCTTGAGTATCTCACCACAGAACCTTCCTAATTTTGGTTACCCAGCAGAACATTTCTACTGTTCCTTTTCTAACCTCTTTCATACCTCTAGTGTCTTCGCAGCCAAATCAGCACTCTCCCCCAGTCTCAAGACACAAAACAACTGAGCTCAGCTAAACTAGGTTACACAAGAAAGTACAGTAATCTATTTTTTAGATGTCTTCCAGGTATCAAATTCACTTTGGGTCAGAGTGTGGCTGGGGTCGGGGGTCCTATATAAGGTCTAAAATTACATGGAGTAGCAACTGTCTTATGAGATCTGTGAACATATCTTTGCATCTATGATCTTGTTCTTTCCTTGTCTCTCTAGTCCACTTTTTGCTTTTTTTTTTCTTTTTGCTTGCTTACTTTGTTTTGAAACAGGGTCTCACTATGTTGCCAAGGCTAGCCTAGATCTTACAGGCTCAAGCAAACTTTCTGCTTTCACTGGTGTCCACAATACACAGGTATAGTCTATATATTAACGGCACCTGCAACACTGTACTCCTCTCTCCAGGCCTATGCTGATTTGAAGTCCCTTGCAGTTTCTGCTGCCCAACTCAATACCACACCTGGGACTGACAAACAGATCTGTAACCCCTTAGTATGCCATCCAAACACTGGTTTGCAACATGAGGCACATGCTACTTTTTGGAGATGTTAGCATTCTCATAAAATGGAAATATCAATGTTGTCTGTGTCATCACGGGCACTCCAGGATTTGTTTTGTTAGAATTCTGATTTCTTTCTTGGCTCTAAGATGATCTTCCTGGCATTATACCTGGGCTTGACTGGAAACTCGAATTTACCAGTTACCTTTCCAATTTTAAAGGCTGGGGCGCTGAGTAAGGGTCTTAGGTCTTCAAACTTCACAGTCACTAAAACTTTTCAGTCCCTCTGAATTCCTGGTCTGCACCGTCCTTGCTGGCATCTTACATCACCTGGCCAAGGGTAGAGCGGAAGGATGACTAGGGCTCAGCAATTCAGAGGCCGGAAGCGGAAGTGGTGCTGCAGAAGACGCTGTGCGCCTGACGTCATCGCATAAGGGCCAGCTTTGGTGTCGAGGCTCCGCAGATTCATTTGCGAGCTAAGATAGAGGGGTCCTGGGAGGGAGAACTGTTAAATTCTACAGTCATTGTGAGTGAGGCTTTCTGCTTCTCCTCCTGCTAGTCCACTTCCTGCTTCCTCTCCCTTCAACCTCTGCCTTCATGTTTCTTGTTGGTGGATGAAAAAGAAGCCAACAGAGGTAACTGAGAGACCAGATGATGGTAACAGGTGAGTTTGGGAGAGAAAACCTGGTGGGGGGTGGGGGGGGGTGGGGAGAATTGAAAGGCTGGTAGCTTTTATCTTAAAAGTTCTATGCTTATACAAGAATATGTTTACCTAGGTGTCTCTTTTTGTTAGTTTTGCTAGGTTGTTATTTTGATTATTATTTTTTTAGGTCTCTTATGAACTTGAGAAATTTTATGTTGATTATACCTTTATTCTCATTTATGTTTTCATTTCTTCATATTGAATATTAGTTACCCACATTTTTGATGTTCAGACTTTGTCTTCCATATGTATAACCTCTCTTACTATTTCCTTTGTGTCCCTCCATGTCCTGGAAGAACGTCTGCAATATCATGTACAATTCAGTATACACCAGTGTTTATTCTGCTCTTTATGGCAAATAATACTTTTTTCATCACAGTATTGCATTTGTACTTATGGTACAATCTTGCTTGTTCTCTTTCAGTTTTCTATTTATTTATGCCTGTCTTCAATTTAGCACCTTTTAAATTTCAGTTTTCTGTTATTATTTTTGTCATGCTTATCTCTTATTTTGAAGTCTGTTTTTATGAATTTTGAGTATATTAACCACACTCTGTGAAACTTCTGTACTAGTCATGAATCATTTTTTTAAAAATGATTTTAAAAATGTGTATCTTCCACAGCTTAAATTCTCATTATCTTGCAGAATATTTTTTATATTTTCTACTTTTTGTTTGTTTTTCCTTCCTCCCTTCTCTGCTGCTTTCTTGTTTAGAAAAAGGCAGATCTTCTTACTTAAACAAGGGAGTATATTCTGTTTGGTTTTCTGTATTGATTACTTTCTGATTATTCCTTTTAATCGCAAAAAGGAGAGTTCAATAAGGTGTACAGACCCACACTCAGTGTCCACTGCACTATAGCTTTTTATTTAGAGTGGCTTGCCTTAACCGACTTTTTATTTACTTGGTTACTTTCTTATTAGGAGCAGTTTAATCGGTACAGTCTGAAGCAGTCTATGGTTTTTCCACTTATCTGATAAGTGGAGAAAATAAAGCTTCCTAAATGCATTTCTCTTGCAACTTGCAGCCCTTCCCTTTGAAAAACTTAAAAAGTCTAACTTGTGAAGTCCCACCCTCTTTCTATTATAGCTGTCAACTATATTTTATATTTGAAATTGTTTGGTTGAATTACATCAAAAGAGAGTGAAGAGAAGTGCTGAAGCTGTCTTGCTCAATAGTAGTAGGCTGTCTTCCTTTGACAACTGAAAACCTCTCTTGTGTGAGATATGTGTATACAAAGATTTGATGGATCAAACACCCTGTCAACATTTTCTCCATGTGGCCATTTCATCTGCCTCAGTGCTTCATATGAACTATGGTACATAGAGACTAACTCATCATTAAGTCTATCAAAACCCACTTTCAAGGACCTAGACTGTTATTTTGAAATTTTATTACTTTGATGTATTTTCTCAATTATAAGATTAGGTTAGATGGAAGGCAAAGTAGACATTCTTAACTTTACCACACAGGGTGATCTAAAATTCTGGTCAACTAAATTCATACATTGAACAGATTTTCTTTGAGTTCCTCAGCAACTTCTGGGAACTCAAAGATGGACTGATTGCTAAACTAAAGCTCTTTCTTAGCCAGTTCGTGTCATTCTGTACCCATTTTACCTTCCTAGTATGTATCTGTTAGTCACAACAATCATTCATTTGATCAAGAAATAATTATTTTATCTGGCTGTGTGTTAGCAGGCACCAGTGATATGTATGGTCTAATGAGAGGGCAGCCTGCAAACAAATAAATTAATCAATAAAGAAATATTGATATAAGTCATGTTAAATCCCTGTGAAGAGAATAAACTGTGAGCTCTGGTTGAGAATAAATAGGGGAATAAGTCAAATAATAAGGTATCTAGAGACTCCTCGGTTCACATTGAGAAGACTGAAAAGAAGCTGGTTTTATTAAGTGATATGAGAATGACAAATCTTTATTCTAGGAAGAATTACAAATGGGAAGGCTTTGGGGTGAAAAGAAAGAGAGTGGAACATCGTGGAAATGGAGTCAGAGCATAGACAAAAGAATGCAGATTTTGAAGGTTAGGAATATGGATTAAATTCTAAAAACTGTGTGATGCCATTGAAGAATTTTAAATAGGGAGTAACATAACGGTTTAAATAGAGAATGATGTGAAGTATTTCAAAAACATGATTCTAAAATGTGGAATGGATTGGAGATGTGTAGCAAGAGTTCAAGCAGGAAGACCATTTAGGTTATTACCACAATCATACCAGAAGTAGACATTTGAAATATATTTCAAAACTAGGATGGATAGAATTTCCAATGATTTGGAGAATAAGAAGCAATTGGGGATTCCAGTAGCATTCTTACTTGTGCAAGTGAATGGATTACAATATCTTTTACTAAGATATGAAGATTAGGAAAAGAACAATTGTACAGGAGGAAGAGAAATCAGAAGTTGGTGCTTGAATGTGATGCCTTGGGAATTCTTTAAGTTCAACATATGTAGTTGAATATATGTGCCTGGGATTTATTCCAAATATCTGGATTACTAAAGATAAAACTTTGGGAGTCATAAACATATATATATATATATAATTTAAAGACATGAGATAAACATACCTTCTAAGAAGAGATAGTAAAGTTGTAAAGGGAGCCCTCAACAACCCCAACATTTAGAAGCTGGGTGGAAAGAAAGGACTCTGCAAAAGACTCTAAGAAGGAGAGAAGACTCTGAGGTATAAATAAAATTGATATAGTGTACTTATGTGAAGGCCAACCCCCCATATTTCAGAAAGGAGGTAGCATCCCTGTTGGAGGTGCTGAGAGATTGAGGAAGATGTTATCTTCATACTTTGTAACCACAAAAGCCATTAGGGATCTTGACAAGTGCAGTCTCATTTGAATTGTTGGAGTTGGTGGATAATGATAGGAAGTTGGAAAAAATGTCAAATTTAAAATTTAATATTAAATGAAGAGAGATAAAATAATGAATGGTAGTTGAGCTAGTGTAAATGGCAAGTGCAGATAATTGTTTCAAGAACTTTGGGTTGAGGTTGGAGGAGGAAAGGGAATATGCTGATGGATAGGTACAAAGTTACAGTTACATAGGAGAAATAAGTTCTAGTTTCCTATTACACAGGACAACATAGTTAATAACTTTTTTATTTGTTCTACATGACAGTAGAATGAAGTTTGGTACATCATACATAGATGGAGTATAATATCTCATTCTTCTGGTTGTACATGATGTAGGATCCCACCAATCGTATAGTTATATATGTACATAGGGTAATAATGTCCGATTCATTCTACTATCCTTTCTGCCCTCATATCCGCCCCCTCCTTTCACTCCACTCTACCTCATCTAAAGTAATTCTTCTCTTCCCTAGGTCCCCCCTTATTGTGAACAATTTTATCTTTCAAAATAGCTAAAAGAGAGGACTTTAAAAGTTCTCACCCAAAGAAATTATAAATATTTCATATGATGCATATGCTAATTAGCCTGATTTGATCATTCCACAGTGTATACCTGTATTGAAACATCACATTGTATCCCACACATGCAAATAATTATTTTTTGTCAATTAAAAATAAAATTAAACTTTGAGCACAGAGCTTTTGCTTTCAAGGAGGCAAAGGAATGTGACAGTACTTCAAAGGGGACAGGAAATTAAACGAAGTTTTTATAAGATGGGAGATTCTAGAGTGTGTTTATCTACTAATCATAATAAATTGGTAGTGGTGGAAGAGGCTGATTAATGATGCAATCCAAAGAGAGATGATCTATAAGAGGGATATTCTTGGGACGTTGAGATGGAATGGAATCCAGCACACAAACAAGGAATTGAATTTTGTTTACAGGAGGAAACTAAGCTATTTTAGTAGAAAGACTGAGGAAAAAGAATGGATGCAGTTGAGTTTATAGTCTTTTTTTTTTTTTTTTTTAATTTTTTATTGTGGGTTGTTCAAAACATTACAAATTTCTTGACATATCATATTCCACACTTTGATTCTAGTGGGTTATGAACTCCCACCTTCACCCCATACACAGATTGCAGATTCACATCAGTTACACATCCATTGATTTACAAATTGCCATACTAGTGTCTGTTGTGCTCCGAGTTTATAGTCTTATAGAACAATTTCCAGCTTTATCAACTCTTCCTTATTGTTAACACATGCTTAGATCAGCCCTTAGAAGCATGATCATATTCTTAGTTTACAAAAATGAAATCAAAAAGTCAAACAAAGTATAAACCAGTCAGATTTCTTCTTGTTACCTGATCAGCAGAACCATAGATTCTAACTTCTTTAGCCACTCCCTAGAGATCAGATGCAAGATTTGGATAATAAAACAGCAGCAATAGTAATAGGCAAATTCTGTTCACCATGTAAATTAGCTTTGTCTACATTTGCCCCGATATATACCTGTTACTTTGAATCCTTTCTTACCAGTATCATAAAAATTCATCTTTTGTTAGTAGTAATAATTTCAAGTTGTCACTCTTTGTTTTAAAAAGTCTAAAAATCCAGAAATCCATCCAGACTGAGAGAGGAATGCAATGTCTTGCATTTAGAGTCACTGCACTGAAATATTGAAGAACAAGACAACAGCATAACTTGGGAAGCCATTTTTTTTGTTTGTTTGTTTTTCTGGTTCTTTTTTTTATTGGTTGTTCAAAACATTACAAAGCTCTTGACATATCATATTACATACATTAGATTCAAGTGGGTTATGAACTCCCATTTTTACCCCAAATACAGATTGCAGAATCACATTGGTTAAACATCCACATTTTTACATAATGCCCTATTAGTAACTGTTGTATTCTGCTACCTTTCCTATCCTCTACTATCCCCCCTCCCATCCCATCTTCTCTCTCTACCCCATCTGCTGTAATTTAATTCTCTCCCTTATTTTTTCCCTTTCCCCTCACAACCTCTTATATGTAATTTTGTATAACAATGAGGGTCTCCTTCCATTTCCATGCAATTTCCCTTTTCTCTCCCTTTCCCTCCCACCTCATGTCTCTGTTTAATGTTAATCTTTTCCTCTTGCTCTTCCTCCCTGCTCTGTTCTTAGTTGCTCTCATTATATCAAAGAAGACATTTGACATTTGTTTTTTAGGGATTGGCTAGCTTCACTTAGCATAATCTGCTCTAATGCCATCCATTTCCCTGCAAATTCCATGATTTTGTCATTTTTTAGTGCTGCGTAATACTTCATTGTGTATAAATGCCGCATTTTTTAATCCATTCATCTATTGAAGGGCATCTGGGTTGGTTCCACAGTCTAGCTATTGTGAATTGTGCTGCTATGAACATCGATGTAGCAGTGTCCCTGTAGTACGCTCTTTTAAGTTTTTCAGGGAATGGTCTGAGAAGGGCAATAGCTGGGTCAAATGGTGGTTCCATTCCCAGCTTTCCCAGGAATCTCCATACTGCTTTCCAAATTGGCCACACCAATTTGCAGTCCCACCAGCAATGTACAAGTGTACCCTTTTCCCCACATCCTTGCCAGCACTTGTTGTTGTTTGACTTCATAATGGCTGCCAATCTTACTGGAGTGAGATGATATCTTAGGGTGGTTTTGATTTGCATTTCTCTGACTGCTAGAGATGGTGAGCATTTTTTCATGTACTTGTTGATTGATTGTATGTCCTTTGGGAAGCCATTTTTAAAAATATATATATACGTGTGTGTGTGTGTGTGTGTGTGTGTGTGTGTTTAACATTATCTCCTGTGAGGTGTCCTGGGATTTTGAGCCTGGCTGATCTATCTTACATTGATATATCCCCTTATAGATACATGTCATAGCCCACAGCCCACTAGTTGCCAACTCACAGTAATATTTATGGACACCTTTGAACTCAATCACACAGAAAGTAAGACATGCAGAGGAAGGAAAAGCAATGACAACTATTAAATAACCCTTGATTTATTTTTCCATATTTCTTAGATACAAAGTCAAGGGTTAAATGAACACATTAAAGGGGAGAAATGTGTTCTATTAGGAAAGAGTGAACTGTGGTATATTTAAGGACACTTTCAAGAAACATCACATAGTAGAGGATTTTCTCTCCTCCAGAGGGGGGGAGTTCTTTCTTCCCCACAATGAAGTGTCATTTTAGGTTTCTACCTACATGTGTCAATATAATTATAAAACAGATTTTATAAATCAGAAGCAATAATGGGGTGCTGGGTGAGTGGGCGTATTTGTGTGTGCACACGTGTGAAATTTTTAAATATTCAGTGTGAAGATTTTTGCACTCCAGAGAATTAATCAAACTGTCAGGTCCAAAACCAAAAACTGAAAAGCATACACAGTGGTATGTCACGGTAACTTAGCAACCAGAGCTGAAGAGGTTAAGATAGAAATTGCTGTCATTTCCTTAAATTTAAGAATTGGTATCTTATACTCTCCCTGCTCCCCACAAACAAACACATATTTTGTCCAGGTGGTAGTTAACTGAATCGTATCTTTTATATATTTTAATGATTTTGTGTATGAAAGTTTCTAATTGTGGAGGATAATAACAATCACCTCCTGAGGACTGAATTTCAGGGCATCTGTGGATCCTTCATTGATCAAGATACTAAGTCTTCTGTACATAGCACAGGTGTTGCCAACTAGACTCCTCATTTTCCATTAGATCATGGTACATATAGATGCTAAACAATCCCTGTGTGTAGATAAAGCACCAGAGGGGCTTAACCAGTTCTATGACAGGTGTGCTCTGGTACTAAAAGGCAGTCACTTCTGTCACACTAACAGTTGTGCAGCAACCCCTGCATGAGTATTACCATAAGACCTATCTGTTGTAGGTTTAGTCTCCCAGGCCAAGGAAATTCTGGCTTGAAATATATAAAAAGTCCTTTATGTTGATGGTGGAACAAGGAGCAGAAACGAAATATTTACAAATAAAAGGAAAAAAGGAGGATTATAAGAGTCTTAGGATGCTGATACATTTCAGTATATATAATGTCCTGAATGAATTAGTAAGAAGGCAGAGGAAGTTGTTTATCTTGTTGCTCCCAATCTTCTCAACATTGATCTGTCATATTGAGCACTCTTTACACCAGGCTCTTATGTAAGCAAAAGAGGCTTATTTGAGGGTAACAAAGTTCAAAGATGAAATGGCATCAATTTATTAAACCCCTTCTCCTAAGCTGACCCTAGGGCATGTTGCTTATAAGATCATGTGTTTCCTTAAGACAAGTGTGGTTGATGGTTAATTAAAAATAATCATTCATCTTGAATATGATATGATTGTGCTAAATTTTTGGTGAGACTTTCACCAACAATAACACAACTAATCAGAATCTCAAGGTACTGTGTGAAAAACAAATCCTTTAGGAATTGCATCTTAGGAGCAGTTCTAAGGAGCAGTTCTCTTAGGTGTTCCTGGGCCTGCACCTTTCCATCCAAAATAATGCTTACCTCACTGGCTCATTTTTTTTTTAGGATTACTGAACTCAAAAGCAAGATTTAAGTGTTCATTTATTTATTTATTCCTAAAATGAACAATAACTTAATTATTGGCTCATTATTATATCTTAATTAAAGAGATACACTTAAGTAATTTATTTTACAGTTAAAAATATTTCAGATACAGGATTTATTGAAAATAATGATACTACAAGTTTTATTTTTTGGTTGTGATTACATCATCATATCAGTTCTTGCAATTCATAAAGAAGCTTCTTATTTATATTTTTGCAGTTTTTTCCTTTTACAAAATGTAAAATTTTATCAGCTAGATTCATGGAGATCATATGTATTAGGCATATATAGAAAGGTAGATATTAGCAGAAAGAAACAAGAAAAGCCATAGGGTTTCTTTCTTGACTTTTCTTATTCTGAATCTGATTTTTTTCTTTTATAGATATATACTTACGAGGCCTCAAAAGTTGCTTGCTACAGATACTGTCAAGCTACTTATGCTTGTACCTAAACCTAATGATAATCATACCAGGTTTTAGTTTTATTCCTTTTTATATCATTGTTGAGTCTGTTTCACGGCATCTTTTTTTGCTCTTCGTGGTCATGTGTTTATTCATTTAGGAAGTATTAATTGAGTTCCTTTTGGGTCAGGTTCCACAGCCTCAGAAAGGAGAATATATCATTTTACTTACCTTCAAAGAGTTCAAAATAGAACAAATTTTATGGTATAAATATTCCACATCCACCCAAGGATGTCTTTTCCCTGAGCTCTTGCTTCCTAAGAACCTCAACACTTGATGGAAGGGCGCACTAGTAATCCTGCCTGTCCTTTTGTGTCAGTGATGCCAGAGAGAGGTACATGTGCCTCCTGGATGAATTATGTAAAGTAATCCTCTAGTATAAATGGAAAACATATTAGACATCCTTTTTTTAATTTGGAGAAAGCAACAAAGTTATGTGTACAGTCACATTAGCAGATTCTCATTTTTCCCCTACTTTCCATGGATCACAAGTCATACATAGTATGTGAGGAAGGAATTTTGCCACATACGCAGAATAACTGTAGTGTCCTCATTTGCTTTTAGGATGCCGCAATATTTTATAGTTTACATTTACCTAGTTAATGAATTTGTAAAATGTATTTTTTAGATATGACTAACTCTCAAAAACATACAACTAGCTTAATATTTTGTGTATAAATACATTGCTGATTAAAGGTAATAATGCAGGTACAGGTACAGATTAACAGAGATGACAGTCTACCTTTCCTATACAGAGTCTCTAAGTTTTCACAAGGGAGAAAATCATGGCAATGTAGTGAGAAGTTACCAGAATTTTTAGAAATTATCAAGAAAATCTTTTAGTGTATGGATTTATATCTACTATTAATGAATGCCACCTGGTTGTGTTCCCTTATACACTCCAGCCAAAGTAAATGTCGCTATTATATGTATATAATTTATGCATATGTATCTGTGAATTTATTGGGGTTTATGCTCAAAAAAAAAAAAAAAACTTAGTGACATGCATCAGGGATCAAAATGGAGACTACTTTAATCACACTACAGCTTCTTTTCTGGGTTGTGACCGTTCCAGGAACATTAGTTGTATAAGCTCAGCCACACTGAACCACCTTGACCAACTGTTCCTCCAACCATCGTTGATCTGTTTACTATTATGTGCAGTTGTCTTCAGCTTGAACAAATTATGTATCAAATACTGATGAAACCTTTTGATTTTAATGGGAAAATCATTCTCTTAATAATTTACTGAATACTGCCTTCTGCTGAATTTGGAATGTGACCTTTTCCCATTTGCATTTCAAAAGCCTGTAAGCCACAGCTTTGTCCTTAATTGTAGTTGGGTCTTCTTTGCTTCCACAAGTGTTTATTAACCATCTGTTACATGTCATGGACTGGTTGAGGTATGAAGTATAAAATGATGACTAAGAAAGGTTCATCTTTACCATTTTTCAGCAAGCAGTTTAGCAGGATAATATATTAAACAAAGGAATTGTCAAATAAAATAATTGTTTTGAGTCAGGATTTCTCAACTTCATAATTATTGATATTTTGGGCAATATAATTCTTTGTTGAAGATGTCCTGTGCATTGGAGGATGTTTACCTGCATCCCTGGCCTCCACCCCTCAGATGTTAGTAGCAGTCCCTCCTCTCCCCACTATTTTGACAATCAGAAATATCTATAGATAATACTAAATGTGTTTCAGGGAAAGAATACAACTCTGGGTTTAGAACCACATTTTTTAAGGACTATCAAGTAAAATAACAAGTTGCTAAATTAGAAAATAACTGGGTGATTCCAACTTAGATAGGATTGTGAGAGCCACCCCAAAGAAAGAGACATGTGACCTGATGCCTGAAGCAGCCAGTCTACTAATAACATGGATGTAGATTACAGACATAGCAAGTGCAAATGACCTGAGCCTTTAGATTGATGAACACTAGCGGTTGAAATAAGGGCAGTCCTGAGGGGTTATAGTGACAAGGTATAAGGGTGGTGATATAAGCAAAGACCAGATGATATAGGGCCTTGTAGACTACTCTGAGGATGTGCTCCAGGAAAAAAAAATTCTATCTGCAAACATTTTGTGCTTATCTATGGGTTTGGAAGAAAACTACCATACATAGTCTTCTGTAGTTTTTTAAGGAAATGCTAAGTCCTTAAAAAACTTAAATGTATTATATTTTTAATAATTTAAGAAACTTAACTTTGTGAGGAAAGAATTATTTTAACTTAGACACAAATGTGTGTAAAATTCACATTGTGAGGTAGAGGGTTGGTTTCTGCAGTAACTTAGTTAACTTAGAATTAGATGTTGAGATCTCAAAATATATTTAGATGTTGGTAGAAATGAAAATCTGGGGAAGAGAGAAAATATGTATATAATTGCTATAATTCAGAGAATGCATTTGCTAATTTTTATAAAAAATAATTAAAGAAATTAAGTCACCATGTTTCAATTTGCATAATGAACTTTGACTAACCCAAGATCTCTATCTGCTTTTTAAGGGGAAAGTACTTAAACTATCTGGACCCTTAACTATCTGGTTCCTTAATTTCTAAGACATTAGGATATGTAAGATCTATCAGTGTATTAAATATTTAAATTTTCAGATTTCTTTTTAGATTTTGGTCCCTCAAACTAAATGTAAGTTAATTTGTAGTGAAATCCTCACAACCTATGGGAGGAAGAATGTTCCCTTTAATCCCTCATGTGATTTACATGGATTTGAGTTTACATGATATGTAATGTTACATTCTCTTTCATAATTTAATTATTTTATCAAAACCTAAGGTGAAATTGGCAGGTGTCCTTAGTTTAGAATCCAGCCAAAGATGTATCCAAGAGCAATTTGCTGAAAAGAAATAGAGAAACTTTCTCTTCTGCCAAACTTTCTCATTCCTGCTGCTCTTGAAAGCTGTCTGTACAGGGGGGAAAAATCTATAAACACAGATATAAAAAGCAACAGTTGCCTCTGTTCAAGTTCCATCACATGTGACCTGATTTTCTAGTTCTCTGTGATGCCCAGACCCTTGCTTCCCAGCAAGAGCCAAAGCAAACTGCTTTTAAGAGTCTCCATCTCTGTCTGTTTGCAAATCATACCCAGTTTGCCTATTAGACAGGCATCTGGCATGGGGACCACAGCACAGCTTCCTCCTGTACCCAAAGTCTGAGACAGGGGCTGAGCTGTATTCTGTCTGGACTCATCTGTAGATGCAGAGGTTAGTGTTTAATGAGATAAATTGACTTGTTTTTGATCCTAGGACAAAACAAAACATTTTGGGGACCATAAATGGCCTGAGGCTGATTTGTTTTCTGGAGAAGGGCAAAGAGTATAATATACTATAGACTGCCCTTGGAAAAAATGTTGCAAGGGGAAAGAGTAACTCTGAAGGAGGGCTAGAGACCAGGGAGAGACTGACTACGTAATTAATAACCCAAAGCTACAGTCTGTTGCCAAATTTTTCTAGTGATTCCCCTAGTCCTTCAAATTCTTCCTAAAGTCTTTTGAAAGATATTTTTTGCAAGATACAACATTAACTTACATTCTACTTTGCTATCATTTGTATTTTTTCTTAGCTATGTTCATGAACTAGTGCTACTTCCTGACCTTTTGGACAAAGCCATTACTTTCAGAGTCAAATTAAAAATTTTGGTTAAGGATGCTTATGTATTCTGGAAAAGAAAATTCTGAAGATATCACTTGTGTTCTTAGGCAAATTATGACACCTAGGATTGTTTAACCTTAAAAAACTCTTTTATAATTAAAGCATTAATAGAAATATTATTTAAATCAGTTTATTGCTGCATAACCAATGATTCCAAAACTTAAAATGGATATTAAAACAATATTCATTGATTTAGTTTATATTTCTGTGGGATGGAAATTTAGGCTGTTTTCATCTTACAGTTCTGGGTCTTGGCTGGGCCTTTTGTGCTGTCACGTGCATGTCAGTTCAGCATGTCTGCTTCTAGGGGCTCTCTGATTGTCAGAATGACTGTGAGACTAGGCTGCATTTCTCCCACCTTCTAGTTGGTTTGTCCAGATATGTTTATATGTGGTCACAAGAGTGGCTTGACTTAGAACTGGTAGACTTTTAGCCTATAACAAGTAACAAATTTGGCTCAATTTATCAGGTAGGGAATTAGACTCCATGATTTCATGGAGGAGCTTGTACTGACCTTGCAAAGGTGCAAAGAGGGGCTGTTTTTGCAATTGACCTCACTAATCAGTGGCGCTACATGCTAGGTAATTTATATACATTTTCACCAATTTTTACAATAACACAATATGTTAATGATCATGTCCTCACTTAAGAGTTGAAGACACTGAATTTTAGAGAGACTAATTGCCTTGCCCAAGGTTGTATATAATAAGCAGACAAGCTCTATCTTGGACAATAATTTGTGTGAAACAAAATCTTTAGGTTAATTTTTTTCTTGTTCAATTTTATATATTTTTTTCTTTTATTGATCTTGTTTTTTTAATAAATACAGGACAACAGTGGAATGCATTACGATTCTTATTACACATATAGAGCACAATTTTTTGTATCTCTGTATATAAAGTATGTTCACACCAATTTATGCTTTTATACATGTACTTTTTTTTGCATTACAATTCTTAATACACATATATACCACAATTTTTCATTTTTTATCTTCATAGTTTCACCTTCTGTTAAGTTCTGGTATCAAATTCTACCATCTTTCTTCCTCTGTTAAAAATCTTATTATACTTTAACACTATATTATTTTTTTCCAGTAATAATTTCTTTTTCTGTAATAAAAAATCAAAAAATAAAATATTATTTTCTTTAATAAAAAAACTGAGAATTGCTTGATTTTATAAAAACTAAACTTCAGTATCTTAATTTTAAAAAGTAAAACCTGGGCGACCTGGAGAAGGGGCCCAGTGGCCTGCAGGCGCAGGAGACAGATCACCCCAATTGGAGGAGGAACCCAGCTGCCACCTGCGCCTGCACAGTAGGCAGACCACCTGATCCGGAGAAGGGGCCCAGCGGCCTGCCGGCGTGGTAGACAGATCACCCCAATTGGAGGAGGGGCCCAGCTGCCGCCTGCGCCTGCATGGTAGGCAGATCGCGCGACCCAGAGAAGGGGCTCAGTGGCCTGCCTGCGTGGTAGACAGACCTCCCCAGTTGGAGGAGCCCAGCCTCCCGCCGGTGCGGTAGACACACCACTCCAACTGGAGGAAGGGCCCTGCCGCCCACCCGTGCAGTCACCTGAGCTCTTGACAAACAAGGTTTCCCCAACACCCCCACCTCATCAAACACCTTATGAGAAAAACTGATGGAACTCATCTTGGAAAATCCCACCAACCCTTAAAACCCACCAACCGGTTGGCGTGGCTACCAGTGTGGTTTTGCAGCGGATCAGGCACCTGGTTTACATCTCAGAGAATAAGAGTAGAGAGGCCACAGGTGGAAGCTCAATTCCTCTCACACTGACTACCACCACCATCCTGAACCCAGAGACTCAAGTTAGGAATAGACAACACCACCAACTAGAAGAAATGAAAACAGAGTTCTGAGAGACATTTTTTTTCTTTCTTTTTCTCACTTCTCTCTCTCTTTTCAGCCATTCACCCAGTATCCTCTACCCTTCCCCCTCGGGTCCTCGCAACCTCAACATATGTGAAACAAAAATTGTGCACGAAAAAGGTCTTTAACAACTGAATCACCAGAATAATATAGAGGAATTGCATATGCCCCACCTCCCTCCCCCTTTTAATATCTTTTCTTTTTTCTCGTATTTTCTTTTTCCTGCTCTCTTTTTTCTCTTCCTTTCCTTGTTATTTATTTTCCTCCCTCTTACTCCCTCTATTCCACTTGCAACCCCCTAAATTTTACTATTCGTAAGTAGGGTAAACTTATAAATACAGATAGGTATTTGAATCTATACATTCCTCCATAAATTACCCATCTATTGGTTAGAGCTTTCCAAAGTTACTAAGTTAGATTAACCCCATACCCTCACTCCTTTCCCCATAAACATAACATCCTACACCTGAAATTCAGTTTTCTTCAAGCTACCAAAAACGGTATGCCTTTGATGAAACTATTGACTATATTTGTAAATGATAATCGAAACCAACATTTGTAGACATAGAGTCTAGCTATAAATGTAGTAATAAGGAAAACGTGTGCTTAGATGATGTACTATTGATATTGAGAACTGGTAACATTGTCTTTCTCCACAAAAGGGAGACTTTGCAACTATATAAGAGCAATATAAATATATAGGGGGAAAATTCAATAACACAACAGTTTTACAAAGCAGAAAGAAACGTGAGCAGTATGAAAAGACAAGGAAAGAAAGGACCACAAGCAATGCAGGTCAACTCAACTTTAGAAGAGGTAGTATTTGCAGCAGACGGAATGTCAGATAAAGAATTCAGGATATACATGCTTCAGATGATCTGGAGTCTCAAGGAAGACATTAGACAGCAAATCAGACAATGAAAGATCACTTCGATAATGAATTACATAAACAAATCCAAGAAGCAAAAGATCAACTATACAAGGAGATAGAGGTTATAAAAAACAAACAGAAATCCTAGAAATGCAGGAAGCAATAAACCAACTTAAAAACTCAATTGAGAATACTACCAGCAGAGTAGAACACTTAGAAAATAGAACATCAGACAATGAAGACAAAGTATTTCAACCTGAAAAGAACATAGACAGCTCAGCGAGACTGTTAAGAAACCATGAGCAGAACATCCTAGAAATATGGGATAACTTAAAGAGACCAAACTTAAGAGTTATTGGGATACAGGAAGGTATAGAGGTCCAAACCAAAGGAATGAGCAATCTATTCAATGAAATAATATGAGAAAACTTCGCAGACTTGAATAATGAAACAGAATCCCAAATCCTAGAAGCCTACAGGACGCTGAATGTGCAAAATCATAAGAGATCCACACCTACATACATTATAATGAAGATGCCCAACATACAGAATAAAGAGAGAATTTTAAAAGCTACAAGAGAAAGGAAGCAGATTACATTTAGGGGTAAACCAATCAGGATAATAGCTGATCTTTCAACACAGACACTGAAAGCTACAAGATCCTGGAACAATATATTTCAAACGCTGAAAAAAAAATAGGTTCCAATCAAGAATTGTGTATCCAGCAAAATTAAGCATCAGGATGGAAGATGAAATTAAAACCTTCCATGATAAACAAAAATTAAAAGAATTTACAGCTAGAAAACCAGCTCTTCAAAACATCCTCGGAAAAACATTACAGGAAGAGGAAATGGAAAATACCAATGAATACCAACAGCAGGAGGTAGTACAGTAAAGGGAAAAAATAATCAAAGAGGAAAAACAAACCATGTTAAGTAACATAAATAAACAAATATGGCTGGAAAATCAATCCATATCTCAATAATAACCCTAAATGTTAATGGCTTAAACTCACCAATCAAGAGACACAGGCTAGTAGACTGGATAAAAAAAAAAAAAAAGATCCAACAATATGCTGCCTACAGGAGACGCATTTGATAGGAAAAGACATACATAGACTGAAGATGAAAGGTTGGGAAAAATCATATCACTCATATGGACCTCGGAAACAAGCAGGAGTGTCCATACTCATATCATATAAAATAGATTTCAAGCCAAAGTTAATCAAAAGGGATAAAGAGGGACACTACATACTGCTCAAGGGAACCATACACCAACAAGAAATAACAATCATAAATATATATGCCCCAAACAATGGTGCAGCTATGTTCAACAAACAACTCTTCTCAAGCTCAAGAGTCTAATAGACCACCATACAATAATTATGGGAGACTTCAACACACCTCTCTCACCACTGGACAGATATTCCAAACAAAAGTTGAATAAAGAAACTATAGACACTCAATAATACAATTAATAACCTAGACTTAATTGACATATATAGAATATACCACCCAACATCAAGCAGTTACACATTTTTCTCAGCAGCACATGGATTCTTTTCAAAAATAGATCATACATTATGTCACAGGGCAAATCTTAGAAATTATAAAGCAGTAGAGATAATACCATGCATCTTATCTGATCATAATGGAATGAAACTGGAAATCAATGATAAAAGAAGGAAGGAAAAATCCTGCATCACCTGGAAAATGAACAATATGCTACTGAATGATCAATGGGTTACAGAAGACATAAAGGAGGAAATTAAAAAATTCTTAGAGATAAATGAAAACACAGACACAACATATCAGAAAGCAGTTCTAAGAGGAAAATTCATTGCTTGGAGTTCATTCCTTAAAAAAAGAAAAAAAACAAAAAATAAATGATCTCACACTTCATCTCAAAAGCCTAGAAAAAGAAGAGCAAAACAACAGCAAAAGTAGAAGGCAAGAAATAATTAAAATCAGATCTGAAATCAATGAAATCGAAACAGTTGAAAAAATTCACAAAAATAAAGTTGGTTCTTTGAAAAATTAAATAAGATCGACAGACCCTTAGCCATGCTAATGAAGAGAAGAAGAGAGAGAACTCAAATTATTAGATAACAGGATGAAAAAGGCAATATAACAATAGACACTTCAGAAATACAGAAGATAATTAGAAATTATTTTGAATCCTTATACTCCAATAAAATAGAAGATAGTGAAGGCATCGATAAATTTCTTACGTCATATGATCTGCCTCAGGCTAGCATCATTCTGAACGGAAATAAATTGAAGAAATTCCCTCTAAAATCTGGAACAAGACAGGGATGCCCTCTCTCACCACTTCTGTTCAACATAGTTCTCAAAACACTGGCCAGAGCAATTAGACAGATGAAAGAAATTAAAGGCATAAAAATAGGAAAAGAAGAACTGAAATTATCACTATTTGCAGAAGACATGATTCTATACATAGCAGACCCATAATGGTCTACAAAGAAACTACTAGAGCTAATAAATGAATTCAGCAAAGTGGCAGAATATAAAATCAACACGCATCAATCAAAGGCATTCCTGTATATCAGCGAAAAATCTTCTGAAATGGAAATGAGGACAACCACTCCATTCACAATATTCTCAAAAAAAATAAAATACTTGGGAATCAACCTAACAAAAGAGGTGAAAGACTTATACAATGAAAACTACAGAACCCTAAAGACAGAAATAGAAGAAGGTCTTAGAAGATGCAAAAATATACCCTGTTCATGGATAGGCAGAACTAACATCATCAAAATGGCGATATTACCCAAAGTTCTCTATAGGTTTAATGCAATGCCAATCAAAATCCCAATGGCATTTCTAGTAGAAATAGATAAAGCAATCATGAAATTCATATGGAAAAATAAAAGACCCAGAATAGCAAAAACAATTCTAAGCAGGAAGTGTGAATCAGGTGGTATTGTGATACCAGACTTCAAACTATACTACAGAGCAATAGTAACAAAAACAGCATGGTACTGGTACCAAAACAGGCGGGTGGACCAATGGTACAGAATAGAGGACACAGAGACCAATCCACAAAATTACAACTGTCTTATATTTGATAAAGGGGCTAAAAGCATGCAATGGAGGAAGGATAGCATCTTCAACAAATGGTGCTGGGAAAACTGGAAATCCATATGCAACAAAATGAAACTGAATCCCTTTCTCTCACCATGCACAAAAGTTAACTCAAAATGGATCAAGGAGCTTGATATCAAATCAGAGACACGGCTTCTGATAGAAGAAAAAGTTGGCTACGATTTACATACTGTGGGGTCAGGCTCCATATTCCTCAATAGGACACCCATAGCACAAGAGTTAATAACTAGAATCAACAAATGGGACTTACTCAAACTAAAAAGTTTTTTCTCAGCAAAAGAAACAATAAGAGAGGTAAATAGGGAGCCTACACCCTGGGAACAAATCTTTACTCCTCACACTTCAGATAGAGCCCTAATATCCAGAGTATACAAAGAACTCAAAAAATTAGACAATAAGATAACAAATAACCCAATCAACAAATGGGCCAAGGACCTGAACAGACACTTCTCAGAGGAGGACATACAATCAATCAACAAGTACATGAAAAAATGCTCACCATCTCTAGCAGTCAGAGAAATGCAAATCAAAACCACCCTAAGATACCATCTCACTCCAGTAAGATTGGCAGCCATTATGAAGTCAAACAACAACAAGTGCTGGCGAGGATGTGGGGAAAAGATTACACTTGTACATTGCTGGTGGGACTGCAAATTGGTGCAGCCAATTTGGAAAGCAGTATGGAGATTTCTTGGAAAGCTGGGAATGGAACCACCATTTGACCCAGCTATTCCCCTTCTCGGTCTATTCCCTAAAGACCTAAAAAGAGCATGCTACAGGGACACTGCTACATCGATGTTCATAGCAGCACAATTCACAATAGCAAGACTGTGGAACCAACCTAGATGCCCTTCAATAGACGAATGGTTAAAAAAAATGTGGCATTTATACATAATGGAGTATTACTCTGCATTAAAAAATGACAAAATCATAGAATTTACAGGGAAATGGATGGCATTAGAACAGATTATGCTAAGTGAAGCTAGCCAATCCCTAAAAAGCAAATGCCAAATGTCTTCTTTGATATAAGGAGAGTAACTAAGAACAGAGTAGGGATGAAGAGCATGAGCAGAAGATTAACATTAAACAGGGATGAGAGGTGAGAGGGAAAGGGAGAGAGAAGGGAAATTGCATGGAAATAGAAGGAGACCCTCATTGTTATACAAAATTACATACAAGAGGAAGTGAGGGGAAAGGGAAAAATAATACAAGGGGGAGAAATTAATGACAGTAGAGGGGTAGAGAGAGAAGAGGGGAGGGGAGGGGAGGGGGGATAGTAGAGGATAGGAAAGGCAGCAGAATACAACAGACACTAGTATGGCAATATGTAAATCAATGGATGTGTAACTGATGTGATTCTGCAATCTGTATATGGGGTAAAAATGGGAGTTCATAACCCACTTGAATCAAAGTGTGAAATATGATATATCAAGAACTACGTAATGTTTTGAACAACCAACAATAAAATTTAAAAAAATACAAAAAAATAAAACTCTTGTAAAAATAAAATAAAATAAAAACAAAAAATGCTTGCACAGTGCATCCCCCAAAATGTGACAGCTTCAGAATGGTGTTCAGGTTTTTCTGAGAACCCAGATGTTCAATGACTAGTACTTGAACTTTCAATAAACTCCAGAAATGTAAAGAAAACTAAATGATTGTGCACATGTGTGTGCTGCAGTTTTCTGAGAAGAATCCTTCTCTAATTCTCAAGAAGTAATATTTGTTTCCCCACCATGAAGCCCAAGACTTGATTAACTTTATCTTAACATACCAATAAATATTGTATTGGACATAAAAACAGTCAGCTCTAGTGTAAATCCAACTCCAGTATTTAATTGCTTGACCTTCTATGTCAGGGATTCCCAGAAGAAGGTACATGCCCTGTGAAGTGTCTCCTTTTTATTGGCTCTGAATTTACTGTCTGATCACTTTGCAGCTCCTACACTCATTGTGCCACAAAACAACATTAAAAGAAAGGACTGTTCCAGAGACCTTCATAGTTTGGAACATCTTTATACTACTTTGTTGCCTCTGCCCCAATGCTTCCATATGGTAATGAATCTCCTGGGGAAGGGGGGGAATTTTTTTTATTCAGAGTTGAAGCTAATGGGATAAAATTCTCATTTCAATTGAGAATGATACACTGAATCTTGGAAACTATTTCTTCATTGCCCATTACTTTATTGGGAATATAATAGCTTACCTTAAAAGATTTCTAATCCCCATAATTTATGCTATAATTTTTTAAGGATGCTCTCCAAAAGAATTAATATTGGAGGTAAATCTTTATTTCAAAAAAATCTGTATAAGGACTACTAATAGAGCCACTTTCATGAGTATATTTTTTAAGTAGTATGAGAAAATTACTTATCCCTATTCCTCCACTTCTTAAAGACTTATTGTTTTGAAATTGTTACTTCTATTTTGTCACACTGTGTTTTTATTATTTTTATAGATTTAACAGAGAAAGGTAAGATATAATTGTCACCCTTCCCTGGGAGCATCTTTGCCTGCAATTCTTAATCAGAGTAGTCAGCAGCATTCTTGAGGATTTTTCTAAACCATTCCTCATGATGCTTCTTCCTGCAGAGATGCAGGTAGACTCTGATGTGCTGCAAATCAGAGAGTTACTGTTATCAATGATCACACATTACATCTTTAAGTTGTGCCTCTGCTATAAAATAATATTGAGAACTGCTCATCTATATTAAAGAAAATGTATTTTGTTAAGTGGGGCTTGTTAGAAAATTGAGTTTTAGACTTCTCCTCTGAGCACCTTATCCTCTTCATACATATTCTTATGCACACTGTTTGTTAATTCTGAATGTCCTTTTCTCTTTTCTATTCATCTTTAGATGCCCATCTCATTGGAATTCCTACTCCAGCCTACCAGGCTCTTAGTCATAGCAGCCTCTTTGCTTTCATAGCATCTTGGTATTTTCTCTAGATACCTCACTTATTTGTTCTAGGTATTTTCCTCCTTCTCATCAGACCTTCGTGTATTCTCAGGGATGTATCTTAATCATCTTTATAACTCTAATGCAAAGGAAACATATCTGGGATATAATGGGGATATAGTAAATGTCCTATAAAAGAATGCAGATTGGTACTTTAGGGAGAAGACAGACTAAGTTTGAGGGAATTGAGAAATGGATTGTGGAGATGTTGGGGCAGATCAAATGGCTATAGTTAGGCTCCCTCACTGTGACTTCTGGCAAGCTGTAATGTCTCAACCACAGCTGAGAACTAGCTATGTTATGGTTAACCAAGGACAGAAACACTCTGATTCAGTGTGTAGACTCAAGGTCATAGACATTTAACTTCTGAGCAGATGTCCCCATATGTAACCTGTTGGCAGTATGCCTTCGTTTTTTGGCCTGCATATAAAAAGGACCTATAGAAAAGGTTAGGGGACTACTGGGGACAAAGTGGAGGTAATGAGGACTAAAATGGAACAGGCTGAGAACTGAGACTGAAGCAGGAGGCTGGAGGCTGTGGCCACAACTGAATAGAGCATGTCTACTCTCTTAACTGTGTCTTGTATCTTCTTCCACCTGTCAAACCCCAAATCTGTTTCCTGGGTCAGGGACCCTACAGGACAGTTGACATAATTAGCAGCATGTTCTGCAGGTGAGTGATGCCTTAGTCCCAGTGAGTAGGAGGTTACCAGTGACTACTGAGTAACACATAGCACTTGGTGACCAAGGTCCTGTAAGCATGAACTCCTGTGTAGAGTTGAGACATGGTGGCTGGGTTCCCTGTGAGCATAGAGAAGACTTCTGATTGCCCTGTGGTGAAAATAGATCTGCCAGAGCAGACTCTGAACTCTGAGCAGTGGCACCCAGGCTCCTACCCATAGCCAAGGCATAGCCAAGGACAAAGATGGCAATGGCAATGCAGATGAGACAGAGAAATGACCTGAGGTGCTGCATGAACAGCTGCTGGGGCCATGGGATAGATGTTTCTTCCAGCTCTGTGAGCAAAAACTAATGCTGCTCTACCAGAGACTGCCAAGATGAGGGAGTTACAAGATAACAACGGTGCCTTGAGTATGGTTTTTGGGGGAGGGTCTCCATACCTTGAAAATACCCATTGGCCTCTCCCATAATACTGGGGAGGAGGAAGAAGATTAATGCCTGCAAGCATGCCCAATGGTAATACAGAAAATTAAAATTAAAATAGTTCTCATGGGCAGCTGCTGGAGTACCAGCAGGGCTGGCCCAGGTGATGAAGTTCACTACATTCCACCAGTAAAGCAGAGTTAGTGAACTTGGAAAAATAATTTGTACAGATGCCAAGAGAGCCTCTGACTGCTTTATTGATATACCTATACGATTTAGGGGTGCCCAGAACTGACAGGGAAAAGATACCCCATGTGCTACATGTTACTGATCCTGTACAACCTTGGGACATAGATGTACTGGAGGCCGGCAGGAGACAGGAAAGCCCTGTATACTAGAAGCTGGCAGGAGCCATAGAACCCAAATGTGCCGTGCCTAGAGCCAGCAAGGGCCAAGAGATTCCAAGAGTATTTGAATCTGGCAGTGGCCAAGAGAGCCCAGTATACTAGGAGTCAGCAGGACCCCAAAACTTGAATGTATTGGAGGCTGGCAAGGGCCACAAGGATCCAAATGTGCTAGAAGCTAGTATGGGCTGAGAGAGCCCAAGTGTGCCAGGGCCTACAGGGGCCAGGAGAGCCTGATTGTGTTAGAAACTGGCAGGGGCTGAGAGAACCCAATTGTGCTAGAAGCTGGCCAGGGCCGAGATAGCTAAAGTAGGCCAGGCATAAAGAGCCCAAATGTGCAAGGAGTCAGCAAGGCCTAAGGAAGCCTAAGTGTACCAGAGCCTGCTGGGAACAAGACAGCCCAGATGTGCTGGAGACTGACAGGGGCCCAAAGAGCCAAGTGTACTAAAAAGTAGCAGGGGCCAAGAGAGCCCAAATGTACTAGAAGCTGACAAGGGCCAAGAGAGCCCAAGTGTGCCAGGTGCCAACAGGGACCAAGAAGCCCAGATGTGCTAGATATTGGCTGGGACCATGAGAGCCCAATGTACTTGAAGTTGGCAGGGGCCAAGAAAGCCCCAAAATGCTAGAGGGTGGCAGGTATGAAGAGCCCAAATGTGCCAGGAGCTGGCTGGGTACAAGAGAGAACCAAAGTGTACAAGGAACCAGCAGGGGCCAAGAGAGTCCGGATGTGCTGGAGGCTGGCAAGGGCCAAGAGACCAAGATGCTAAAAGATGGCAGAGGCAGGAAAGCCCAAATGTGCCAGAAGCTGGCAGGCACTGAGATCCAAGTGTGCCAGGAGCCTGCAGGGACCAAGAGAGCCCAGGTGTGCAAGGAGCAGGCTGGGGCCAAGAGACCCAGTTGTGCTAGAAGCTGGCAGGTGGCAAAGAGACCAAGTGTGCTAGGAGCCAGGAAAGGCAAGAGAGCCCAGTGTACTAGGAGCCAGCAGGGGCTCAAAGAGCCTTGATGTGCCGGAAGCTGGCTGGGGCCAGGAGAGCCCAGTGTACTAAAAGCTGGCAGGGGCCAAGAAAGCCAAATATGTTAGAATCTGGCAGGTGCTGAGAGCCCAAATGTGCCAGAAGCCTGCAGCGGCCAAGAGAGCTGAAGTGTGCTTTGGGCAGCTAGGGCCAAGAGAGAGTCTGAGTGTGCAAGGAACTAGCTGGGGCCAAGAGAGAACCAAAGTGTGGAAGGAGCCAGCAGGGGCCAAGTGAGCCCAGTTATGCTGCAGACTGGAAGGGGCCATGAGAGCCCAGTGTACTAAAAGTTGGCTGGGCCCAAGAGAGAACAAGGTACAATAAGCTGACAGGCACCAAGAGAGTCCAACTATGCCAGAAGCTATCAGGGACTGAGAGCCAAATTTGCCAGGACCTGGCAAAGGCCAAGAGAGCCCACGTGTACAAGGAGCTACCTGGGGCTATGAGAAAGCCCAAGTATGCAAGGAGCTGGCCAGATGTGCTAGAGGCTAGCATGGGCCAGGACAGCTCAAATGTTCTAGAAGGTGGCAGGGGCCAGGAGAGCCCAAGTGTGCCAGCAGCCAGCAGGGGCCAAGAGAGAGTCAAATTGTGCAAGGAGCCTGCTGGGGCCACGAGAGCCCAGGTGTGCTAAAGACCTACAGGGACCAAGAGAACCAACTGTACTAGAAGCTGGCAGGGGCCAAGAGAGCCCAAGTATGCTAGAAGCTGGCAGAGGCCAAGAAAAAGCAAGTGTGCTAGAAGCTAGCAGAGGCAAAGAGAGCCCAAATGTGCTGTAGACTGACAGGGGCCAAGGGAGCCAGGTATACTAAAAGATGTCAGGGGCCAAGAGAGCCCAGATGTGCAAGAAATTGTCAGGGGCCAAGAGAGCCCAAGTGTGCTAGAAGCTGGCAGAGGCCAAGAGAGCCCAAATGTGCCAGGAGCTGGCAGGTGCCAAGACAGCGCAAGTGTGCCAGGATCTGGCTGGGGCAAAGAGCCCAGTATACTAGGACCTAACAGGGACCAGGAGAGCTCAGATATGCTATAGGCTGGCAGGGGCCATGAAAGCGCAGTGTACTATAAGCTGACAGGGGCCAGGAGAGCCCAGTGTGCCAGAAGCTGGCAGGCACTGAAAGCCCAGTGTGCCAGGAGCCTTTAGGGGCCAAGAGAGCCCAAGTGTGCGTGGAGCCAGCTAGGGCCAAGAGAACCCGGATGTGCTAGAGACTGGCAAAGGCCATGAGAGCCAAGTGTACTAAACCTGGCAGGGCCCAAAAGAGCCCAAATGTGCTAGGAGGTGGCAGGGGCCAGGAGATGTCAGGTGTGCCAGGAAACTGTTGGGGCCAAGAGAGCCCAAGTGTGCAAGGAGGTGGGTCAGACCAAGAAAGCCCAAATATGCTGGAGGTTGGCTGGGCCCCAGAGAGCCCAAATGTGCTAGAAGGTGGCAGGGACCAGGAGAGTCTGAGTGTGCCAGGGGCCGGCAGGAACCAAGAGAGCTCAAGTGTGCAAGGAGCTGGCTGGAACCAAGAGAGCCCAGATCTTTTGGAGCCTTCTGGCAGCCTAAAACAAGAGAGGTGCTAGAGCCCATTACCTCTGTAGGTGAACCAGAAACAAGACCATTCCTTGAAGGTAAGACACCTATTCTGTTCAGGTTTGGTACCCTGATGACTCTAGCCATGGTCAATTGCCTGGGTGGTTGACAGTGACATTGGAGTCTCAAATAGTCTCATTTTTTATGGGTATATGATAAGGAAGCCAGTCAGCTGAGCTAAATAGTGATTGCAAATGAAGGGTACCCCCTAGTTACATGTATAGGTGTAATAGGGATAAGTTCTATGGCAAGAACTTTAGGAGCTTTAGGAGCTTAGCCACCAGGAACAGGGGACTATAGGACATGTTACTGGACATGCCCCCCTGGATAGCCCAGAGAATGATGAAGCAGATGCTTTGGCTCCGGCCAGTAGTTAGAGTGGACGCCTCCCACTGACTTGGCAGCTTGGTTGCACTGCTGCCTACAATGTGTAAATGTGAAGATTATGTGGAATGTAGTCAAACAGTGTGGTTTAATTTGGGATACCCTGGTAGAGGCCTGCCAGGCATGTGTGGTTTATACTCAGGAGTATCCATGGAATCTTGGAATATCCTGATGCTTTGGAACCATGAATGGCCAAGTAATGTGTGGATGCATCCCTTTAACAACACTGACTACATTGGCCATTTATTGGGGTCAGAAGGGATGATGTTTCCTTGACAGCAGTTGATATGGCTACAGGCTTGTTATTTGCCTGGGCCAGTGGTAAAATGAATCACCATGCTACCATTCATGCCCTGACTCTATTGACAGCTTGGTGTGGTCCACCCATTACAAAAGAAAGTGACCAAGGAACTACTGTGCAGATCAAGATGTACAATGATCGACAACTCATTTACAGATTCAATAGAAGCTGCACATCCATATCACCCACAGACTGCAACCAAGATAGAGATAATGGCCTGTTTATGCAAGGACTTAGGACTTCAGTCAACCCACCTTCTATGAAGGGGAGGGCAAAATGCCTGTGGGCAGTTATGAGAGCTCTAAATGAGCATCTCCAGTGAGGACATGGGGACCAACTCCTCCTCACTTTGGAAGTGGAAACATTGCTGCATCACACAACAGCCCCAGTAGAGGTCCAGGTGACAAAGGATGTATTTCAACCTGAGTTTTGGAAGCAAGGGAATGTTCTGTTGCCTGCTCCCACTGGGTTGAATAGGGGGCAAATTGTGGATGGATATGACCCTAGACAATAAAGGTCCCAACGTTTGTTGGGCAGCCCTGTTAGCCCATAGGGATAGAGGTTTGGAGTTTGATCTTGTAATTCCATTGGTAACTAGTGAATGCCATGCCCCCAGGATACACATGACTTTGCCAGGTTCCTCAGATGGGACACAGATTTTAAAGGGTACATTTTCTTTCCCTTTGACCAATTATAGTTCCCTGGAGCTAGAGCACACCAAGCCTGATGAAGTTCAGAATCAACCTGTATGAGCATGGTATCACCACCAAGGGAAGCTGCCACAGGTGATTGCTGTGCTTTTCCAGGATTCAAAGCTGGCATATATTTTCCCCAAAGGATGTGGTTTACCTGTGCTAACTCCTGTAACTGCTTTGTTCTTTTGTCTGTAGGCATGTCCTCACCAACAACATTGTGAACTGGACACACACCTCCCACACCTACACCAAAGATGTCTACTGAATATGCATTGAAATACCTGTGAGGTCTGCTGCTAGACTTCCCTAAAAAATTCAGACTCTGTCCCTGGACAAATGGACATGGTTAAGAAAAACTTTTACTGCTACTCCAATATGGGATGAAACTAGCAATAACTTTTAGTAATCGTGAGTGATGGGGCTTGTCTTTTGGTTGTAAACTGTTGTAGCTTGTATTATTTCTGTGGCCTGTGGGTTCAGGGCTCTGCCCTCTTTTCTAAGGGATCATTGCAGAAGACTTCATACATGTAGATTGTACATGAGGAATCCTAAAGGGGTGGATTGTTGGGGCAGGCCCCAAATGGCTGTAGTTAGGCTCCTTACCAAGACTTAGTGTGTGGCCAGGGCTAAGAACTGGCCATGTTATGGCAATCAAGGCCAGAAATACTCATTCAGCATGTGGACTCAAGGTCATGAACATTAACTTGTGAGCAGGTGCCTTCTTTGTTTGAACTGCATATAAAAAGGGCCTGTGGAAAAGACTCAGGGTGAAGGGGGCTGAGAGGGACAGAATGGGGCAAAATGGAACTATCTGGGAGCTAAAACTGAAGCTGGAGGCTAGAGGCTGTGGCCGCTACTGAATAAAGCATGCCTAGTAACCTAACTGTGCCTTGTATCTTCTTCCACCTGCTGACCCCAGAATCTGTTTCCTGAGTCAGAGTCTCTGCACAACAGGAGAGGTGAGAGGTGTGAAGAACTCAGACGCTTATTTTTCCTTAACATGGCTGAGAAAGTGGGCTCTAGGAAGAAAATCAAAGATACATTTTGCCTACTTCACTAATTTGTCTCCATTCCAGTAGAAAAAACAACAGGCCGGGGGTCGGGGAGGCTTCACTTTAAATTTCAAAGTGACCCTGTAGTATGCTGTTTTTAAGTCCTTTGGGTATATGCCAAAGAGTGGGATAGTTGGGTCAGATGGTGGTTCCATTCCAGGTTTTTAAAGGAATCTCCATACTGCTTTCCAGATTGGCTACACCAATTTGCAGTCCAACCAGCAGTGTATGAGTGTGCCTTTTTCCCCACCTCCTTGCCAACACTTATTATTATTGTTTGTATTTTTGATAGTTGCCATTCTGACTAGAGTGAGATGAAATCTTAGAGTAGTTTTGATTTGCATTTCTCTAAATGCTAGAGATGTTGAACATTTTTTCATCTGTTTGTTGATTGATTGTATATCCTCTTCTGAGAAGTGTCTATTCAGGTCCTTGGCCCATTTATTGGTTGGGTTATTTGTTTTTTTGGTGTTAAGATTTTTGAGTGTTTTCTGTATCCTAGAGATTAGTGCTCTATCTGATGTGCTTGTGCTAAAGACTTGCTCCCATTCTGTAGGATCTCTATTCACATCACTGATTGTTTCTTTTGCTGAGAAGAAGCTTTTTAGTTTGAATCCATCCCATTTATTGAATATTGGCTTTAATTCTTGCACTATAGAAGTCTTATTAAGGAACCTAGGGCCTAATCCAACATGATGGAGATTTGGACTTACTTTTTCTTCCATTGGGAACAAAGTCTCTGGTTTAATTCCTAGGTCCTTGATCTACTTTGAGTTGAGTTTTGTACATGGTGAGAGAGAGAGAGGTTTAATTTCATTTTGTTACATGTGGATTTACAGTTTTCCCAGCACCATTTGTTGAAGAGGCTATCTTTTCTCCAATGTATGCTTTTGGTGCCTTGTCTAATATAAGATAACTGTAGTTATGTGGGTTAGTCTCTGTGTCCTCTATTCTATCCCCTGGTCTACAGGTCTATTATGGTGCAAATACCATGTGGGTTTTGTTACTATTTCTATGTAGCATAGTTTAAGATTGGAATAGTAATGCCATCAGCTTCACTCTTCTTCCTAAGGATTGCTTTGGCTATTCTTGGTCTCTTATTTTTCCAGGTGAATTTCATGATTGCTTTTTCTATTTCTAGGAGGAATGCCATTGGGATTTTGATTGGGATTGCATTGAATCTGTATAGTGCTTTTGGTAGTATGGTCATTTTGACAATATTAACTTTGCCTATCCAAGAACAAGGTAGATCTTTCCATCTTCTAAGGTCATCTTTAATTTCTTTCTTTAGCATGTTGTAGTTTTCAATGTAGAGGTCTTTTACCTCTTTCGTTAAGTTTATTCCCAAGTATTTTATTTTATTTTTTTAAGGCTATTGTAAATGGGATCGTTTTCCTAGTTTCTCTTTCAGCAGATTTGTCACTGATGTACACAAATTTGTACACTGATGCCTTTGATTTATGGGTGTTGATTTTATATCCAGCTACTTTGCTGATTTCAGCATACTACAATGACACAGCCATATCAGTGTGTATAGCAGCACAATTCACAATAGCTAAATTATGAAACCAACCCAGATACCAGTAGATGAATGGATAGGGAAACTTTGGTATATATACACAATGACACATTACTCAGCATTAAAAGAGAATTAAATCATGGCATTTGCAGGTAAATGGATGGAGTTGGAGAATTATAATGCTAAGTGAAGATAGCCAATTCCCAAGAATCAAAGGCTGAATGTTTTCTTTGATATGAGATGCTGACTCATAATGGCGATGGGGGTGGGAACATGGGAGGAATGGAGGAACTTTAGCTAGGGCAAGGGGGAGGGAGAAGAAGGGAAGGGCAAGGGAGTAGGAATGGTGGTGGAATGAGTCAGACATCATTACCCTAAGTACACGTATGAAGACGTAAGTGGTGTGAAAATACTTTGTGTACAATCAGTGAATTGAAAAACTGTGCTGTATATGAGTAATATGAAATGAATTGCATTCTGCCATGATGTATAACAAATTAGAATAAATAAATAATTTAATAAATAAAGAAGAAACAACAAAAAAGAGGCAATGCCTAGTGGAAGATATGGGCATCACCTTGAAGGGATTAGTGCTCATGTCATGAGTTAGTCTTATGGGACTGGATTAGTTACCAAGAGGGAAGGTTGTCATAAGTCAAGGCCACCCCTTTTGCTTGGCTTCTTTTGTATACACCTGTTTTCCCTTTCACTTCTCTGTAATATTATAACATAGCCAGAAGTGTGCATATCAGACTTCAGGGCAATGCTGTTTGTTCTTTCTAGCCCCAGAATCATGAGGCAAATAAACATTTTCCTTTATAATAAAAAAATTCAAAGTGAAAACTAATTGATTTTTTAAGTACTTTTAGTGTTCAGAGACTGTTTTTTGTAATTTTTGGTGGAAGAGTAAACGATAAAATTGCACCACACTGGAAGTACTAATGATTTTCTCATTCAGCCACATGGCAAGCCAGAGGAGATGCCACTGGCAGTGGATTCAAAATAATAAAGATATTCTGAAAATTAGATCAGAGTTTCTGGGTAAATGTTACTTAAAACATCAGACACTGCAGCAACAGGAGAATGACATCCTATAACTTATGGGAAGATAATGAAAAGGATTTCAGAATGTTGTTTATTATAACAACAATAAGAAATCTTGTCATTTAAGTCAGTCAAAACCAAAACAGCTTGACAGACCTCCATAAGAGGCAGAAACCTAAGAGTAGACATTGACTCCCTTTGTTTTGTGCAGGCTGATAGAGGAAAATATTCCTTTTCCATGTCTTCTATAATAGAATAAATGCCCTAGCACAACTCAAGGATCTGCAGCAAAAAAGGAAAGGCCAACATCCTTAAACCTTATCGGACTTCACAGATAATCACATACCAGAGGCTAGTGAAAATTAAAATGGTCCTAACCTCTGGTACACACAAGATGGTTTGTTCTAAAAATTACTTGATATATGTGAATTTTCCCCCTCTGGCTTGCTCTCCTGCTTCTCATCTGCATACCCTACTTCATTCTTGAGTCCCAGAGCTCTTTTAAAACCACTGAAGAGGAAACACAGAGTTGGCCAAGTGACAGATTAGGAGAAAGTTGTTTAGAGACAGCCTTGGGTAAAATTACACACACCTGCATGAGACCTGAAGGTGGAAACCAGGGGGAGAACACAAGGGGAAGCGCTCCAGGTTTGGAGGAGTGCAGAGAGAATGGAAACCCAGGAAAATTGAGAAGTGTGGTTGGTGATAGAGAGGTGCTCTAGGATTGTCTCTGTAGGTTTCCTGCACGTCCCTGGCAGAGAATGGGTCTGGGGGTTACAGTGGCAAAGTGGTACTTTTTCACCTACTAGACTTCTATCCACAAATAACAGAACTGGGCAAAATACCTTTCTAGAATTTGTGTTAAATCACTATCACAAGCCTTTAATAGAGTAATGACAAACTCAAAGCATTGAGATGTCCCTGTCAGCATTCAAATTCCCAGATATGGTATAAACTCATTTTGCTTCTCTGTTATCTGGCTGCTTCCTAAATCCCTTTGAGAAAAGCTGTGACTTTTAGAATGACTTGGTCGACGGTAAAATAAATGGAATTTATGAATATGCCCCCTTTGCTAGGGATGTTCCTTGTGCTGAGGAACTAAACAAAATGAATCTAAAATTGGGATTAGGTGTGATTACTAGCAAATGTGAAGAAATCCAATGTACAGAACAACGAAATGGTGGCATGTTCTGTGATCTGTACTGATTTTGGCAGACATTTTTGTGTTTTCCCAAACTGCTGCTCATTGAGGGCACAAAGTAAAGTATATTTGCCAGCTTCTTTGCTGCTTTGTGTGGACATGCTTCTGGATGCTGGCCAATAAAATGTGGGTAGACTTGACATTTGTCACTGCCATGTCTGCCCCATAAAAATGAGCTGTCTCCTTCCCTGTTTACTGGCTGAATAAAAATAGCACCATGGCAATATACTGGAGAAGGGGCAAGCCACAAAATGACAGGGTCTAGCAGTCTAAATGGCCCCTATGTATATGCTGGACTCTGCTTGAATGGGAAGCTTTTATTAAACTACTTAGATTTAGTGGTTTGTTAGAATAGGAAGTTTTATACACTAGCCAGTCTGTATACTCTTAGGTTGAACTTTATACATTCCATTTTCTCATCTGAAAAAGAGTGATTCTATCTGCCTGTCCTCTTTACCACAGTTTGGGGAGCTATTAAATGAAAGAATAGATATAATCAAAGTTTTGAAACACACAAATTGTGATATAAGGCATTAATGCTTTAATATTTTACATGCATAAAAATCACCTAAAATCTATTTTTCAAGTTATAAATTGAACTTTATTGAAATCAAAACTTCTGTTTTGCATAACATACTATTAATAGTATCAAAAACAAATCTTAAAATTGGGGAAAAGTATTTGCAAATCACGTATCTTTCAAAAGACTTATCAATGATCATAAAGAAGGGAATTTACAGTAAAATGAAAACTAATATAAAATCTCAAGACAGTTTACAAAATAAGTTATACAGAAACCCACACCTGACAATGTCTTCAAATCATTAGACATAAAACCACAATCAGATATTCTAATACTCATTAGAATGGTAGAAATTTTCAAATTAAACTAATAATTTCTGGCACAGATTCAGAACAGCGTGTTACATGTTTCATGCAATAAGCTTCAATTTCATGCTTCTCTGTCTACTTTGAGAAAACTAAGTCTATGTTCACACAAAATCCTGCCAATGGATATTGATATAAGCTATGTTTTTAAACTCAAAAAGTGGAAACAACACAAATATATTTTAAATTGAGAATACATGAACCATCTGTACTATACTATACAATGGAATATTAATCAGCAATAAAGAAAGACAAAGCAATATTTGTAACACTAAATGTGAAATGTGTGAAAGAAAGCAAACACAAAAGGCTAAATTTTAATTATGATTCTAATTTATATGACTTTTATGCAAAGACAAAATTATAGGTTCAGCAATCAAATCTATCATTGCCAGGGACTAGAGGTGGAGGATGATTAGATCATATAGAAGCAGAGAGGAATTTGGGAGGGTTGTTCTTCATCTTTTTTTGCAGTGTTGCATATTATTACAATCTTTTTCAGAACTCACAGAGCTCTAAAGAAATAAATGTTACTTATATACATTAATTATTAAAAAGTGGAGGCAGTTAGTTCTGATTGTTTCTAAAGAGATGGACAAATGATCATGTAGCACAATACTCTTTCTTTGTTCATGGACTTTTAGTGCAGACAGACATATCATTCACTCATGTAGTCCATTATTTGGAATTAATATAGGAAGGGGGATTTGTGATGGTATCAGGATAGAAGATGCAAGAATGCCTAAATACTTCTATTTTTTTAGATGACTATGACAATGCCTTAAGACTAAGACTGTTTCACCCTTTTCAGTCATAACAGTCAAATCTTGGAAATTCCTATACAAACAAGGAATGGATAGTATTACAAATAAAAAGAACACATAAAGGAAACAGGAGGTAAATTTTATTTATGTCTGGATTAGAATGTAGATGGTCAAGACCATTTATGTCATGGCTTTTCCATATGGGATATTTCCTAACTCTGCTTTAATATGAAAGAAGTGAGAAAATAAATATAAATATAAAAATGTTGCCCCAAATTGCAAGGCATCTACGTATTCCATATTTGCCATGTATATGAACAGGAAAGGAAAGAAAATGCTATAAAATTTGATAAATTTCTTTGACTGATTCATATGTTTTCATAGTCAAACAGAAAGGAGAGAATGGGAAAAAGAGGGGATCCCTGAAATGATGAGATAAAGCCAGTATGCCAGCATTCATCTGACAGACCATGATAGCTCTCCTCTTCTTGTGTCCATCAGCTAATGCAGGGATTGAGTTACCAAGAATGTACTAGGTTGAAGAAAGGAGGTACCCTTGATCTCTGGAAAAAGAAGTGTTTCTCCTGAGGAAATCACAATATTATTTTAAAGCAACAAAAATCTCATTGAATTGTCTCTTTTGGACTATCAAAAGTGGGAGACATGGAGAGCTGATGGTAGATAGATATATAGAGAGATAATAGAAGATATATTTGTGCACATTACATTATTATAATAAAGGGAATTTTTAAAAATGATATGCTAGATGGATGCATTTGCCATCTCTCTTGAGTCTATTGTTTATTTTAGGGGTTATGAACATGCACAACATGATAATATTCACATATACAGGTTTCAAGTTGTTTTGGGCCAAGAAAAGTATGATTTCAGAAGTCTCAGTCCATAGATGGCCAGCTGCATTGCTCTGGGCCTGAGTTGAGGCAGAACATCATGGCAGAAGAGTGGTGGAGGAAAGTGACTCAGGACATAGCACCATGAAGCAGAAAGAACAATCACCTAGTATTTTTAATGTTTTCTGTCCATTTTCCAGCACAGTGTGCCTCAGCCATAACTCCTCTTGACAGAACAGTTGATTCCCCAATATAGCTAGGAGACAGTGGAGATGAATCCACCTAGTAATGGCCACCTAGTCTTTTCTTGGTAAGCATTATGCTGAGTGGTGAATGAACTCATCAGATTCCTTCCTGACAGCAGGGCAGTTTAATGTTGTTTTGAGAAGGAGAAGGAAAGAAAGGAGATACTAATAAGATACCTGATAAGTAACAAAGGACAGTCTTTCCAGGGGCAAAAGTATGCAGAGTCACCTTTTCTGGTACTCTTGATGCTTTCAGACTTTACTTTGGAATAGGCAGAAAAAAGCTTCCCACCATTTGATACCCCCAAATAAGCATTTAACTGAAACAGGAGCAGAAGTACCCCCAGACATGGATGGATTTAGTGAAAACCTTTGTGGTTTAATTGGAGGAAAACAAAAAGCCCACCAATTCCTGAAAGTGTGTCCTTTGATGACATAAAAACAGTGTATAATGCTTCATCTAACACATCAAACATGGGAGTTTGGCTCCATGAGTCTCTTATTGAAATGCATTAATTATTTTTAGAAGTAAGCTATTCTCAGACTATCAAAGCTGAATGATTTTATTTTCTTTTTCATGGTACTCAAGTTGAACCAATGCCCTCAAAAATGCCAAGAAAGTGTTCTACCACTGAGCTGCATCCTAAGCCCTTTATTTTTTAAATATTGATACAGGAGCTCATGAAATTGTTCAGACTGGCCTCTAACTTGCAATTTTCCTGCCTCAGCATCTTGAGTTGCTAGGATTCCAGGTATGTACCATCATATCTGGCCTGAAGAACCTTAGAAGTTATCTATTTCTTTTTGTATTAATTATTTTATTTATTTTAATTAGGTATCTATGACAGCAGAATGTATTTTGACTCATTGTACACAATTGAAGCACAACTTTTCATTTCTCTGGTTGTGCACGATGTAGCACCATATGTGCAGTCATACATGTAATGATGTCCATCTCATTCCACCATCTTTCTTGCCCACATGCAGCCTCTCTCCCCCTCCCTCCTTTTTGCCCAAAGTTCCTCCATTTTTCCTATGCCCTCCCCCCTGTTATGTATCAGCATCCCCTTATCAGCCTCTGGTTTTCTATGATTGGCTTATTTCACTTAGCATTATATTCTACAACTCCATCCATTTACCTGCAAATGCCATAGTTTTATTCGCTTTTATTTTTATTTTTTTATTGATTGTTCAAAATATTACAAAGCTCTTGACATATCATATTTCATACATTAGATTCAAGTGGGTTATGAACTCCCATTTTTACCCCAAATACAGATTGCAGAATCACATCGGTTACACATCCACATTTTTACATAATGCCCTATTAGTAACTGTTGTATTCTGCTACCTTTCCTATCCTCTACTATCCCCCCTCCCCTCACCTCCCATCTTCTCTCTCTACCCCATCTGCTGTAATTTAATTCTTTCCCTTGTTTTTTTCCCTTTCCCCCACAACCTCTTATATGTAATTCTGTATAACAATGAGAGTCTCCTTCCATTTCCATGCAATTTCCCTTCTCTCTCCCTTTCCCTCCCACCTCATGTCTCTGTTTAATGTTAATCTTTTCCTCATGCTCTTCCTCCCTGCTCTCTTCTTAGTTGCTCTCATTATATCAAAGAAGACATTTAGCATTTGTTTTAGGGCTTGGCTAGCTTCACTTAGCATAATCTGCTCTAATGCCATCCATTTCCCTGCAAATTCCATGATTTTGTCATTTTTTAGTGCTGCGTAATACTCCATTGTATATAAATGCCACATTTTTTTTATCCATTCATCTATTGAAGGGCATCTGGGTTGGTTCCACAGTCTAGCTATTGTGAATTGTGCTGCTATGAACATCGATGTGGCAGTATCCCTATAGTACGCTCTTTTAAGGTCTTCAGGGAATAGTCCGAGAAGGGTAATACTGGGTCAAATGGTGGTTTCATTCCCAGCTTTCCAAGGAATCTCCATACTGCTTTCCAAATTGGCTGCACCAATTTGCAGTCCCACCAGCAATGTACAAGTGTACCCTTTTCCCCACATCCTCGCCAGCACTTGTTGTTGTTTGACTTCATAATGGCTGCCAATCTTACTGGAGTGAGATGGTATCTTAGGGTGGTTTTGATTTGCATTTCTCTGACTGCTAGAGATGGTGAGCATTTTTACATGTACTTGTTGATTGATTGTATGTCCTCCTCTGAGAAGTGTCTGTTCAGGTCTTTGGCCCATTTGTTGATTGGATTATTTGTTATCTTATTGTTTAACTTTTTTGAGTTCTTTGTATACTCTGGATATTAGGGCTCTATCTGAAGTGTGAGGAGTAAAAATTTGTTCCCAGGATGTAGGCTCCCTATTTACCTCTCTTATTGTTTCTCTTGCTTTGAAAAAACTTTTTACTTTCAGTTAAGTCCCATGTGTTGATTCTAGTTATTAACTCTTGTGCTATGGGCGTCCTATTAAGGAATTTGGAGCCCGACCCCACAATATGTAGATCGGAGCCAACTTTTACTTCTACAGGCGCAGAGTCCCTGATTTGATATCAAGCTCTTTGATCCATTTTGAGTTAACTTTTGTGCATGGTGAGAGAAAGGGATTCAGTTTCATTTTGTTGCATATGGATTTCCAGTTTTCCCAGCACTATTTGTTGAAGATGCTATCCTTCCTCCATTGCATGCTTTAAGCCCCTTTATCAAATATAAGACAGTTGTAATTTTGTGGATTGGTCTCTGTGTCCTCTATTCTGTACCATTGGTCCACTCGCCTGTTTTGGTACCAGTACCATGCTGTTTTTCTTACTATTGCTCTGTAGTATAATTTGAAATCTGGTATCGCTATACCGCCTGATTCACACTTCCTTCTTAGAATTGCTTTTGCTGTTCTGGGTCTTTTGTTTTTCCATATGAATTTCATGATTGCTTTATCTCTTTGTACAAGAAATGCCATTGGGATTTTGATTGGCATTGCATTAAACCTATAGAGAACTTTGGGAAATATCGCCATTTTTATGATGTTAGTTCTTCCTATCCATGAACAGGGTATATTTTTCCATCTTCTAAGGTCTTCTTCTATCTCTCTCTTTAGGGTTCTGTAGTTTTCATTGTATAAATCTTTCACCTCTTTTGTTAGGTTGATTCCCAAGTATTTTTTTGTTTTTGAGGATAAAGTGAATGGGGTGGTTGTCCTCATTTCCATTTCAGAAGATTTGTCGCTGATATACAGGAATGCCTTTGATTTATGCGTATTGATTTTATATCCTGCCACTTTGCTGAATTCATTTTTTAGCTCTAGGAGTTTCTTTGTAGACCCTTTTGGGTCTGTTAGATATAGTATCATATCATCCGCAAATAGTGATAATTTCAGTTCTTCTTTTCTGTCTAATTGCTCTGGCTAGTATTTCAAGAACTAAATTAAATAGAAGTGGTGAGAGAGGGCATCCCTGTCTTGTTCTAGATTTTAGATGGAATGCCTTCAATTTTTCTACATTCAGAATGATGCTAGCCTGAGGCTTAGCATATATAGCTTTTACAATGTTGAGGTAAGTTCCTGTTATCCCTAGTTTTTCTAGTGTTTTGAACATAAAGGGATGATGTACTTTGTGGAATGCTTTTTCTGCGTCTATCGAGATGATCATGTGGTTCTTATCTTTAAGTCTATTGATGTGGTGAATAACATTTATTGATTTATGTAAAATGAACCAGCCTTGCATCCCAGGGATGAATCCTACTTGATCATGGTGCACAATTTTTTTGATATGCTTTTGTATTCGATTTGCCAGGATTTTATTGAGGATTTTTGCATCTAAGTTAATTAGAGATATTGGTCTGTAGTTTTCTTTCTTTGAAGTGTCTTTGTCTGGTTTCGGGATCAGGGTGATGTTGGCCTCTTAGAATGAATTTGGAAGAGCTCCTTCTTTTTTCTATTTCTTGAAATAACTTGAAAAGTATTGGTATTAATTCTTCTTTGAAGGTTTTGTAAAACTCCGCTGTATACCCATCTGGTCCAGGGCTTTTCTTGGTTGGTAGTCTTTTGATGACTTCTTCTATTTCCTCCTTTGTTATTGGTCTGTTTAAATTGTGTGTATCTTCCTGACTCAATCTGGGCAAATCATATGACTTAAGAAATTTATCGATATCTTCACTATCTTCTATTTTATTGAAATATATGGTTTCAAAATAATTTCTAATTATATTCTGTATTTCTGTAGTGTCCGTTGTGATATTGCCTTTTTCATCCCGTATGTTAGTAATTTGAGTTCTCTCTTCTTCTCTTCATTAGCATGGCTAAGGGTCTGTCAATCTTATTTATTTTTTCGAAGAACCAACTTTTAGTTTTATCAATTGTTTCAATGTTTTTTTTTGTTTGTTTGTTTGTTTCAATTTCATTGATTTCCGCTCTGATTTTAATTATTTCTTGCCTTCTACTACATTTGCTGTTGTTTTGCTCTTCCTTTTCTAGGGTTTTGAGATGAAGTGTGAGTTCATTTATTTGTTATTTTTTTCTTTTTTTGAGGAATGAACTCCAGGCAATGAATTTCCCTCTTAAAACTGCTTTCTTTGTGTGCCATAGATTCTGATATGTTGTGTCTGTATTTTCATTTTTCTCTAAGAATTTTTTTATTTCCTCCTTTATGTCTTCTGTAACCCATTGATCATTCAGTAGCATATTGTTCATTTTCCAGGTGATGCAGGATTTTTCCTTCCTTCTTTTATCATTGATTTCCAGTTTCATTCCATTATGATCAGATAAGATTCATGGTATTATCTCCACAACTTTATATTTACTAAGAGTTGCCCTATGGCATAATATATGGTCTATCTTTGAGAAGGATCCATGTGTTGCTGAGAAGAACGTGTATCCACTTGATGATGGTTAATATATTCTATATATGTCAGTTAAGTCTAGGTTATTGATTGTGTTATTGAGTTCTATAGTTTCTTTATTCTGTTTTTGTCTGGAGGATCTGTCCAATGGAGAGAGCGGTGTGTTGAAGTCACCCATAATTATTGTGTTGTGGTCTATTTGACTCTTGAACTTGAGGAGAGTTTGTTTTATGAACGTTGCAGCACCATTGTTTGGTGCACACCTATTGATAATTGTTATGTCTTGTTGATGGATGGTTCCTTTTAACAGTATATAGTGTCCCTCTTTATCCCTTTTTATTAACTTAGGTTTGAAGTTGATTTTTTTCGATATGAGTATGGCCACTCCTGCTTGCTTCCGAGGACCATGTGAGTGGTATGATTTTTCCCAACCTTTCACCTTCAGCATGTGTGTGTCTTTTCCTATCATATGAGTCTCCTGAAGGCAGCATATTGTTGGATTTGTTTTTTTAATACAGGTTACTAGCCTATGTCTCTTGATTGGTGAATTTAAGCCATTAACGTTTAGAGTTACTATTGATATATGGTTTTTACATCTAGTCATGCTTATTTATTTATTTATTTATTTATTTTAATATGGCTAGTTTTTCCTCTTTGGTTATTTTTTTTATTCCCCTTTACTGAGTTCACCTCCCACTGTTAGTTTTGGATGCTGTTTTTCCATTCCTCTTCTTTAGTGTTTTGCTCAAAATTCCTTGCAGTGCTGGTTTTCTGGCTGTGAATTCTTTTAACTTTTGTTTATCATGAAATATTTTAATTTCATTGTCAAATCTGGAGCTTAATTTTGCTGGATACAGTATTCTTGGTTGGAGTCCATTATTTTTCAGTGTTTGAAATACATTGTTCCAGGATCTTCTCGCTTTCAACGTCTGTGATGAAAAATCAGCCGTTAACCTAATTGGTTTACCCCTCAATGTAATCTGCCTCCTTTCTCTCGTAGCTTTTAATATTCTCTCCTTGTTCTGTATGTTGGATATCTTCATAATTATGTGTCTTGGAGTTGGTCTATTACGGTTTTGTATGTTTGGGGTCCCGTAGGCTTCCAGGATTTGGCAATCCATTCCCTCTTTCATATCTGGGAAGTTTTCTAAGATTATTTCATTCAATAGATTGTTCATTCCTTTGGTTTGAACCTCTACACCTTCTTCTATCCCAATGACTCTCAAGGTTGGTTTTTTTTATGACATCCCATATCTCTTGGATGGATTGCTCGTGATTTCTTAGCATCCTTTCTGTGTTTACTATATTCTTTTCAAGTTGTTAAACTTGGTCTTCATTATCTGATGTTCTGACTTTTATTTGATCTCTATTTGTAATATTCTCATTTGAGTTTTTAATTTGGTTTATGGTTTCCTGCATTTCTAGGATTACTGTTTGATTTTTTTAAAAAATCTCTATCTCCTGGTAGAGCTCATTCTTTGCCATTTGAATTTGCTTATGTAATTCGTTCTCAAAGTATACTTTCATTGTTTGGACTTGCTGTCTAATGTCTTTTCTAAGATTCCGTTTCATCTGTGTTAGGTATGCCTTGAGTTCTTTCTCTGTCCATTTTTCTGATGCCTCTAGGTTCTCCTGCGAATTTAAGTTGTCCTGCATTGTTTATAATCCTTTTTTCCCTTGTTTTTTCATGGTGCTCATGTTATTTTCCAACTCTGTTTGACTGCTGTGTTTCTGTTTTCTCCTTTAAATTTCTTTTGGTTTTTATAATTCCAATATCTCTCCTTTGTGTTGGGATACAATGTTTAGAGATGTTGGATTTAATTGTGATTTAAGGTAAATTCATTAGTTTCATTAAAGGTCTACAGATTTTGATGGCATATAGAGAACTGAGGTTTGAAGTTAGGATTTTATGTTAAGGTCAGGCGATTTGATGGTATGGAGGTTAGTATATGATAGCTTCTTTGGGGGGTTGCTCAAATGCAGGCGGATATTAACAAGAGAATAGACAGGAGTACTTGGGGGTAGTTAAGGGCTTAGGCGGACTATAGACCAACTCGTAGTATTCGTCTATTTGCATTTAATAAATTATACGTAATCTGGGTGGTCATGGTTAAGAGTAAAGATGGGGAAAAAGTAAGGAAGCAAACCAAGAAAGAGAGAGGGAGGGAAGAAAGAAAGAGAAAAGAATACAAAAGAAAAAGAAATGATAAAAAAATAATAACATGCAGTAAAATAAAAATTACAATTAAAAAAAGAAAAAAATTAAAATTCAAAAATTAAAAAAATTAAAAAAAAAAGGCACTGTTAGGCTTCTATTTTCTTCGCTCCCAGTAGGTGGTGCTGTGCCTTCCGGGCCAAGATTTTGCCCTCCGGCTTTAGGAAACAATCTGTGTGAGGCCGCTCCCTCCTCCCCCCCTTGTTGTCTCTCAAAACCTGTTAGCTTAGGTTTATTCCTGGACTCTAGTCTCCTCGCTTCTCCTGCCAGACAGGCCTTCCCCAGTGTGATACCTCTCTGCAGTTCAAGCTACACTCTGGGCCTGCAGTTTCCTGGATGTGGAGCGAGGCTATTGGGAACCGGCACCTTATTGTTTTGATTCCCTCCGCTAGCCCCTCCTCCGAGAGCTGGCAAGACATGTTTCCTTTTCGCTGCTGGTGGGAGGGGGGAGTTGGAGGTCAGGTGCCTTTACCTTTCCCCACACCTCTATTCACGCCCCCGGAATGCTGGGGAGAGATTTTATGCGATTTCCCTGCTGTATGTGAGGAGGGCTAAATGCCACACACCTGTTCTATCACTGAACTTGTTGCGATCTGTCGGAAACTGTCAATGGTGACATCAGCTCTCCAAGATGGTGGCCGCTAGCTTCCTCGGTGGGTTGTCCGGTTTGGAGGACAGACCTGGACTGTTTCTCTCCCCCATCTCAAACCCAGAACTCAGCCTAGAGCACAGTGAGGGCACAGTTGGCAGGACCCCTCAATCCGCAGCACCGTTTCTCTGTGTTGCTGGCACACCGTTTCTTGGCATGCCATTTCTCGGCTCGCTGCAGTTTCTGGCTGCGGGGCGGGCTGCCAATCAATCAGCCTGAATCTCCGGGTGCATGGTTCACTCGCGATTGAGCCCCAGTAATTGATCCTTGGGTGCTGGAAATCCTTCCTCTAGGTTTCGGTTCACCCCAATTTTGCTGGAAATTCCTAACAAGATAGCTTTTGGCCATTCTAACTCATTCACCTGCGCAGTGACGCGGTACACGGGGGTGATGCACTCTATTCGCCGCCATCTTCCTATCTCCTTTATTCTCTTTTAATACTGAGTAATATTCCATTGTGTATACATACCACAGTTTCTTTATCCATTCATCAATTAAAGCCCACAGTTTAGCTATTGTGAATTGAGCTGCTGCAAACATTGAAGTGGCTACACTACTATAGAATGCTGATTTTAAATCCTTTGTGTATAGACCAAGGAGTGGGATAGCTGGGTCGAATGGTGGTTCCATTCCAAGTTTTCTAGGGAATCTCCATACTGCTTTCCAAATTGGTTGCACGAATTTGCAGTCCCACCAGCAATATATGAGTGTGCCTTTTCTCCCACATCCCTGCCAACAGTTATGTTGTCTGTGTTGTTGATAACTGCCATTCTGACTGGTGTGAAATGAAATCTTAGAATAGTCTTGATTTGCATTTCTCTAATTACTAGAGATGTTGAATGTTTTTTCATATATTTGTTGATCAAATATATATCTTTTTTTAAGAAGTGTCTGTTCAGCTCCTTAGCCCATTTATTGAAAGTGAAACAGGAGCAGAAGTACCCCCAGACATGGGTGGATTTAGTGAAAACCTTTGTGGTTTATTGATTGGGTTGTTTGGTTTTTTGTTGTTAAGTTTTTTGAATTCTTTATATATTCTGGAGATTAGTGCTCTGATGAGCATGTGGTTAAAATCTGCTCCCCAAATGTAAGCTCTCTCTTCACCTCATTGATTGTTTTTTTTAAGAATAAGCTTTATATTTTGAGTCCATCCCATTTATTAATTCTTGATTTTATTTCTGTGCTTTAGGAGTCTTGTTAAGGACTGAGGGCCAAATTTGATGTGATAAAGATTTGGGCCTCCTTTTTCTCTATTAGGCGCAGGGACCCTGAACTAATTCCTAGGTCCATAATGATCAATTTGGGTTTATTCCAGGGATGCAAGGTTGGTTTAACATATGGAAATCAATAAATGTAACTCATTATATCAATAGACTTAAAGATAAGAACCATATGATTATATCAATTGATGCAGAGAAAGCATTTGACAAAATATAGCACCCTTACATGTATAAAACACTAGAAAATCTAGGAATAATTAGAACATACCACAATATTGTAAAAGCTAGCTATGCTAAACTCAAGGCCAACATCATTTTAAATGGAGAAAAATTGGAAGCATTTCCTCTCAAAACTGGAACAAGACAGGGATGCTCTCTTTCTCCATTCCTATTCAACATAGTCCTTAAAACTAGCCAGAGCAATTAGACAAAATAAATTGAAGGGATACAAATAGGAAAAGAAGAACTCAAACTATAATTATTTGCTGATTACATGATTTTATACTTAGAGTATCCAAAAAACTCCACCAGAAAACTTCTAGAATTGATTAATGAATTCATCAAGTAGCAGGATATAAAATCAATATCCCAAAATCATAAGCATTTCTATGCATCAGGGATTAATCCTCTGAAAGAGAAATTAGGAAAACTACCCCATTCACAATAGCCTCAAAAAAAAATTAATAAATACTTGGGAATCAACTTAACAAAAATGGTGAAAGACCTCTACAATGAAACTATACAACACTAAAGAAAGAAATTAAAGAAGACCATAGAAGATGGAAAAATCTCCCATGCTCTTTGATAGGCAAAATTAATATTGTCAAAATGGCTATACTACCCAAAGCGCTATACAGATTTAATGTGATTCCAAGAAACATCCCAACATCATCCCTATAGAAATAGAAAAATCAATCATGAAATTCATCTGGAAAAATAAGAGACCCATAATAGTCAAAGCAATCCTTAGCAGAAAGAGTGAAGCAGGGGGTATCACAATACCAAACCTTAAACTATACTACAAAGTTATAGTAACAAAACCTGCATGATATTGACACCAAAATAGACTTGTAGACCAGTGGTACAGAATACAGGACACAGAGACAAACCCACATAAATACACTTATCTCATACTAGACAAAAGTGTCAAAAACATACATTGAAGAAAAGATAGCCTCTTCAACAAATGATGCTGGGAGAACTTAAAATCCATATGTAGCAAAATAAAAATAAACTACTATCTCTCACCATGCACAAAACTCAACTCAAAGTTATCTATTTCTTAATTTTTTTCATTTTTGCATATTTGACTCATAATGAGACATCATCTATGCAGGGTCAATCCTCACTAGACTCCGGATCTGACTTTTTATCCAGAATTGTTTTTTACCCCAGCATATTTTCTACTATCCTCTTATTAGTAGTATTCCAAGAAGGAAAGATAATAATGGTTTAAATCTTAAACCATAAAGGTATTGTTTTGTGTACAAATACTAAAGCATAATCTATATCCTTGAAAATAGCATGTTGTTCATTTTGAGGGAGCATGACTGGGTTAAGGATTAAAAGACAAAGTTTATGTATGTTCTTTTCTATGCTCAGTACATGTTACTATTATGGAAAATGAACTTACCTTACAGATATGGAAACATCCAGAAATTTGTAAATTTTTAGTAAGTATTACATCATAAAAATATCAAAGTGTAAACATCAAATTTGACAACAATTAGACTTTCAATTAGCAATAGAAAATCAGTTGAAAAGAGTAAATTTTGGTTTGCTAGTTATTAATATGTACAGGACTATTTGAGATAAAATTATCTTAAGTCACAATAAATAGTATTGTCTATGAGATTTTGTTGCTGAAGTTCAGAGCAAGGCCACATCACTACAGAGACATCCTGTTATAGAAGACCACATGTATGTTAAAATACATAATGTACAAAAAAAGGGGAGGAGGGCTTGACATTGTTTTTGACTCCTCTCCTTTATTTACAATGTACATCCAGTTTATCAGCAAGTCAGTTTTACCCTCAAAACATTTCCATATAACTAGTTCCTATAACCTCTACCACTGTCCAAACAACTGATCTTTTCAATGAGTTATTTTAATAGCATCATAATCAGTGTCTCTGCTACTACTTGTGTGTCCACAAATCATCATACCAAACTACAATAATCCTAATTCAAAAATTCACTGTTTCATTAATTCAATCATAATTCATTAATTCCTTTGTTGTCTTCATGAATTACCTTGATATCTCACTGATTATTTCAATACTGTCTATATCAAAGAAGGTTAGAGAGAAAAAAAATTGATTGTTAATCCTCTGTCTCCCCATCTCTTCCTACTTTCTCTGACTTAATATCATGGGAACAGTTGAAGGCAGAGCATTATTTTGATTCTTGTATGTCATTTTGAGATTATGACTTCTATTTGATAATCTTTACCACTAGTAAAGTTAATTGCATCCACTATAAGTCAATTTCTTGTTGTACCTAGAATGGCACCTAGGTTCCTTTTTATGCACAATAATGCCCCAGATATCAGACCTTCACTTCTTCTTTAACTTTACCTCCTATCAGTCTCTGTCTCATTCATTGCATTTCAACCAGGTGGCTTGTCTTTTTCTTAAGCACATCAACTCATCCCTATCTCAGAGATTTTGTACATATTTAACTTTTGCCTAGAATGTTTTCCCAGGATCTCAGCAAGACTAGCTCCTTCTAGTGTCTCAGCTCAAATACCACCTCTTTAAGGTATTCCTTTTCTGGTGTGTCCTTCACCCAGCCACTCTTCACTTCATTACTTTGCTTTCTTTTTATATCAGTTATCACTACCTTAAAATATTTTGTTCATGTATTAACTTGTTTATTTCTAAAATATAAGCTATTGCTTAGCACACATTCCAGTGTTTAGGACAGTACCTCTGTATTAGATTTTCCACTGCTCTAACTAAAAGACCTGAGAAGAACAATTTTAGAGGAGGAGAAGTTTATTTGGGGGCTCACAGTTTCAGAGGTCTCTATCCATAGACAGCTGTCTCTTTCTCAGGGCTCAAGGTGTGGCTAAACATCATGATAGAAGAGTGTGGCAGAGGAAAGCAGCACACATGATGATCAGGAAGCAGAGAGACAGAAACTCCACTCACCAGATACAAAATATATACTCTAAAGGCATGACCTAATGCCCATCTCCTCCAAATATACCCTACTGACCTTCAGTTACCAGTTAATGCCATTAGGTAATTAATTCACTCATTGAGTTAAGACTCTCATAACCCAACCATTTCTCCTCTAAAACTTCTTGTGCTGTCTCACACATGAGCTTTTGGGCAACACCTCACATCCATGCTATAACAATGTACTATACAAATAAATAATAAATCTGCTTTCTTATTCTTCTAGCCAACATCCACCTCATTGTGTTTCTATTGTTTTGAGGATATGTCCAGGTCACATTAATGTCCTATTCATGCCCTATTGTACAGTTTCTCATATTTTCTGAAATGTATTTCACCATTATGCCAGCTCAGTGAGTGATTCTCAAAGCCATAATTTGTCATCATATCAAACTTCTAATACCCTCCTCTCTTAGACCATAATTACCTATCTTTCTATCACATTCTTTTCTAATTCTTTCAGAAATTTTCCTTGAAGCTCTTACTGATTTATACAACCTTGAATCCTTTTCCTTATACTTCTGACAAATCTTCTAAATTTTATTTTCTCTCTTATCTGCTTATGATCTAAATGACTAACTAATGACTAAGCATTTCAGTGAACTCTCACAAGCTTTTTAAAAAATCTTTTGTGAAGAATGAAATTATGGCATTTGCAGGTAAATGGATGGAGCTGGATAATATCATGCTAAGCAAAATAAGCCAAACCCAAAAAACCAAAGACCGAATGTTTTCTCTGATAAGTGGATGCTGATACATAATGGGATGGAGGGCGGGCAGGGAAGAATGAAGGAACTTTGGATTGTGCAGAGGGGAGCGAGAGGAGGGAAGGGATGTGGAGATGGGAAGGACACTGGAATGAGACAAACATGTATGATTACACTACCGGTGTGACTCTGCACCATGTACAGCCAGAGGAATGAAGTTGTGCTTCAATTGTATATAATGTGTCAAAATGCATTCTACTATCTTGTATAACTAATTAGAATGAATATTTTAAAAACACCTTTGTTATACAATCATATACTTGGACTTAGAGTAGTATAATAGATGTTACAGTGACAAAGTTCTTTTCCTCTTGTACTGTTCCAGGTTTGAAAGCAAAACTAAAATATCAATTTTTCTTCAAAATCCTTTGATTTCCCCATAATGTCTAATGCATTTTTTCTCATTCTTCAAAACAAATTCTCCTCTTTCCTTAAATCTCCAGGTACATCTTACCTAACTCCAACTGAACATAAGATCACATATTTTCTGTTAAGGAAAAAAAGACAATGAAGTAGACATTGATTCTTCTATTTTGTACTATTTACCTTAAAACACAAACTACAGCACTTCCTGCTCTCTTTTCTTCAAATATCTCTCAGAGTGTGAAGTATATGTTATTTATGTTCAGTACCTAGTACACATTCCAATAGGCATTCATTATATGTTGACTGAAAAAGTGGAACAGCTGATGGGCCGTTCAGATTTATTAGAAGAAATTGGCAGAATATTCTGAAGACAAATGCACACGTGATATATATATATATATATATAATATATATATATATATATATATATATATATATATATTCTAGACTAAAACAAATCTAAATAAATAAATGATTTTGACATAATAGAATTAGTAGGACATTTAATTTGCTGTTACATGTGCTTATACATGACTACATGGTCTCTGATACCATGTTGGTATTGGGGTTAGGGGACACAGTTTTCTAATCTTGACTTGGTTACTAACTGACATTAGCTCTCTAGACTTTAATAACGAGCTTAAAATGAGGTCCTTGATAGTCTCTAATTTCCCTGGCTATAAAAATGTGTCCTTCTTACTTTCTTGTCAGTGTGGCAAACTGACAGCTGATGTGAGGATTTTGTTATAAGACAAGTGAACCAAATGATGGGGAAAAATGTCAGAAGTAAGATTCTGGGAGAAGAGAAAGCACCAAGGATATACTGATGCTGGGGCACTGAGTTTACTGTGTTGATTTGTCTGGGCCTGACCATAGTGGAAGACATGATAACTTGAGGTCTCAACATCATTCTTATTACTTATTTCTTGGAGCACTACAGTCAACAGTGGAGAAGTGGATTTAGATAGAAATGTGTATTTGAAAGATTTTATACAGAATACAAAAGATATACTTTTACTTTTTTATTTTTATTTTTATTTTATTTTATTTGTTTGTTTGTTTGTTTATTGATAATGAGAGAGGAAACCAAGGATACTTTACCACTAAGCCACATCCCCAGTTCTTTTTATTTTTTATTTTGAAGCATGGTCTCACTAGGTTGCTGAGGCTGGCCTTGAGCTTGTGCTCCTGTTCGCTCAGCCTCTCAAATCTCTGGGATGATAGGTGTGCACCACCACATGAGGTCATACTTTTCCTTTTGAGGTCAAGAGAAGACATGAAAGGATTTTACAAAATGATGTAACATTTCCTTATAGGTATTACAGTTTGATGATGATAATTGTAGGGATACCAGTGAATTTTCCAGAGTTCTACAGTGGACTGAATAATAATGTAAAATTTATATTGTGAGTGTGTATGTTCTTAATTTGTTATACTTAATCACTACTTATGGACAAAATCATGAGGAAAGATCTAAAGATGAATGAAGTCATTATCCTCTATTTTTCTGAGACTATTACTTGGTATTCTTACACATACAGACTGAAAACCATGATTTTAATTATTATTTGAGAAATTTTTTACATTTTGCATTTGTCACTTAGTCTATCCTGATGCTTTATTAAGCCCAAGATAAACATGATAATGCAGAATGCTTAGTGCCTTAGTGGGCAAAGAAAAAGAGCATGTTGGGGGTGTTGCCCTAAACTGGATTTGTTGGTTCTGAAGATTTTGTGAGACTAAAAGGGTAAGCTCCATTCCCAGATGGGTTAGTCTGTTTTAGAGGGATAAAATTCCACATTGGGCATATAGACACAAGAGCTGATACTTGCCTTTCCACAACAAAAATTGAGCAAGGATATTTCCACAGGGAGGAAAGGCATGTCCTATGAACATGGCAGCATTCTGCTTACCAAAAAAGGAACAAAGAAATGTTTGTATGTTCCCTCACCAATTATCAGTTGGTCTGTGACATTATTGGTTATTGAAAAATGATTATTCTTTGGAAGTAAGGATAAGAGAAATGAGTCATATCACAATGGAAGATAGGCAGATACTTAATAAATTATTTTACTCTTTAACAATTGATAGCAATTTTTATTGCACTTAGTTTAAATTTACTTAGTGACCACATAGTGCCTGACAGCTTGCAAATGGCATAGGTCCTACCCTTACATGCAAATGGTCATATTTGGACAGATAGGAAGCCAGATGTTTCACATACTTACAAAATTCACTTAAAGTAAATAGTACATGGATGGATTACAACTCTAGTCAACTTTGGATGGCTAAAAGTGGTAAAAAGAAAAATAGATGCTGTTAAAAGGGGGAAAAAGCTATTCATCAGCCTTTAACTTTTGTGTAATATTACTGAAAGTGAGGTAACATGGATTTATCCATTGTTTACTTGAAGTAACTTTTGTGTCACTATGCTGAAGTATTCCTATCAAATATCCATGAGCTATGTATTTTAAGACACCTGTAAAATTACCAAGTCCATCTCCTTCAGCCCCATGTTATGTGAAACATGAAACAAAAACAAAAACAATTTCCAGTTGCTTTTTTTCCCTAGCAAATAAGAAAACCTATTTTCATACCTGAATATTCAGTTGTAATATGTGTAATTTTGTAGTCCTGCTGCAAAGAATATTTTTCCTCTTTGTACAAAGACATAACAGATGCAATTAGAGGATATTATATTGTCATATGCATCAGAGGAATAGAGTTGGTATTAAATCTTTCACGTGGCACTCGGACACCAAGGCATCAAAAAAGGAAATGGCATTCCTCAGAACCCCTTTTCACCCTTCAACCCCAGGGGGTCTTGTTATATCTGAAGATGGTATTTGTAAAAGTCAAGTGCAGAATGGGCTATAAATTGTCTGAGGAGCTGTGGAGAAGGAAGGGGCTCTCATCATGTCTAAAGGAGCACCTTCTCAAGGACCGAGTAAAGTGCTGATTTTACATGCTTTGTTGTTTCTCCAGATACTGTGAATATGGGAAGGGGAGGTTTGATTGATGAGACAGCCCATTTAAGATTGCAGACAATAGTAGGTGATGGTGTTGAATAACAATGGCCAGAGAACAGCTCATGCACCATTACTTACAAATCTTGATTAAAAATAAGACACCTACAAACAACTCTGAGATTTGGAAGTACCACTGTCCTTGTTTTATCAGCAACTTGGAGCAGCCTCTGTAGGGTCATCAACTGCCAGTCTTCATTGTATTAATATTCTGGGTTTCATATTCATTCAGATGAAAAAGTAATGAATTTCAAAACAATGTAATCATATTACAATGCTACTAAACCTACCTTCTCAGACACCTCCCTGTGCTTTGGATAATGCTTTGTGTCATTCAACAAGACATGTTTGTTTTTTTATGCTGCATTAGATTTTTTAAAAAGCCAGAGAGAAATACTAATGCCTGTAGAACTACTCTGATGGATATTTCTCAAGCCCTACAATATACTCTCCTTGAACAGAATTTTCTTCTCTGTAAATGGGAAAAAGGAGCTTAGTTGAAAGAAAATTAACTTGAGTTTTCCTCACTTTTAACCTACACAGGTCCCAAAATATATTTTTAAATTGATTAAGCACCTGCTATGTCAGTTTTATATATTCATTTAACAACTATCTGTTAAATGCCACACATTTACCAATGAACTAATGATACAGCAGTAACAGGTAGAAAGTCTTCCTTTGTTCATGGAACTTACCTTCTATTTGTGGGGGCTGTTGTGTTAGTCAGTTTTCTGCCACTGTAACAATACATGAGAAAAACAACTAAAGTGAGGAAGGATTTATTTTGACTCATGGTTTCAGAGATTTCATTCCATGATTGGTTGGCCTTGTGGCGAGGCAGAACATCACATCATGGAACATAGAACAGAGCTGTTCACCTCATAGCAGTTGGAAAACAGAGGGAGAAAGCGAGGAAGGGGCTAGAAGCATGTTATATTAGTCAAGAACGTGCCTACATTGATCTGTTTCCTGCACCTAGGCCCCACCTCCTAGAGTTTCCATGACCTCCCAATAATGCCATCCAATTATAAACCCATCAGTGGATTAGTGCACTGATGAGGTTACAAGTCCTCATGATCTAATCATCTCCCCAAATCCCCACCTCTGAACATTCCTGCACTGGGGCTCAAGATTTCAGTGCATGAACCTCTTGGACATTTTCCAGATGCAAACCTTACAGCGTCAAATAGAACATATAAATAAATAAAAACAAATGTAATAATAAATAAATAAATAAAGACATATAGATATACATGTATGTGTATATATTCATAAATAAATAAAGACAAATATAAGCCAGGAGTGGTAGCACATGCCTCTAATCCCAGTGGCTTTGGGGGCTGAGGCAGAAGGATCACAAGTTCAAAGCCAATGTCAAAAAGAGGTGCTAAATAACTCAGTGAGACCCTCTCTCTAAATAAAATACAAAACAGGGCTAGGGATGTGGCTCAGTGGTAAAGTGCATCTGAGTTCAATCCCCAGTCCCTACCCCCACCAAAAAGACAAATACTGATAGTAATACTAACTATAATGGATTCAAACATTTATTGAACATTTATCACATGCAAAAATGTACTAGGTGCTCTCAAACACAAAAATAAATAGCCAAGTATTTGTCCTCAGGTAGCTTATACAAGTGTAGGAAAACACAAATCATCACTTTGTTCATGTTAAAGTATTGTGCACACAATTAGTTTTGTGGTTTTAACTCTAAGTTTAGTTCTTCCTGTCTGAGTTTATATGTAGTATTACCATAATAGTAAGTATGGGGAGACAAGATGAAGATGGAAGTGAGATGCAGTATCTTCATTCAATAAAGTGTTCAAAGAAAGAAAGAAAAAGAGAAATATGGAAGGAGGAGGGAGGGAAGGAAGGAAGGAAGGGGAAAGAAAAGAAAGAGAAAGAAAGAAAAGAGAAAGAAAGGAAGGAAGAAAGAAAAAGAGAAAGGGGTGGTATTGAAGAGAAACAGGATAATTACTATCTTGGAGGACAGGACGTGGCAGGTAATAAGTTCATTTAGGATGCATTTTGTAGAGGGTAATCAGGCTATTTGTGACTTTACCTTTTCTATGTGACATATAGGATCTTTTCTTAAATGATCTACTTTCTTCATATAGTCACCATCTCTTAAAGTTTCCATAACTTCCCAATAACACCATTGAATTATGGGAATTGGGTAGGATACTTGAATAAGATATCAAATACATGGAGTCTCTGAGGGGTGTAGGAGAGAATAATAGAAGTCAAAACTTTTTTTTGTAGTGCTGATTATCAAACTTGGCCTTTCTCATGTTAGGCAAGCATTCTACCAACTGAGCTATATGTATTCTCAGGCAGAAAAGTTGAAGATTTAAGGTAATTGAGAGCTTTGACTACTATATGTTTGTAGGGACATTAAAGACCTGTTTGATTGATTTATATTCAATAATCTTAAGCAGCCTAGAGGTTGAAAAGAAAAAGGCTGGGTAATGAGGGAAAGAAACAATGGAAATACTAAGGCTAAAGTAATTAAAGGTATTGGTGAGAGCAAGATTGAGGTAATATCCAGGGATTGGATTCTAGTTAGGGAAATGAGAGAACCAAGAGGTGGCTGATAATCTGGAAGAAAATGGAACCCTTGAAGAACTTTTGCCTCTCTGAAGTTAAAGAGTAGTTATGGATAGAGTGAAGGCATGAGGAACATGATGGACAAGAGTCTGAGATCAGAAAGCAGGGATTTGCATGTAAGGTTTCTGATATGAAATAGTTCTTTTTTCTAGTTGATGATGAGGATTAGGAGAAGGAAAGTGTATAGCTCAAGTGGTGCTTGAAGAAAATTTTTAAAGTTGAATAAATGACTGTCCAAGGAAGATAGGTTAAGGTCCTCAGAATAGGGAAAGAGGAAAAGGCACCATGACATTCTGAAAGTAGACATTGGGCCATGAGAATATCCAGTTGCTACCCCTGAAAGCTGCAATCATGATGGCTCTTCCTTCGTTACCCTTACCTGTTGCAGTGGCCACCCACAAAAATCTACCCTTACATGAAGGGTGGCTTCTCTCTTATAGATGTGCTAAAGCACAAAGTTGAACCTATCCTCTTAATTACATAAATAAGGGATTGAATTTACACACCTCTGATTGGCTCATTAAACTCAGAGCTTGAAGAGTTTAATTGGTCCAGACTAGCATCCCTCATTAACAAAGTCCCCCACCAATCATCTGTACTAGGCCATCAGGTATGCCTTTAAAACCCCCAGGCAAAGACCAGCCAACAGCACCCTCCCATGGGACCCCTCCTGTTCTATTGGAGCCTTTTTTCTCGGCTTTAAATAAATCTTACTTCTCTACCCTCTGCTTGTCTTTGAAATCTTTCTTTGAATTGGCAAGACAAAGAACCCGCCTGTTACAGAATTAATTGCTGTATCTTAGGGGAAAGAGTAGTTACTACCAGGATGGCTGGCAAAGAGGAGGGACATTATTGAACTCATTGATTTTAAGCTGTGGTTACCAGAATTCTCAAATAACTCTAGTGGTACACACCCTTGTAGAATTCTCCTCCTAAGGTGTAGGTGGGACCTGTAACTTGCTTCTGACCAACAGAATATACAAGTGATAGGATATCATGCCTATGACTCCATTGTTGTTATGTGGAGTTACATATGTAATTGTTACTTAATTAGTTTAAAATATAATAATGGGCTTATTCTGGATTGAGCCTGCCCTTGTTAGGTGAACCATTAAAAGAGGGTCTAAAGGTCAGAGATGGGTGAAGTCAGAGAAATGCTCTCCTGTACCCTTTAAGGACACAGAAGCCATGATTTGAATTTTCAGTAGAGGAAATAGCTTTGAGGAACTGAGGGCCTATTTCTATAACACAGGAATGAATTCTTCCAATCACAACGAGTTCAGAAAAGGATCCCATGCCACAACAAGACTCCAATCCTGACTGACACCTCGATTGCAGATTTATGAGATCTTGAGCACAGGACCCAGTTAAACCATGCCCAGGTTCTTGATCTATGGACACTGTGAGGTAATAAATGTAAGCGGTTATGCAGTAATAGAGAACTAATTAGGTATATTAAATAGACCACCTTATGTTAACAGATTGAAGTGTGCTCATAAATCTTGTGTAAAATTCTACTAAGAAAACTTTTCCAATACTTCATTTTTCTATAAAACTTTTATTCACAGGAACAAATATGAGATGGTTTCTAAATTAAGACTGTAGATTAGAGCATGAGAAGCAAGCTGTGCAGGAGATAGATATAGAACAATGGGACGGATCTCAGTCATAATTCTCATTACTCCTACTCCTCCTTAGTCAACTTGTCTGCATGAGCAGAAACAAAAGGAACAGGTGCGTCCAGCTGGAGGAACTGAAGCTGCTGACAATCAACACCTCAGGAAAGAAAGCGGCTAAGAGAGGGTAAAAGATGTGAAGTTTGTGGAAGAAGCTGAGACGAAGAATGGAAAAGAAGAAGAGGGAAGACAGGGACAAGGGAAAGGGAGGAGAGATTCAGCTCAGTGGCTGCTTTGACAGACGCACATAATTTCATGATGGCTTCAGGCATGCACCTTCTCCCCTAAAATAAATTATCTTTCCAGCCAGTGTGGGAGAGGTTGCCTTACCAGCCAGCAGTGATAGTAAAGGTTCTTTTGCATTGTGAATTCCTCCCCACAGGGTAATCATTGGATATTCCAGGACACCAAATAGGTCTGTATATAAACATCTTCTGTTTTCTTTGATTGTATCAATTGCTTTCATTATAAACAAGCAAGAAAAGTCTTAATGTCTGTTGGCTTTACTACAAAAATTAATAGCCATGAAGGAAGAAAACATTAACTGTTGAAGTATAAGAACATTTAATAATGTATGGATTCATATCAGTTCTACTCACATAAAAATCACGTAGTATTTCAGTTTTCTTCTAAAAGTTTACTTTGGAACCAGAATGCAAAACCTTCTGAAATTACTAAGTGGGGTTTCAGACTAAATTAGTAATTATACATTCGGGCATGGATAAACATTTGTTAAACACACCACAGATCACTTTAAAGTATGTGGTGATTCAATAGGCTATAGGAATATTTAAAGAATCATGCTTGAGCTCCTGATATACAGTGATTTTTTCAGTGGTATCCATTTTATTTTCTGATGTGGCTCATGGTTATGGGAAGAGGAAAGATGGAGTTGATCATCAATTGAAGATGTGAAAAACCATCTTTATTGGAGTCAAAATAGTCTGGGGAGTCACGCAGAAAAAGTAAAAATCAAGACAATAGCCAATATGAACATTTCATCATGTATATTGCTTGAGAGTAATTTGTGTATTAAAGACACTATTTTAAAATCACAGCCCATTCATTCATTCAACAAATGTTTTATATATGTGGACACAGATGGATATTTTTATTCAGAGTGATCTTGATGCATCTTTGAATCAGAGATAAATCAAATCCTTCTCTTTCCACTTACAAAAGTTATTTGCCTAGTCACATTATAATGGCTTTGTCAAAGACCTTTACCTAGGTGAGAATTCAATTAATGTAGGGTAGTCAGAATTAATCACTAATACTTTTATAGACTGTGTATCTATCTCTATGGCAAGAGTAGGCAGAAAGGAGATTTAGTGGACCAAGTTAAAAGTACTACTTTTTGGGCTGGGGATGTAGCTCAAGCGGTAACACGCTCGCCTGGCATGTGCAGGGCGCTGGGTTGGATCCTCAGCACCACATAAAAATAAAATAAAGATGTTGTGTACACCAAAAACTAAAAAATATTTAAAAAGTACTACTTTTGTCTGCAGTTTATAAAATGCAGGAGTTTAGTGTTGTTCATATATATATGATTTGGACTGAACAAAAGTAGATAGGCAGAATTTCAAAGGATCATCTTTATAGAGGTACATGAGGTGATTTAAATACAATATATTACATAAAGGAAGAACTAGTAGCAAAAGAAAAATTCCTGAGATAGGATTAGGAAAAAATTGTCATTGCTAATAAGACTCTGGTAGGAAATAGGAATAGGGAGAGACAGCGAGTCCAAAATAAGACCAAACATTAATTGTGGAAATGACTCAGTAATCGCCAGTCCTGTCTCTGAGATCAGTGATTTTCAGAGTACAATTGGGAAAAATACATCTTTACCACCATTAGTGGCATTTTCCTGCCTTTACAAAGTTTTAGACGAGAGAACACATCTCCGTTGTTCTATATCTATATATAAATACATATGCATATATATGCATGTGTGTATATATATAGTGCTATCTCCAAGTACTAATTCTCAATTTAACTTTAGAATAGTTTTTCACTAAATGGAAAATGACTTTTAAAGAACAATATAGCTCCAATTTTCTTTAGAATAGAAAAATCCAAATCCCTTTAGACTTTTCTACAATCTGTTATTTTTCCCTACCCTTTAATCATTTCTCTTGTTTTCCTCTCTGGACTACATCCATTTTCCAAACACCTCTTTTAACACACTGAAATTAAAATTTGAAATTGTTCTGTTAAGGTCCTGGCCAGTTTTGAATAGCATCTATGTTTCTAACACTTCAGAGTTATTGACAGTGAGTCCTTTCATGCTCAAGTACAGCCTGGCTGAGCCCTCTTAAAACAGAATAGTACAAGTAAGAACTCGATATCTGTGCTTGCTGACCAAAGGAAGCTGCTGTGGTTTCTTAGAGAGTTTCTGGCTCTCTCTAGACATTTCCAATATAGCAGCTCATAAGCAAAGTGCTTTAAGCAGTGTTTATTTATAGGATCTTCTTCAGTGAAGTGACATGAGTCTCAAAAATGCTGTTCAAATCACTACATGATGAACAGCACATTAAATGATCTTATGACACTTCGGATATTAACTCCAAAGAATCAATTTAGACACATATATCTCCTTTCTCCAAACAATGGATAAATCAAATAATGATTGTTTGACTTCACAGGATTTGGAGCTGATCTACAATGTGATTCTGTGTCTTGTAGATACAGTCATCAGCTGGAAATTTCTCAGGCAAAGTAATTAAGCTGCATAGGACTATAGCATTCATAGCCTAAAGGGGAAATGGATTCCAATTTAAGAGCCCATTCATGTTAATTTTTATTTATCCCTAATGGTCATCTGCATGCATTACATATTGCCACATATTAGAAAACCACAAGTTGTTTATATTCCTTTAAGATATTTGACAGTGGAATTGAAAATAATCCTTGATTTAAATATTGCATAAGTATTAAGTGTTTTCAAAGGGTGATTACAGATGGGATTTGTATCCAAGCTATTTTCCCCCAACAAGTTCTCAGCTGCAGGCCACTTAAGTGCAGTTAATTCATTAGAACACGAAGAACTTGAGTTAAATACATTAGTGATGAACTGTTCATCTGTAATAAGGCTGACTCATGCTGGTAATTTCTTGCATAGTTATTTTTTAGTATGTATTCCAGAGTTCTGGATGAAAGAGAAGAAAACAATGAGAAATGTAGCTTTACTTTTTGACTCTGGTTTTGAGAATATTCTTTCTGTGTCACTGGCTTAATTCGAGCATTCCAGTGTTAACAATTCAGAAACAGGTCACAGAAGAGACTCAGTGCATTTGTATGATACTAGATCACCCAGGGAAGGCTGGAGACCAAAGAGATTTATGAAACAGTATTAAAGGATGAGTGGGGTTATTTTTAAAGTCTCCCAAGTCTTCAACTCTACACCTTAAAATTGTCTGTTTGCAATATAGCATCCCTCCTTAGAGCTCAGAACCCACCAGTGGTCCCTTATTCCCTGAGCAAATGAATTAATTTGGCAGTTGCTGTTCCTCTCCCCAGACCATCCCTATGTTATAATTATCAGTTTTCTCCTTCCTAGTTTGGAATAAAATAACTCTATCACTTTCTGTATTTAATCAAAGCAGTTGTCAGCATCTGATGGCCTTTAACATATGCTCCCATTTGTCCTATTTACCTCCCCAGTCCCCGCCACTTGTCTTCTATCCTACTCAATGGACAAAATCTCTTCTCCCCTCTTTCTGTGTACTAGCTTAGAAATTTAGTATTTCTAAGGTAAAGCCTCCAAATCTTATTGTTCCTTCTTAGGTGATGTACTTACAAACCTTAAGTAACAAATAATAGACTCAGTGGAAATCCCTTTGTAGAAAGCTTATAGTTGTTCAGAACATACTAGTTGAATGATAAAATCTGTCATCTTTGTATTTTGGAAAAAAAACTGTCATCTTTGTACTTGGGTTTAGTGGATGGATCTTTGGAGATAAATAATGCTTGGTTTTAATGCCAGCTCTAAAAATCATTAGCTGTGTGACCTTGGGTTAGATCAAGGTTATTTTGAGCTTTAATTTATTTCTAAATGGGGCTATCAATTTCAAAATGAAGTATTTGTCAGTTCAGTGAATAAGACTCTCAAGTCAGTATAAGGATTGGAAATGATATCTGTTAAAAACAAAGCCTTGATGAATACATGGCAGCCATTATTACTATATACTCCCCCATTTACAATGGTTCAATTTATGTTTTTTTTTAATCCAGTACTGTGAAAATGATATGCATTTAGCATAAACTATACTTTGAATTTTGATCTTTTACCACACGAGCAATATACAATATGATGCTCTCATGCATGATGTCCAACAATAGCCTGATATAAGTGTTCTAAACATGTTTAAGGTAGGCTAGGTTGGGCTATGATGTCATTAAACAAATTAAGTGCATTTTAAACAATGATATTTTCAGTTTACCATGGATGTATCAGAATATAATCCCATTGCAATTTGAGTATCATCTATATTAGGAGATAGAGATAGGGAAATTTGGCCACACAGGGTTGTTTTTTAGCTGTTATTGTTGTTTTATTTATTTGTTTATTTGTTGGTTGGTTGGTTGTTTTGATACTGAGGATTCAACTCTGGGATACTATCACTGAGCTATATACCCAGACCTTTTTATTTTAGAATTGGGTTTCATCAAGTTTCTCAGACTGATCTTGAACTTACTATCCTTCTGCCTCAGCCTCCTGAGTGACTGGGAGTACAGGCATGCACCACGTCCAGTGATGGGTCATTTTAATGAGAACCCAGGGTAGCACTTGGGAAGACCAACTGTAGGTATAATGAGGTTGACTGGCCCTAAGAAAAATTTAAGTTTGCTGTGTTTTTTGATTCATGTCATCTAAAATAATTAAACACTCAGCTTATCTCTGGTGATAAGAGTGTAAAGTCACAAGGGAAGGAAGGAAGGAGGGCAGTCATTCTCCTCTGTGGTGCCAGAAAGCATCATGGAGAATTGGAACTTTGTGACACTCTGATATATTATCTCTCCACAGAGCTCCCTCTGTCTCTCTCCTGACTCTGTTCCCAGCTCCACTTTTACTCTGAAGTTACCAAATGCTCTGCAGCATATTCCTTTATTCCTCAGACTCTCTTTCTGAATCGTGCCTTTCTTTGGCATTCTATCATCTATCCTTCTCTGTGTCTCAGAATTAACTAATAAAATTAGACCCTGTCTTATAGAAATTTTAGTCATAGTACAGTATTGACCATCCCTATGGAGTAGTCTTCTCCTGCCAAGCCCCTCAGAGATGCCTGTGCATCCCCTGTGGGTGATTGTTCATGACTGAATTTTAGCCTCTAGAATAAACTTTGGTGGTCAGCCTGGCAAAGTCAAAGGGCCCGAAGTAAAGCAGTATGTGTCAGGAATCACTTTGAATCATTTGGCCTGGGAGACACTATTGTGTTCAAACTGCTTGGAGATTGTGTCAAAGATACTGTGACATTCTGGGTACCCATTGGCCTACTGATCTCTCAGGGCAGTTTCTATTGAGGAACGAGATTTTATTATGAATAACTTTATAACAACACTAAACCTTATCTACCTTATAGTTAAATCATCTAGCAAGATAGTTTAGACCATATCACACTTGTTTACTAAGTTCTTAAACTTTAAGACTATCTTCGCTATCATGGCTGAATTATTATAAACATATTAAGCTTAAAGGTAAGACATATTTTTCTGAAAGAGTGGTATCCAGTACCTAATCTGGACAGTCAGAGGGAAGAGAAGTGTTTGAGTGCTTCAGAGTGTGTTGTCTCTCACATTGTGTTTGAGCCTTGCCCTTAAGGAACAAACTGTCATCACCCTAAAAAAGAAGGTGCTGAAACATACAGCAGGCAAATAAAAGAATGACATTCTTAGAGACCCGGTTATAGAAACTAAAAATGTAAAAACATTTCTTCTCATGACCATAATGTCAGACTGTAGCATGGGTGAGGAGGAGGATGCTTTCTCCAGCTCAGCACAATGAGAATTAATACTCAATTAGAGAATATCACTATTGACTGTAGCATAGCATTCAGAGGGTGGCAGAGGATAAGGCTTCCCATGAACAGAAGAAGAAAGCCACATGGCAGTATGAGGGATAGTTCTGCCCCATTTTCCTGCCACTTGAACCATAAAGAAGAATTTAGGGGCCAGGGTTCCAGTGATTGACCTGGATGTGATGAGATTTGGCTATTGGTTATCTATTGCTATATAATATTTTTCTCCAAAACTTTGTGGCATAACATAGCAAATATTTATTATCTCATAGTTTCTCTAGAATATAAATTTCAGTGGTTATGGTGCAGCATCTCTCATGAGATTTCAATAAGGTTAGTTGAGGGCTCAGCAGGTGGACAGTGTTAATCCTGCCTATCCAAGAACATGGGGAGGGGAGGGGCTTTCCATCTTTAAGATCTTCTTCAATTGCTTTTTTAATTGTAGAGATCTTTCACTTCTTGTGTAGGTTTATTCCCAAGTATTTTAATTTATTTTTTGAGGTTATTTTGAATGAGATAGTTTTCCTGATTTCTTTCTCAGCAAACCCTTATTGGACTATAGGAAATCAATTGATTTATGAATGTTGATCTTGCATACTGCTACTTCAGTGAATTTGCTTATCAGTTCTATAAGTCTTCTGGTAGAGTTTTTTTTAGGTCTTCTGGATATAGGATTATGTTGTCAGCAAACAGATAATTAGACTTCTTTTCCTATTTGTATTCCTTTAATTTCCTTCTCTTGCCTGATTGCTGTGACTAGAATTTCAAGAACAATATTGAATAAGAGTAGTGCATAAATGCATTCTACTGTCATGTATAACTAATTAAAACAGATTTAAAAATTAAGGGAAATAAAAAGAGTGGTGAGAGTAGACTTTATCCTCTTGTCCCTGGTTTTAGAGGAAATGCTTTCAGTTTTTCTCCATTTAGTATGGTGTTGGCTTTGAGTTTATCACATATAGCCATTATAATGCTGAGGTAAGCTCTTACTATCTCTGATTTCTCCAACATTTTTGACATCAATAAGTGCTGGATTCTGTCAAAGATTTTCACTGTATTTATTCAGATGATCATATGATTCTTTTTCTTATTTTCTTGTTAAGCATTTTGCTTATGACGGAGAGGACCTTTTTTTGATCTTGTTTATTTGGGTTTCCATTTGAGTCCTGTATGTGGATGTCTACCTCATTTCTAAGGTTAGAAATTTTTTTGTTATTATTTCACTGAAAAGTTTCTTGATACCATTAGTCTGTATCACCATTTTTCTTCTATCTCAGTGACTCTCAGATTTGGTGGAGTTCTTATATATTCTGATCATGGTCTTTAATTGTTTTTTCCTTTATCACATATTACATATTACAAGTTCATATACCCTGTCTTCAAAACCTGATGTTCTATTTTCTATATAATTTAATCTGTTGATGATACGTAAAAATGAAGTCTTTATTTGATTCATTGTGTCTTTCATTTCCAGTTATGATTGGTTTCCTTTCAGTATCTCTATTTCTTTATGGAAATAGTCTTTCACCTTCTGCTTTTACTATCTTAATACATTCCTTAGTTCTTCTTTTAGCTCACTGAACTAAGTTGGTTGTGGTAGCTCTCATTTTTGTAATTTTAGCATTTTAGTAATCAGTTTTTGTGGTCTTCCTCTGGCATTTCATCCACTTCTATATCTGTGGTTTCCTTTGTTGGGGGATTATAAATTTTGATAGGGGGAAGGACATATATTTGCTTATTTCCACATGTTTTCAGAAGTCTTGGATTTGTGCATCTGTTGAGATGGATTCTCTTCTTCTTTAATACGTATGTAGTTATCCTTTTGTTCTTGTAACTTCTCTGTTTTTGCTGTCTGAGCAGATGCCAGGAGTGGGACCTCAGATTGCACTCTGACCATTCTTCTGTGGCATGGTCATTGGTTTGGGGGTTTTTGCCTCCTCTATTCTATACATTGAAATAATTTTGGAGTTCCAGTGGGCAAGTTTGTGTATGAAGTGAGGCTTGCTGTGGTTTGACTGAATTGTAATCATAATTTAGCAGCAGTATCTCTATCCAGTGAACTTGTATTATCTTAATCACTTCCCAGCCCCCCTTAGAAAAAGAGGAGAAAGGAACAGCAATAATGTTAGCAACCAATATATAGCCTTAAAATAAATGTCCAGAGCCTATTATGACATCTATAATACTGCTTGCCACATAAGGGGCATGGTAGGTTCAGCATGTAACCTCACCACCAATAATAAATAGTCATGAACAGGATCTAGCATTAAACAGCAGGTGTCAACTGTATCACCCACCATATTAATAACCACAGCAACATGAATGATAGGGGTAGGAATTATATTAAATAAATAGTTCTTAACAGATATTAAATGCATAGTTCCTTAAGAGAAAATGAGGTAGAAAACCAAAAGAAAGTTTGAAATATTTAAAAAGTGAACAGAAGGGAACAGGAGAGAGGAAGCAAGTGACAGCTATGAGATAGGAGGAAGAAAACATAAATAAAAGTAATTAGAGAGGAAGAGGGAACAAGAGAACTTGGCTATTAGAGGGGAAATAAAGTAAAGACAGAGTAAAAAGAAAAATAAAAATAAAGGTAATAACAAATAAAAAAAATCAAACCAGAAGAAACCCACATAAAAATTTTACCCCTCCAAAGTCAAAACAAGACTAAATAACAAATGGGTAAAGAAAAAAATCATTAAGATGTAAGAAAAATTATATGAATATATGTATGTATGATCATTTTGGAACCTGTCAGTGTACCAAGAAAACACGCACATGCACACACACACACTTGCACACACACACTCATACATAAACAGAATAAAAATAGGGGGGAAAAAGGAAAAAAATCTTCATGGAAAATAAAGGACTTGTTTCTCGTGAGGTGGTCAAAACTGTTGGCAAGATGAAATGTCCATTGCTTATGCTGTCATGCAGTTCTTTGCACTTGTCTTTGGGCTATGTACCCATTGGATCAAGGGCTTTGGGTCGTTAAATCCAACCTCTGTGTTTCTCATCAAGCTGCCTGCCTGTCAGTATGGCTTGGAACCTCAGTTGGTTGTGGTAGCTCTCAGCTTCCTGTCTCACAGGATAGGGTAGGATAGTCTGGGGAGTGCTGAATTTTGTCTGCATGGACTAGGTCACTGCACTCCCAGAGCAGCAATGATGCAGAGTTCTAAATGGGAAGTTCCAGCAACTGGGATTTAATTCTCTATCCTTTGGAATTTTTTTCTGGAGGTATTTGGAATTAGATCCACATCTCCTGTTGCTGGGCAAATGCTCATCTCTACTGGATACATGGGTCTCAGGGACCTCCTAAATTTTTCACTTAGAATGGGGGATCCAGTTCTCCACAGGGCTCATATGTTTCACCACCATGGATGTGAATTTTCCAGAATCAGTGCTAGAGTGCAAATGTGCCTATCTGACCAGTTTCTCGCCTCTCTCCTGCTGGTTGCATTGACTGCTAGCAGTAAAGGGTACTAAGAGCCTCTCCCTCCTTGATATCCCCAATCTGGATCACCCAGACAACAATCCTCTCTGATCCTGTTTCAGTCACTCTAGCCCAAGGACACCCTGGACCCTACAATAGGTGTCTGCTGGGGCAAGCTAGGAACGTCCTTTATGAATTTCCAATTTCCCTCCTCTTCAAGCTGCCACTCAGCCACTTAACAGATGGTGCCTGCCATGACTCTCCAGAGATTCTGGTCACTTTTCAGTCATCATCTTGCCCCACCATCTGTGGATCAGTTAGGATCAGCCCCCCTCTATATTCTATAGGTTCTCCCAAGCCAAATGTTCTTTTGCATACTTTCCTCTTTTGTCTGCATTGCTACTCTGCTTTACAGTGGGCTTAGCTGGCATGTCTCTAACATATTATTTCTTGTTCTGTGTTCAAAGTTTCTGAATTTCTGTGTCTCTATGATTATTTTTCTGCCCAGTGAATTTCAGTGAATTCCCTTGGTCACCTCCCTTGCTGAAAAGCAATACTTCTACTGGAATCTCTAGCTGAGGATCAAATGGAGAGCCCACCCTCCCTCTTATCCACCATCTTCCAACCTACCAGCATTCCTAATTTTATACCAACAAAAGTCGCAAAATTTTATTAGTGATATGAAAACCATATTGTATGCTGGGGAATAAGACTAATTGATTGTTATTGCACATATGAATATGGTATAGTAAATCCCACAATTACCTATAATTATAATGTACCGATTTTAGAAATTAAAAAAAACAAACAAAAACAGCAGAGTAGCCTTGGGAGAGGGCAGGAGGAAATTATGACTAAGTTTATTTGGTCAGAATATTCCAAGTCTTTCAGCTACCATCAAACTCTACCTGAATAAATCTAAAGAAAAAATTCTCAGTTCTTGCCTTAACCTGTCAGTACTGTTGCACATAGTTGATTTCTTTTACTCCTTGAATCAGTTTCTTCATTTGGCTTTTAGAACATTACATCCTCCTGAACTTTCTCTTGCCTCTAATTAGCTTCTTGCTTTCAGTCTTGGCATGTACCATTTTTCCTTATCTCCTCAACCCCCAAAACATTGGAATGTTCTAGAGTTCATAGCCAAACCCCTTTTTATGCACTCAGTTCTTTTCAGTTCTTTGATGATGTTATGCAATTCCAAGTCTTTAAATACAATGTGTACTTATAATTGCCAAATTTGTATCTCCCTCATGTAATTCTTCCCCTCAACTCTAGACACATACCAATCATATCTTCACTTGAACATCTAATAAGTATCATCAACTTAGCATGCCCCAAACTAAGCATTTGTTATTTTTACTTCAAACTGTTCCTATAGTCTTAGTCTTTTGATTGGCAATTCCACCTTACCAATTGACCAGAATTCATTTTCTTTCATCTTCTCTATCCTTCTCACAGTTTTTTTCTCCCACCTTCCTCCCTGCATCCCTTTCTCTTTCTCTCTACACTTTTAATAGCTCAGCAAATCTGTTAGTTCTGTCTACAAAATAAACATATTGACCACTTTTCACGAACTCCACAAGTATCACTGTGGTCCAAGCCACCACTTTCCGTCTCCTGAATTACTGCAGCAACTCTCTAATTGCCCACCTGTGGTGCCCTTCCACTCTTGCCTCATATAAGTCTATTGTTATCACATTGTGCAGTGATCCTGTTAAACATAAACCAATTCATATCACTTTTCTGCTTTAATTCCCCGGTGCTCTCTGTTTCACTCAGACAAAGAGTCTTGGCCCTTAAAGTGATGCAGGTTGTCCTGCACTGTCTGGCTTTACCTCTTCACTGACCCATCCCCTACAGTTCTCCCTTTTGCTCATCCTACTCCAGCATTATTTTCCTGCCACTAGAGTTCAGTCATACTGGGCTAGTTTTACCTCACCACCTGATCCTGCTGCCTAATACCATGCTCTTAGTTCTCCATGTTTTCCATCCCTTCTTTCAGATCTGACTCCAGTGCCATGTTCTAAGTGAGACCTACCCTAGTTACATTATTTAAAGTTGTTCCAAGGCATCTCTCTTCAATTTTGTTTCCTTCATAGCAATTATGATAATATAGCAAACTATTTTATTTATTTTTATAACTATGAAGAAAGGATTTTCTATTGTTTTATTGTTAGTATCTGGACTATTTTTGACACATTAGCCATCATTTAATAAATGCCCATCATTTATTAAAAAGATGAGAGCATCCTCATCTTTTGGGAATGCTCTCTTTCTATCCTCAGAGCATACAAATTCTCAATTAACTCCCACAGCCTTGCTAATTAAGACTAGTCTCCTTGGAAGCCTCTGAGCCTTACACCAGTATTTTTCACTTTGAATTTCCTTAGCCCTTATTGTCACAGCCCAGATTACATTATTATACACCATCTCTGTCCATTTCCCTCCACCTCACTCCTATATTGTGTCTTGCTTGCCTAAATAGATCCTTAAGAAACCATATTCATTTCCTTTTTTCTACTCTTTTGCCCCTTTGCAATTATGCAACATGTACTTTATAAATTCCTGCTTCATAAACAACTTTTAACCCATGGAAATGAACTTTCTAACCCCACACATTTAATGGAAGATGCTACATCAGAACAACACAATGTTTTTGTAAAGGGCATACAATCATTTTCGATTTGTACAGTAATAAGTTCCAGGAAAAACCAGCTGAGCTACACAAGCAACTCTGTTCTAATATTCACACAGTTATTATATTCTCTTTAGGAAATGGAATCCACTTTTCCACATGGGCTGAAACCCTAAGATGTAAAAAAAATATTTAAAAGGCTCCACTGAGATTTAGCTCCTTGCCATGATATTCTCAATTATTTCAGCATTGTGTAAGGCATTATAAAACACTACAATTTATATATTCCTGCAAGCATCTCTCAGAATCTTTGCCAATTAGTTCTTTTCTGAACCTTCTTCTGATATCCCTGAAGGTAAGTAAGGAAAATGCCTTCGTATGCAAGCTAAGTATAAGACAGTATCAAAATCAGTCATGTCAGCTAAATGTTGCCATAAGAACAAGCTCTAAATTTTCTGATATTTTGAAATGTGGAGAGCTCATCAAATGATTATACTAAGACTGCACATAGATTATTTTTCCTTCTGTGAATTTAACATAATCCTCTACTTTTTTCTAAGTTAATCTCCTTATTAGATCATGACTCAGATTTTGCTTAGGGATGATATAGATTGAAATTGCCTCAATCAACTCATCTTTCTCTCTCTCATATTGCCTTGGATGCATACCATGTTACATGTCTCTTTGGTTCCAGTTTTCTTAGGTTGTTAAAAAAACTTATGTCCACCAACAAATCCTAAACACTAGATCAAGAATACTAGTGCTTGTGACTAACTTTTCTTGGGGCAAGAAAATCAGTATTTTTAAAAGAAAGCAGAGGTTTTCTAAAATGAATTTACATATTAAATTAATACTGTAATTTGGTAGCATCTGACACTAGGTCAGAGTTTCTCTAATTTGTAAATAATATCAGATAGAATCTTTGTGATGTCTCTCTATCTCTATCTCTCTCACCTTTTTTATGTTGAAACCTTTGTTAACTTACTATTTTAAATAAGTTTATAGAATATATACAAGAATAAAATTATTAACCCTATAAATCAATTTTATTGTAAGTTTCTGGTTTTGTCTCAGAGGTATAATTGGAATTTGTTGCTTTGTCTTCATTTTGGTCATTAGTAAAGCATCATATTAAGGGCTACCTGTGAAGACAAGAATTTATCACATGTAACTAGAAAATACACATCATTCATATATATATATTCTAGAACTACATGGACTTCAGAGGTAGTCTAACCTATAGATTTATGACTTTTTGCATGTCAGCATACCTGAGAAACACAAGTCATCAATAGAAGTCATGATGGCAGTATATTAGTTTGCTATTACTGCTATAACAAATTATTGCAAATTGAGTAGCTTAATGCATCATCTAATTATCATCTTAAGGTTTTATAGGTCAGGTCTGAAATATGCCCCATGGAGCCAGACTGCATTCCTTCTGAAGTATCTGGGGGAGAATCTATTCTCCTTGTCTTTGTCAGTTTCCATAGACTTCCCCCACCTTTTTTCTTTGGCTAGTGGCCACCTTTCAACACCACTTGGACTGTTCCTTCTCTTACTGTGATACTTCTATCTTCCTCTTATACTTTGGGTCAACATGGATGATCCTGTGTAATCTTCCCATTTTAAGATTGTTAACCTAAACCCATCTGTAAAGTCCCTCTTGCAGTATATAGTAGAATTCAATTAGAAAACTTGACATATTAAATTATTAATTAAAGTTGAATCAGCATCTGATTAATCTTATTCAGGCTGTAATAAGTACCCATCTTCTAATAAGTAAGAGTTGTTAATTAGCCTGGTGATGTCATCAACTGTATATGTTACTCTTACTCTAGTAATTGGAATCCAATGAACATATTATTTCTCTTTCTCAACATCTGTAACTTGATGGAATCATGTTATATACTATAAAGGATAAGATATTTTGACACAGCAGCACAAAATTGAGAAGACTCAAAGACCAGTCATTTTATTATGAACTTTCCCTTGACATGTTTTATCTAGATAATGCTATTAAAATGTTTAGGTAATTTTAAACCTCCATTGAAAATTAGCTCAAGTTTTAAATTTAGTTGTTTTTATTGTGGTACTGGAGATTGAATCCAAGGGCAGTCCACCACTGAACTACACTTCAGACTTGAATTTTCAGTGTTTTTTATTTTGAAACAAGGTCTCATTAAGTTGTGAAGGCTGGTCTCAAACTTTCAATCTTCCTTTATCCGCTTCTAAAGTAACTGGGCTTACAAGCTTGTGCCACCATACCTGGTTCAAACTTTTCTTTAATTTGCAGATTTCATGTAGTCGGTGTATTGATTATTTTTGCAACATGGTCAACTGAGCCTCTCACTAAACTGAGCATTAGAATAGCCAGATTTATTGGCCATTCAAGATAATGAGGCTTAATGATTTCAATTATGTAGAAACTTTCATTGGTTCCTGTTATAATTTGGATCTGGAATGTCCACCCAAAAGTTCATGTGTTGAGGGCTTAGTCCACAGCTGGTGGGGCTATTGGAAATTGATGGAGGCTTGAAGAGGTAGGGCCAAGTTGTAGGAAGTAGGTAGGTTAGGGACATGCCTTGAAGGATATATCTTGTGTCTGTCTGTCTGTCTCTCTCTCTCTCTCTCTCTCTCTCTTTCTTTCTCTCTCTCTCTCTCTCTCTCTCTCTTCTCCCTGTCATGAGATAAGCACTTCTCCACCTCACACTCCCTGCCACGATAACCTATCTTGCCAAAGGTCCAAAACAATTATGCCAAGGTTCATGGACTGAAAACTAATTTGATTTTTCTCAGGTATTTTGTCACAGCAATAAAGGCTGACTAATAGTTTCTAATTTTAAATATGCTTGAGAATTTTTCCAATCTAATATTAGGGTTCTGAGAGTACATGTTTTGATTCTTCCACTTCCACGTGGCCTGAAATGAATGTTTTGAAATCTCTTTTTACTGATAGGCTAAGTACAAAGCAGAGAGAAAACAAAACTTTTTATATGGGAAATTATGAGTTAAGGACATGTTATCGTATCATTCTAATGAAATAGAAATTTCCTACTAAGAGTTTAATTCTCCCCTCATCCCCTCTTCTTAAATAAAAAAATTTAATAGAATTATGAAGTTTAAGAACTAAAAAGGAGCATAGAGATTATTTGGTCAAAAGCCCTCATGTTATAGGTGTCTAAGACTACAAGAGAAAATAAAAATGAGCAAGTGTAATTTTAGGAAGCTGAAAATAATTCAATTACAGATTTTTTTTTTTTGCTCTAGATCCCAAACATTTGATTTTGAATCACATGAATAAGATACATTTTCATTTACTCTATCTAAGCTCTTTCCTCTTACTTCTGTATTCCTCAGGAGGAGGCAAATAAGTGTTAATCATCATACAGGCCTTGATGGTTACTGTAGTCCTTTTTCTAATTATTATTATTTTTTTTGCTATTGTTTTGCTGCCAGCTAAAGATGGCCTTGTGATCTTAAGATATTTGCAATAACTGTTCTACAAGGAATGTTTATGTATTTCTAGACTATTCTGCCTATTCAGTTGTCAAGCTGCAACTTCACATTTTTCTTGTTGCTATTCTTTCTCTAAAAATAAATAAATAAAACTCTGAAAGAGAAAAATAAAAATTTAAGCTCTTCCTAGATTTTACAACCAGCTCTGGTTTTTTCCTGTGTGGCCTTGACTAAATCACTTAAACACTGTGTTTGACTGTCATCATCTGTGAAATGAGGACAATAGCACATAGGAAATGGGGCGATAACAAATGAAGGTAGGCTTTATCTATAACTGTTAGCTGTCATTACTGTCATTTCCTATTGCCAATTAGAAGTGTTTCCTTTGTGATGGAGTCCCTATAGAGTTTCCATAAGCCTGAGGCCAGGCCCCCTCTGATTTTCCAACTTCACTGACTCCCTGCACACTCAGTTCTCTCCACAACTCCAGGAAGTGACTGGCTATAAAATCAAATAATTAATTACCCCCTTAATTTTTCTGTTCCTCTGATTGTAAAGTCTTCTAAATTTTAAATTGATTATCTTTGTTATTTTTAACACATGAGTGTACAGATGTCACCCCACACATATTCAACTTTATTGAGTGTCTTTTTTGTGTTAAGTGATTTCATGTATAACATCTTGTGTAAATCTATAATCCTCAAATAAATTTGGAAGCAGATGTTATTGTATCATATCAATGATGACCAAGGCTGATAGATATTAAGTGAATTGCCTAGAATCATTCAAATATTAGTATAATGGTCAGGATGTTAACCTAGTTTGTCAACAGGTCCCTCAAAGTCCTGAACAGTAGACTCTGTACAGTATCTGCCTATTAGAGCCAACACTTTAAACCATCTTTGGCCCCATTTGTAACAGCTATAAACTAACATCAGCATACACCTGTAAAAATCCAGAGTTGTATACTTAATCAAAAAAAGGTAGAGTCTTTACCTCATTCTTATTTTAAATCGAGATCAAAATAGATTATTATCTTTTTTAATAAGCATCTGAAAAAATAATACCTGAAAATCGTAGAAAATTATGTTAATATATCATTGTTGTATGATGTCACCAGCCAGTGCACATGAAAGTTTTTATTCAGGGCCCAATGGCCTAATTGCTCTCTTTATTCCTCAAACAAAAGGTTAGCCTAAGAAAGTGCTATTTTCCAAACAATACTGAGTAAAAGCATAAATGTTCAACAATTCTCCTGTAAATATTTTTATTGCTTTCATAGAAATGCCTATTTCAACTTCAGATTAAATAAAGCCACCTCTTAGCTAGCCTTGATCAACGGATCTCACAAAAGTGTAATCTTTTCTCAGGACTCACCTGCTTTTTCAAGTCTGTTAGTAGCGGTCAAATGGGAACTTGGTGTACTCAAGTGGTACCATTCTTCCATCAGCACTGAAGCTTCCATCACCAGGGATCAAGAAGCAGCCTATGTACTTGATATAAGACTGCTCTTTTGCCAAATACCTAAGATTTTTTAAAAAAGAATCTCATGCTCTCAAAGTTAGACCACTTCAAGACCTTCAGTGTTGTTAAGATGTTCAAGTATTTTCTAGGTTTTCCGTCTACTTCTTTTGTCACTACTCAGACTGTTTCAATGATTCTCTTTTCTTCTATACAATCCCTGTTGTTAAAATGCCATGTCTTAATCCTCAGACCTCTTTAGTTTCTAATGTTAGTCACTCTCTTGGGTCTATCATCCCATCTGATGGCTATAAAGACAGTCTTGATCCTGATAATTACCAAATTAATATTTCCAGACCCATTCTAGTCCCTGAATGTCAAACTTATTCTATTGCCTATTCAATATCTTCACATAGAATGATACTAGGCATCTTGGATTTAACAAGTGTTAAATATAATTCTGATCATCCTTAGTACAAACCTTCAATTTTACAATGTACCTTGGCACCCATACTGCATATGATGAAACCTTCATATGCCCATTGAATTTAACCTATAAAAGCATAGTCACACTTGATTTTTCTCTTTTTCTCATAGCCTACATCCTGTCTGTAAGAAAATCCCATTGGTTCAATTTCAAATTATATCCAGAATCTGTTTATTACCTCTTCTGTTACTGTACTGATTGTTTCACTATTAGCTGGAAACTATTGCTGACATTACTATAATTGCCTCCTAATCCTCCTGCTTCTGTCCCTAACCCACTAGCATCTGTTTTCACCAAAGTGGCCATGACCATCATGTTAAAATGTAAGTCAGGTTATGTTAGAACACTTCTCAAGTTCCTCCAATGTTTTCATATCTCAGAGTAAAAACCAAAGAACTGGGAATATATTCCCTACAAAGCATTATTTATCTTCATCCCTCCCTTATCACCTCTGAATTTATCTTCTCCTAACCTCCTCATGCATTCCTTTCCAACTATCTTGACTTTCTTATAAATCTTAAACATGTTAGACATCTTCTCACCTCAGTCTTGCTCCCAGACATCCATATAGCATACTCCATCCTTTTTTAAGGTCTTTACACTCTTGTCAAATTCAGTGAAAATTTCTAGGCAACCTTTATAAATATGCAGTCTCTGTCCCCTTAAAACTCTGCTATCCCACCTACCTCATTTATTTTTCTCCACCTACCTGATTTATTTGTCTTATATCTATCTAGCATATTGTGTATAATTAACTGATTTTGCACAGGCAGTTCTCCTCCCATGGGAATGTATATGCTCCAATGGAGATAGGGACTTTTGTTGTTGGTTCTTATATTCCAGCAATTAGCACAATGCCTGGTACATAATACACACTTAATTATATAGTTAAATATGGATTAAGGGCATCTTTTTTCCTTATCATAACTAACAGGGACCATAAATTCTACATATTATAATATCCTGATTTTTTTGTTAACCATGATTTTCTTCATGAACATTCATTCATCATATGTTTTTAAATTACAGTTGTGTGTTATGCATATTGTTACATGTCCCAGATATTTGGGAGAGCAAATGGAGATATAGTTTTGCTCTTGTAGAACTTACTATATATATATATATATATATATATATATATATATATATATACACACACACACACACACACGTATATATATTTATATTTATATAGAGAAACATTAATCAAATAACCATATGCAAATTATTATATAGGTATTAATTGATCTAGGTATTTTGCAAGAAAGTATATTTACAATATTTATAGAAGCCAGACATATATTGAAGTAGGCAAAAGTTAAATTTTATTTGAGCTGACATCAGAAGGATGACTAGTGAGGAAGATTTCAGATGCTGGAAATAGTAAGTGCAAAGGCTCTGTGGTCAGGAAGAAATGAAACTAAAAGGAGATCTGCATGACTAAGTGTAACACAAAAGTTGAGAGAAAGAATAATACCATAATATAAGATCAGAAATTTTTGTAGATACTATATAAAACATTTTAAGGAGTGGTCTTTATCCTGAGAGCAAGGGGGATTCCATTAGGGACATGTAAGCAAGAGGAACACCCCTTTGAGCTTATATTTTTAGACAATGATTGTTTCATAGCCAAACAAAAATGATTCTAAATGTGTTGTGATAAAAGACTGAAGGAGAACCTGAATGGATATAGGGAGACTGTTACAAGAATTATTATTTCCATATCTGAATTTCTTTTAGCATTCTCAGAATTTTTTTCCAAATCTCAAGAAAAGTCAGTCAGAAGTTTAGAAATACAGGAAAATATGATTCTTCTCTGGGAATAAAGCTTAATGATCAACAGAGAGATTGCCAGTTTGAAAGAATCCACTGGCATCAAATGACAAGTAAGAGCAGGAAATGCTGACAAACCAAGTACATGATGAGGGTTGACATTGTTAAAGCTGGAACAGGAATCCATAGGAGAGAAGTGGCTGCAATCTAATGAGTCTGGCTTGCTTGTAGCTCTTGTCACATCATAAGTATGTTTATGTGACCCTGTCTGCTAATAAGGGTGAGTTGGTTTTACAAACAAAAACTATTAATAAATGTAGATATACAGAATCATATGTGATGTTCCCTAACAAGTTTTACATGCAGATTCCTTAAATTAGAAATTGCAAAATGTGATTCTGAATAATGTTATTAACCTTGTTAGGAGATCTGAAGTCATGTTATTTGAATACTTTCTAAAAATGCTTTACTGACATTTTCTAGTGTTTGACGATTTGCTATGGAATAGAGTTCAATATGAACTCATTAACAGAAGTGCAAAGTGAACAGGAGGAAGATTCTGTGGAACATTTCAATGCAGAATCAGAAACTGAAGTTTGAATTAACAAAATCAGTATGGATTTTATGGCCAAACAAAAATCAGTACAAGTGGGCAGAACACTGTTTCATTGATAAAAAATAAATGAGCTTATAAGGAACATCATGTACCTTATTGGCAACTTGAAAATAGATCTGGATATACTTTTAAAAAGTTTAACTACCAGCGGGGCATGGGGGCACAGGCCTCTATTCAGGAGGCTGAGTAGGAGACCAGCAAGTTCAAGGCTGGTCTTAGCAACTTAGTGAGATCCTGTCTCAAAATCTTAAAAAATAAAATAAAAATTCTTGGGGATGTAAATCAGTAGCAGAACACCAATGAGTTTAATCCCTAGTATCTCTCTCTCTCTCTCTCTCTCTCTCTCACACACACACACACACACACACACACACACACACACACAATGACTCCCTTTGAGCAATGTAAAATAATTTTCTATGTCTGCAATATTGGTCATGAAAAAAGTCCAAGGCAGTTATTATATAGAGCAACTAATGCTTTGTGTGTTTTTAAATTTCATCTCAAGAATAATCTTTAATTATTGTGTATTTATGGTTTCATACTTTAATTTTAAAATGATTTTTATTTGGCATTTATTTTACATTAATGTTTATTTAATGTTTTCTGTTATTCAAACATCATTGTTTATATATTATTGAAATATATGCCTTTTCACAATATGTGGGGTTCATGACAATAATAAAGCATTCATTTATTTATATAATTTTACAGTACAACTCCAAATATTTTAACATATTCCTGACACAGAAAAATTATGCACTATTTTTTATTATGACCATTTATTATTATTAAATACCTATAGATATTATCAAAATTATTATTACAACCTCCCCCCACTCAAAAAAGATCACTTAAAGTGTTAAAAAAATAAGGAGGATTTTAGGATTTCCAAAGAATTATTATTGACAATGATTCTCCATTTGCAAATCCTGAAGATACCATCTTATAGAAACCTGGAAACAGCAGCAATGTAAGAAAGAAGCAGTAGTAACTTGAGTGATAATAGTATCAGTGGAAATGGAAATAACCAAGTGCAAGAAATATCTGGGCAATAAAATTCACAAGAGTTGCAAACAACTGGACATGGGGAATGTAGATAGAAAGGATATCAAGAATAACTTCTAAGTTGGTAATTTTTATGATGGCGAATGCCACTGAATAAGGTAGAGACCACACAAAATTTCAAGGGTGCATAGAAGAACCATCTTATAAGAGATCTGGAAATGGTGCTAATGGCTATCACTACAGGATTAGGGCAAGGAGCAAGAGTTCAGTTTGAAACACATTGAGTGTGTGATATGCCTCTAAACTATACAACGTAAAGTGGTAAATGGGTCATTGGCTTTGTGGGGCTAGTACCTCAGAGGAGAGGTCTAGCCTAAAGAAATAAGTAGTCACTGAGAGATAGGTGGGTTTTTGAAGTCATGGACAGGAAAGAGATTTCAAAAGAAGATGGCGTCTATAGATATGCTGTAAGATCACTTTTCTCTATGCCACACACACACATGCATGCACATGTCATATTCAATCATGGCTTCTCTCCTAAGCCATCTGGAATTATGATTATTAAGAGAAATGGGGAGAGTGCCAAACTCTCTTTGGTGCCTTAGAAATATTGAAGGTGACTGGAAAGCAATTGGAATTTTATGTCTGTCAAACTTTATATGAAAGGCCACCTGCTCAGTGAAACCTCTGACATCACATGTGATCTCTCTGCCTTTCGAATTTCATAACACTTTATTTAGCTCTCCTTCATAAAATATTTCATATTCTACCCTATCATTCAGTGTATTGATATGCTAGATTTATTCCTCCTGGTAAACAGAAAGCCTCTCTATTGGAAGTCTGTTTTCATCTTTTTTATAACCATCAAAATATTCACTCTCATACCTTATACAGGGTTGTCCAAAAAAACTTTTAAAAGTAAAAAGGTTGTTGTATAAACACATTTCCCCAAATGAACTATAAGCTCTCTAGGACAGATAATATGCCTTCTGTTTATTTGCTTTGCTTTATGCCTAGCACAGCGATTTCTACATAGTTGATAAATGATTGATTGATGGGTTAATTCAGAGAAAAAGTTAAAACCTTAAGCCCATTATTTTTAGAAATTATGTTGCTTCCACCTGAAAGTATATGTATAGAAACACCTGATGCATGCCCTTTACTTTTCGGTAATACAAACCTAAATATCCAAAGCTGTTAGTACTACCAAGTATAGACTAAAAATATCTGCTTTCTCTTGTCTCCAAAGTCTCAGAAAAATAAGTTACTGATTTTTAAGATAGTTTATTCTCTGGAAGGTATTCTATGTCCCTGGAATCCCACATTCAGAACTTTATAGCTACTGATCAATTATTTTATTGTGAATATTGAATATCTTTATATGTGAATTATATGCATTTATGTTTTCATAAATTCTAATATGATCATTGTTCAAAGAATCACAAGTAACAGTAATTTATAAACATTATAAAATGCAACAGAATATTAGGAACATATAGACACCAGGAGATTATATGTGTTATATAGATGTGATGTACATGAATATATTATATATGTATAATTTAATTATTTAGCACCCAGATAGATTCTTGAATTAAAGAATACAAAATATAATATGATGAATATTTAGATAAAACAACTTACCTTGTAAAATTGTTAAAAGTATCAATGTAAACATGATGCTTAAATGTTATGAAAATGGCATAAATACAAGAATAACAAGTATCTGAGAAAAACAATAATATATGCATTATCTACGCCAAACAGTTGAAAAGAAAAAAGAAGCTACTTTTATTTGTTCATTTTACAGATTTTGAAATAAAGTAAAAATCTTAAAACTTAGTGTTGTGGTATTAAAGACACAAATGTATTCAGCTATTTAATAGCTGTTGCATAATCTCCCAGGCCTATTGATAAATAAGAAATTAGTTCCTATCAAATCTGCCTTCTAGGTCAGATTTCTTCTTTCATTTGCATGCCTTCAGCCAATACTTTGTAAGTCCAATAGAAATGAATATATATTAATTAATATATAAATATTTTATTATATAATATATAAATATTTATTTTAAAATTACTACATATAAATAAATGTAGCCACCAAGAACAAGCTTAGCATGGTAAATTCAACAGCCCTATACACGTTAGCTGGAAGGGAGGTAGCATAAAATAGACAGTAATGAAACAAATTCATGAAATACATATTTTACAATCCTAAATTACAAGTTAACATTCTTTTTGAAATTATACTTTAGTGATATAACGCAAATCTTTATTAAGCACTTGCTATGTACCAGTTACTCTTCTATGATACAAACATGAAAAGTATTTAGTTCTTGCTCTCAAGGAATTTAGACTCTGATCCCACTGGAATACCACATACACTGAGGTTTTATTCTTTGCTTTCACCAAAGACTTGTCTTCCTTATTTTTGTAAGGAAATGCTCACTTCCTTAGAAAATACAAGCCCCTTGCACATTGAGTTAATTGCAGATCTATGCAGAACACTTTATTTAGAAAGGTAGATAAATTCTGACTTTTCCATTTGGGAAGAAGACAGCCTGAGGTGAATCTGTCATTTTGGAATATACAGAAATAGCCCACTACCGTACTGATCCAACAACAGATGAGCTGTGTCATTTTTAATTACCTCAGTTTTAGCAGTTTTTCAAAAACAAACTTCCTCCTTTTTTACATCCATCCTGGCTGATATCTCCTAAATGCCTTAAGCATGGCTCTCCAGGCCCTCTGAGGCATCCAGTCACATATAATGAACTGTAATGGAACTAGCTGCGAAACTAAGCCTGAATATCCCAGCCCTTGAGAAATTTCCGTGCTGGTAAGGCATGGCTTAATTCCTTGTCAGATTCTAGCTCAGCATTGGCTGCTGAAGTAAAATTATTTCCAATTGCCAAAAACGTCTAAAAAGAATCACATACGTTCACCTTATCACACCCACGTGCATACATGGAGCAGACAGAACATGCACATACACATATGTTATTCCTGGATCAAAGCAGAAATATACTGACTGAACAAGTAAATAAATACCATGAGGCTGAAAGTTGGCAATGGATGCTAACAGAGTTAGAATCTTGGCTGACAATATAAAACTCAAATGTCTTCATCTCATTTGGTAGACGTTATTTTAAGAAATATTTTCTCCTTGTCCCAGTTCCATCACCCACTTAGCAACCCCTGTCAGTCAGTTCTTCACCATCACCTACAGAGATCTTGCAGATATCACAAAGTTAAGTGTCTTGATGTTGACCACATTTATTTCCAGGAAGCAATACAGAGAAGTTTGATCTTGAAGTCAGAAGTGCTGGGTAGGAGCCTAAGCTTTATCCTTTACAAGGTTGGTGAACGTGAGCAAGAAGACTTAGTTTCCTCATCTGTAAAAATGGCTTATAAAAATACCTAATCATACAAGTTATAAAAGAGGAGGCAAGTAGATAAACAATAGTTTCATAGCAAAGATTGTCCGCAACGTCATAAGTAGGTCCCCACGAGAGTTGCAATGTTACAGAGAGAAATCTCAGTCTCCATTTTTCAGGTTCAGTAAGAGGATATGAGACTTACAGGGTCTTTTAAGGGAGCCTTAGATTAGCCATGGATGCAGAAACTGAATTTAATTCCTATTCTTAATTTAAAACAAAACATGAGAACTACCCAGGGGCACTGGTGACCTCTGGCCAGCACACTCCCTCCAAAGCCAGAGTCCATAGGAAGCCAGATATTATTAGAAGAATACTTTCTACAGCACACTCACACCTGAGAACCCATCCTTGTAACAAAGATACTTATGCCATAAAGACTGAATATGCCAAGTGTTTAGACACTTTCATTTCTGGATAAGCTTTATAGGTAATGGACACAGCCTCAGTGATGTTCCTTTGTCTAGGTTTCTTGGTGGCTAAATCCCTTCAAAATTCACTTTTCTTTTCTTATCAAATTCAATCAGGTTGATAATATTACATTGCAGCCAAGTGTTGCTACCTGGAAACATTTCATACTCTATATGGAGATTTTATATACCTTTGTTTTGATCTATTGCATGCCAATTTTAAAGACACTTCTTGGAGGAATACCATATTTCCAAGTTTTGTGTACATTTATGAGGTTTAGAGTGGGAGAGGGAGTTGGCAACTATGGACACAGAATCTGTTTGATTTGTTATGAAGATTAAATAAATTATATGAACATTTTATAAGCTATGTGCTTTATATGATGAAAAGCACTAAAGGAATATAATTTGATAATAGTGGTGTTCAGGTACTTGTCCTTTGGGATAAAGAATCTTGTGTGTCTGAGAGGAATGTTTTAGGTTTTGTTAATTGAACAAATTGCATGTATTTGAAGTGTGCAGTTTGTTAAATTTTGACACATGTATACATCCATGTACTACATAATGAACATATGTTCCCCTGACATATGCTGATCTTTTTTTTTTTTTTTTTGAGAGAGAGAGAGAGAGAGAGAGAGAGAGAGAGAGAGAGAGAGAGAGAATTTTTTTAATATTTATTTTTTAGTTTTCGGCGGACACAGAATCTTTGTTTGTATGTGGTGCTGAGGATCCAACCTGGGCCGCACACATGCCAGGCAAGCACACTACCGCTTGAGCCACATCCCCAGCCCAAATATGTTGATCTTTTGTCATAAAAGATTAATTTGCAGTTTCTAGGTTTTTTAAATAAATATAATCATACTATATATCATATACTATTCTTTTTGTCCAGCTTCTGTCACTAAACATAATTTTAAGATTTATCATGTTGCTGTTAAATATATTCACTTCTTTTTATCGTTGTGTAGTATGCCATTATATGTAGATATTATAGTTTGTCTCTTTATTTGTTGATGGACATTTGGATTATTTCCAGTTTTTGTTCATTTCATATAAACCTGCTATGTATGGGTAAGTGGGTTTTTAAAAATTTTTTAGGAAAAATACCTACATGTGACTTCACATTTTAGTTATGTGCTTTGAAGAAAATTTCTTAACTTTTCTAAAATAATCATGCAGTTCTTATATTCCCATTTACCAGCAGTATGTAAGAATTCCCATTCTTCAATGTCATTCCTAACACTCAATATTATCAAGTGTATAATTTTAGTCATTTCAATAGACATTGTAGCTTTAATTTGTATTTCCCAAATGATTAATTAATAATGTTTCACATGATTATTAACCAGCTTTATATTTTGAGGGAGAATATACCTGTTTGTATCTTTTGCCTACCTTGTTCTTGGGCTTTTGTTTACTTACTAAGGTTTGAGAGTTCTTTGTATATTTTTTAATATAAGTCCATCAAATATATGATTTGAAAATATTTCTCAAATATAATTTGCAGTTTGTCTTTTCATTCTCTTAATGTGGTCTTTCAGAGAACAGAAGTTTTATATTGTGATGAAATCAGATATGTAAATTAATTATTGATGGATAATGCATGTGGTTTCATAACTTAAAAAAATCTTCACCTAATCAACAAACAGAAATATAAACAACAGTTTTCTTCTAGAAATTTTATAATTTGTGGTATTATATCTTGGATTAGTGTCCACTTTTAATTCAATTTTTGCATAAGATGTGAGATATGAATCCATGTTCTTTTTCTTCTTTATTTTTTGCATATAGAGACTCATTCATAGCTTTTTTTCTACACTGAATTGCTTTTGTATCTTTGTCGAAAATTACTTATCTGTATAATATAGACATGTATTTTCTCAACTCTCTACTCTGTTTCGTTAATGTACGTGTCTACCTTATACCAATACTACTTTGTTTTGATTATTTAATTTTATAACAACTCTTATAAAACAGGCAGTATTATTCCTTCATCTTTGTTTTTCTCTTGAAAGTTTTGGCAATTCTATATCCTTTGCATTTCTGCATAATTTTAGAATCTAGACATTACTTCTGTAATTTATTTTTAACTCAAGATATAGTGATCAGAAAAATATTTTGTGTAACTTGAATTATTTTAAATTTGTCGAGATGTATTTTATTATCCAGGGTATTTTCTACCTTGATAAGTGCTTCCTATGCATTGGAAAATATGTGTATTCTCATAAGTATTCTATAAAAATCAATTAGATAAAGTTTTGGATGGGCTTGTTCAAATCTGTGTCTACTAATTTTTTTAACCTGTTTGTCCTTTAAATTATCAATAGAGGTATACTAAAATATACTACGATACCTGTGAAGTTTTCTTTTTCTCTTTGAAGACATAGCAATTTTTTATTCATATATTTTATAGCATAGCTCTTTGATAAATATTTAGGAATATTATGTCATCTTAATGAGTTGTTCACTTAATTATTAGGAAATAATTTTATTTGTCCCTGATAATATTCTTTGCTTGGAGATCTGCTTTGGTGATAACAATACAGCTATTCAACTCTTTATTTTTAGTATTAGGATGGCATACATTTTTATATTCTTCATTTTTATGCTATTTGTTTTATATTTAAATTACATTTTTTCTAGGTACCAAATAATTGGATCTTGATTTTTTTTCATCCTGACAATCTTTGCCTTTTAATTTGAATAATTAGAATATGTAGTTAATTATATATATGAGTTAAATATAATATATTTCTCTTAGTTTTCTCTTATCCCATCTACTATTTGTTCCCTTTTCCATTTTTATCTCATCTCTTTTGAAATAATGGATTTCTTTTCTATTTTTAGTGTTATCTTATTGGCTATAACTTGATTATTCCATTTTATTATTTTATATGTGTGTTTACAGGATATATCTTTAATGTATCATAGTTTACCTTCAAGTGATATTATAGGAATTTAACTGTAGTATAAGAAACCTCCAATTGCAAAATTCCATTTCTCCTCTCCTGACTTTTACATTATTATAGTCATATGTTTTAATTTTACATAAATTATAAACTATATTCTCTATTGTTACTTTGTTAAGCAGTTTAAAATTATCTTTTAAAGATATTTAAGTAATAAAATTTTTATATTAATTCATATAGCTAGCATTTATAGTGTTCTTTTTTCCATTGTATAAATCCCATATTTCCATTGTCTATTGTGTCAGTCAACTTCTTGTCATTTTGACTAAAATACATTACAAGAACAATCTAGAAGCAGAAAGATTTATTTTGGCTCACAGTTTCAGACAGTTCAGCCAATGGCCACCTATTCCATTGTTCTGGGCCCAACGTGAGATAAACAATCATGGCAGAAAGGCATGGTAGAGTATAGTTGCTGAGCTCAGGCAGCTGGGAACTGGAGAGAGAGGAAGGGTCTGGAGAGAATATACACCCAAGGTATACCCACCTACTTTCTCCAACTGTGCTGCACCTCCCAATAGTCTATTCAAACTTTGGTGGATAAATCCACCAATGAGGCTAAAGCCCTTATGATCTAGTCACTTCCCAGAAGACCCACCACTGAACATTGCTTCACTGGGATTCATGCTTTCAACATGAGACTTTGGGAAGCTTTGGCACTCCGAACCATAACCTCTATGATATTTCTTCCACCTGAAGTACTTCCTAGTCTGTGGTAAATCCTTTAAACTTCTGTATGTCTAAAAAAGTTTTGTTTGAAAGAAAATTGTGCTTGATATGGATTTATAGGTTGACACATTTCTATTTTTCTTTTTATTCTTTTTCTTTCTTTTCTTTACTTCAAAGACATTTATTCATTGTCATCTCACACTGAAGACAAATCTGTAGCCATCCTTACGTTTTTTGCTCTGTATTTAATGTGTCTTGTTTCCTTCTGGACTCTTTTAATATTCTCTTCTTTGTTGCTGGAATTTGATCATAATTGGTCTTGCAGATTTACATACATTAAGCTACTTGGAACTCTGGGTTTATCATTTTCATGAGTCTTTGAAAACTTTGGCTATTATTTCTTTAATTATTTTTGCTTTCCCACCCACCAACCTGTTATGTCTTTGTAAGCCTTTAATTAAATATATATTGGGCTGCTGGAAGTTGCCTCACAGCCAGATGATGCTTTATTATTTTTTCTTATTATTCTTTTTTCCCTCTATTTTTCAATTTTGAGAATTTCTGTTACCATGTCTCTAAATATGTCTTTAAATTTACTAATCCTTTTTTTTTCCAACTGGCCATTAATCCTGTCCTGTATATTTTTTTATCCCATTTAAGGTTTTATTGTAAAACTTCAGTATGATATTTGTTGTATCTTCTAAGATTTTTCTTAACTTTTGAACATATGACATATGATTTATTATAACTCTTAATATTCTATTCTAGTAATTCTAAAATTTATGCATGTTCTGGTTTGGTTTTGATTGATTGCTTCACCTCAAAATATGGTTTCTATTTTCCTGTCTTTTTTTATGCATTCCTAGCAATTTTTTATTAGAATCTAGGTATTGCATATTTTACCTACATATTTCATGTTTGATATTCTTATATTTATACAAATATTTTTGTGATTTGCTCTAAAATGCATTTCATTTACTTGGGATCAGTGAGATACTTTTTATATTGGCTTTAAGGTGTATAAGACTAAATCAGAGCAATACTGAATGTAGAGCCTATTATGGTCTGCTACTGAAGGTAGACCATTCTGCATTTTCTTAGTTCCAATGTGTATTGTGAGATTTTCCATTCTGGCTATTGAAATGGGCACTGTTTGGGGCTCTGTGTGAATGGCAGTCACTATTATTTCTAATCATTTCAGGTGTACTTTTCACTAGACTTGGTTGTTTCCTCAAACACATGTTTTTATTAGTATTCTATTGAGTATGTGAGTGGAACTCTTTGCAACTCTCTGGGCTTATTTTTATGTGTCATTTTCTCTCCTCTCTGATTCTGTAACCTGTGGTCTCTGGTTTATTTTGTTGTCCAGACTTGCAGCTCTGTCTCTAAAATTGAGGAGATTGCCCAGGCTTTCCCTGGATTTTCCTTATAGTAAGTTTGTCCAGAAACTTTTCCAGTGGGAAGTGTGTTCTATTTGTTTTTTGTTGTTGTCATTGTTTTGGTTATTTCAGGAGGGTCATCCTGATTTTTATCACTAGTTCTTGTCTAGGGGTATAAATATTGGCATATGGGTTTTTTAGTAATATATATTTATTTTGTTTTTCATAGTAAAAAATGAGGACAGAAAAGAGAGATGATGGGGTTTTTCTACTACATATAGGAGATGAAACTTTTTCTCAGGGTTTGAACTTCTTCTGAGTTCTGACTCTCTTAACTGGCATGGATAAGCCCTGAGGCCCCTGCTTATTCTCTTGTATATTAAGACAACAATTTAGGTAATGCACACATTCTCCCTCAGTACATTTACAAATAATTTCCATCATGTATAGTTAATGAACAAATTGACTCAGGTGTCACTGTGAAAATGTCACCAATTCTTAAGATGTTTTCTTCTCTACTTTCTTAAACAGAAAACACATTTGGAGTCAACCTAGTTTCATGGACAGAGGAGTAGTTTCTGGAGGGTACTTGTTAATCTTTTCCAATGCCTATTTTGAGTCACCAACGATGATTCTGGCAGGAATACTCTGGGGGAACTCTTCAGAGAAAGCATTTATTCAATTTCCATCTCCAGATATATTGGCAGAACATATTGGGAGGCAGAACAAGATGGTAGCAAAGTAAAACTTTCCAGCGATCATCTCACCACAGAAATGTCGATTTGAATAGCTATTCACACAAGGAACTTCCATCACAAGAGCTAAGAAAATCAAATTAACTGGTTTTAACATACCAGTAAGAAAAGATTATTGAAGAAGGCTGGAAGAGAAGAGTGGCCTGTAAGCAGTATTCTCTGGAGAGATATGCCATTGATTTTGGGGAGGAAAAGAAATTTAAGTATAGTTCTTAGGCTTAGAATCAGTACTAGGTTTGCCATGGTAAAACCTAGTACTATGCAGAATCTCACTATTTCTGCCTTCAGGCCAGTGCCTCTGGACCTGTGATAGCCTGGTGACCACAGAATTAACCCCACCATAGTTTCCCCAATCTTGGGCAGCAAGACACAAAGAAAGGCTCCATTCACTGGGAAGTGGGACAGGGAAGTAAATACAGAACTTTGCCTTGGAACTCAATGCTAGGCCTGGTATCTCAATAATCCATGTCCCCAGGCCAATGTCTATAGATGGAACCTCAGTACCAACTCTGATGCTAGGCAGAGACCCATGGCCCCAGTCAGATAGACTTTTATTCTGGCTAGCATAATCTTGAGCTGGCTTACTATATCGATCTTGGGCCACCAGCATACCATAGTAGCAGGAAGACCATAGCAGCATTGGCCTGCATCTTGCCCCTGTGATGTGCAGGCTCAACAGACTGTGGGCTCTGTTCATGACCCAACATTGTGGGGTCAGACTGTCTCTTCCTCAATCGCAGTAGCACAATACAGACTTATGCTGTGCTTGGGGGAAGAGATAGAAAGAGACACTCCATTGGCCAGATACAAATATATACCCCCAAGCCAGGGCCCAATGCCCACCCCCTCCAGCCACATCCTACTACTTCAGTTACTACTCAGTTAATCCCTACCAGGGGATTTGAAAGAATTCCCCACGCAAAGACACTTCGCCGGGAGAATTCCAATTTTATTGCAAAAGCAGTGTGCTTATATAGAACTAAGGGGGAGATGGTAGGGTTTAGATAAATGGCAGGCAACCCGTTTATTGGCAAGTTCTTTCAGATATCAGCTCCGGAGCCCAGGAATTAGTTCTCATTGGGGCTAAGGTTCCCCGCCAGCGAGATTTGAAATTGGCGCCGTTGGGAGAGTTCACACGGGCGGGAACTTTTCGCGCCACTGCAGAAAAGAAGAAGGTAGGAAGAAGAGGTGCTTAGGCGCCATGTTGGGGTTTTTTCTCTGGGGTATGGCTGCCGTTTATACTTTTCCCAACAGGATTAATTCACTGATTGGGTTAAGACTCTTACAACCCAATCATTTCTCCTCTGAATCTTCTGGCATTGTCTTACACATGAGCTTTTGGGGAACACCTCACATCCAAACCATAGCAGAAGCCTAGGGCTGGTCCTTCCACAGTGATGCCCAGTACCAAGCAGAATTGTGGCATACCTGGCCATAGTCAAGTAACTGTGGATGGGTATCTCAGCCTCCATTGGGCCCAAGTATGAATCTTGTTAAAATAGACTACCCTTTTTATTTTTTATTGGTTCTTTTTACTTATGCAAGACAGTAGAATTCATTTTGTAAAATTGGCTAAACATATATTTCTTATTCTAGTTAGGAACCCTTTCATATGGAGGTACAGGATGGTGGGATTCACTATATTGTATTTATTTAAGTACAGAGAAAAACTGTTTTGGATTCATTCCACTGTCTTTCCTTTTCCTATTCTGTTCTCTTCCCTTCATTCCCCTTTGTCTAATCTAATGAATAGTCTTCCACTCTTCCCACTTATTGTGGGTGAGCTTCCATCAATCATTGAAAACATTCAATCTTTGGTGTTTGGGTAACTGACTTATTTCACTTAGTACCTTACTCTCCAGGTCCATCTACTAATCAGCAAATGTTATAAAGTCATTCTTATTTGTGTCTGAGTAATACTCCATTGTGTATATATACCACATTTTCCTTATCTATTCATCTGTTGAAGGGTATCTAGGTTGGTTCCATAGCTTATCTATTGTGTTTGGAGCTTCTATAAACATTGATGTGGCTACATCACTGTACTATGCTGATTTTAATTATTTTTAATATAAGCTGAGGAGTGGGATAGTTAGATCAAATGGTGGTTCCATTCCTAGGTTTTTGGAGTAATCTCCATACTTCTTGCCTAAATGGTTGCATCAATTTGCAGCAATGTATGAGGGTACATTTTTCCCCATATCCTTGCCAACGTTTACTGTTAATTGAACTTTTTTTTACTTGATAATTGCTACTCTTACTGGAATGAGATGAAATCTCAGGGCAGTTTTAATTTGTATTTCTCTACTCGCTAGAGATATTGAATTTTTTTTCATATATTTATTGACTCTTCATATTTCTTCTTAGAAGTGTCTGTTCAGTTCCTTTGCCCATTTATTGATTGGGTTAGTTGTTGTTTTAATGCTAAGTTTTTTGAGTTCTTCATATGTCCCTCAAAATTAATGCTATATTTCAGGTGCAGGTAGCAGAGACCTTTTCCCATTCTGTTGGTTTTCTCTTCATGTTCTTGTTAAGGAAGTTGGTTCATAAGCCAGTATGTTGGACTATTGGGCCTACATTTTCTTCTAGTATGTGCAAGATTTCTGGTCTAATTTTTAAGTCTTTGATCTACTTTGAATTGAGTTTTGTGAAGTTTGAGAAGGATTAAGTTTTATTCTACTGCATATGAATTTCCAGTTTTACCAAGAGAATTTGTTGAGGAGGCTATCTTTCTCCAATGTTCGTTTGGGGTTCATTTATCAAGTACGTATTAATTCTATTTTTGTGGGTTTGTCTTTGTGTCTTTTATTTGGTTCCATTGGTCTTCTTGCCTGTTTTGGTGCCAATGGCATGCTGTTTGTTACTATAACCCTGTAGTATAATTTAAGATCTGGGATTGTAATGCTTCCTGCTTTACTTTTCTTGCTCCTTATTGCTTTGGCAATTCTGGATCTCTATTTTTCCAAATGAATTTCATAACTACTTTTTCTATTTCTACAAAGAATATCTTTGTAATTTTCATGGAAACTTTCTTGAATCTGTATAGTGCTTTAGCATGGCCATTTTGGTAATATGAAATCTACCTATCCAAGATCACTGGAGGTCTGTCCATCCTCTATTTCCATTGTTAGTGTGCTATAGATTTCATTGTAGAGGTCCTTCACCCTTTTGTTGGATTGATTCCCAAGTATTTCATTTTTTTGGGGGGGGATGCTATTGTGAATGGGATAGTTTTTGTAAATTTTCTTTCAGCTAATTCATCTTTGGAGTTAGGAACACAATTGATTTCTGGGTGTTTATTTGGTATCCTGCTAATTTGTTGTATTCATTTATAAGTCTAGAAGTTTTCTGGTGGAGTTTTTGGGTTTTCTAATGTAAGATCATGTCAATGGTAAATTGGAGTAGTTTGAGCTCTTCATTTCCTATTTTCTCCCTTTATGTTTTTCTTTTGCCTAGTTGTCCTGGCTAGAGTTTAAGGACTATGTTATAGAAGTGATGAAAGTGGGCAACACTGTCTTATTCTCTTTTTAGAGGAAATGCTTTCAATTTTCTTCTGATTAGAATGATATTGGCCTTGGGTTTGTCATTTATAGCTTTTACAATGTTTAGGTGTGTTCTTTCTATACCTATTTTTTCTAGTGTTTTAAATACGAATGGATAGTGCTTTTTCTTCATCTATTGAGATCATCATGGGATTTTTGTCTTTAAATATATTTGTGTGATGAATTACATTTATTGATTTCCATATGTTGAACTAAACTTGCATTCCTGGAATGAAACCAGCTCAATCATGGTGCATTATCTTTTTAATGTGTTTTGCCAATATTTTATTAAGAATAAAATCTATGTTCATCAAGGATATTGGTCTGAAGTTTTTTTTTTTTTTTGTTTGTTTGTTTTTTTTAATGTGTCTTGAGGGCCACAGCCAAGTTGGGATGACGCATGGCATCTTGCCAGAAGGGAGTGGTTGAGAGCCATTGAGATTGATGATTATGTTAAGCTGTGTTTTCAATTGTATATAGACCCCTGCTGTCCGCCTCCATGCCTGCTACTTTGGAGTTCTCCTGGGGATTCCTGGGGAGTTCAAGTTGGTTGGTGAGGTTCTGGCGGAGGGAGTTCCGGTTGGTGTGTGGTGTCACTGGAAGGACCGCATGGGTGGCGTGCATGGGTGGCATTGGGGGGAGTTCAGAAATAAAGTTTGTTCCTGCTTGAGTGGCTCGTGATTTGTACCCAGCCAGACTTTGGCAAATGTGTCTTTGTTTTTGGTGTCAGACTCAGAATATGTTTGGAAGAGTTCCATTCTTTTATATTTCATGGAAAATTTTGTGAAGAATTGGTATTGGTTTTTCTTTAAAAGTCTGGTAGAACTCTGATGAGAATCCATCTGGTCCTGCTCTTTTTCTTTGTTGGTAGGCTTTCTGTTTCCTTCAATTTCCTTACTTGAAATTGGTCTGTTTAAATTTTCTATAGCCTCCTGGCTCAATTAGGATAGGTCATATATCTCTAAGAATTTGTCAATGTCACCAAGATTTTCTAGCTTATTGATGTATACATTTTCAAAATAGTCTCTGATTATCCTCTATAATCAGTAGTGTCTGTGGTGATATTTTCTTTTACATCATGGATTTTAATAATTTGAGGGTTTTTTCTCTCTTTCCCTTGGTTAGCTTGGCTAAGAGTTTATCAATTTTGTTAATTATTTCAAAAAAACAACTTTTTGTTGATTTTTTAAATTGTTTTTAAATCTCAATATCTTTGATTTTGGATCTGACATTATTTTCTGTCTTCTATTGATTTTGGTGTTGATTTGTTCTTCTTTTTCTAGAGCCTTGAGATGTAATGTAGATTATTTATCTGGTTTTTTTTAATGAATGAGCTCAATACTATGAAATTTCTTCTTAGAACTGCCTTCATAGAATCACAGAGATTTTCACACTAAATTTCTGTTCTCAACACACTCAACCACACTTGTGGATAACGACTATAGTGGTTTTTACACAAACACCATAGATAATCTGCTACAAGCAGAAGGGGAGGATACAAAATGCCACAATAACAAGCCAATTGTTTGCTCCAAGCAAGAAGCCCTTGGAAAAATTGTACCACAGATGACACCATCAGCAAAGATACCCGGTACTACCACAATTCGTTGCATCAACAGATAGTTCACAATGCATATAAGTAACACATAGTCCAGGTAAATCACAGTCCAGGTAAGTTCAAACCTCAATAGATTAATTAAATCACAGTCCAGGTAAGTTCACAGTCCAGGTAAGTTTCACAGTCCAGGAAAGTTCTGCAGGCAGCTAGCTTAAGCTGTAGCAGCAGAAACAGCATCAGCTCTGATGATCCGAAGTCTCGTCCGGTTTTCAGCAACACTGGAAATCTTCCACCCTCGTCCTCACCGGCACTGGGAGGAAGGCAGGAACTCGGCAATGCTGGCTAAAGAAAATCCTGTAGCATTCCAGTAAGAAAACAACCTTTTGAACAATTTAGTACATTATCTCAATGTTTTTTTACATTTGAAATAGGCCTTAATGGTGCTCTTTACTCATTAGGCTCCAGGTGTGGGAGAAAGAACTACATTGGAAATGACCAAACATCAGGGATGCCTACACGTCTTCTGCCCTGGCGGTAGTGTCCCAGGCAGCCCCAGACGGCCGGGGAGTGTCCCCAGACTCAAACTGCCTTCGGGCACAGGGAGCAAAAGCCTGCGAGACTGTGCCTCTGGGTCAGTCCTGGATTTGGGCTCAAGGCAGTGGCTCTGCGCGGGGGGCGGGGAAGGGCTGGTCGCTGCTGCCACTTGGAAAGTCCCTGCTGCGCTGTGACCTACTCGCACACTCGGCAGCCATCAAGTCGCTTCACACACTCTCTGGTAACAAAAAGTATTCAGTAGTAGCCTTTTGCAATTCCTTTCTTGATAGTCCTTCCTCCTCTGAACCTTCTTCCTCTTCCTGACTAGAGTTCCTGGGCCCTTATCAACTTATGCCCTAACTGTTCTTGGTTCCACTGGGGTGCCTTCTTCCCTTAATAATTTACTTAACACCCCTTCCATATTTTCGTCACAAAGACAATACAATTCACCAAGACAAAACAAGATAAAAACACACTGCATCAACCTTCTCCATTTTCTCGAAATGTCCATTTTTCCTCTCGCCCTATCTAGGGACGAGAAGATTTGCTCCCATCCTATCTTTTCTAGAGAGGGGCAGCTTTTCCTCGTCACTTACCCCCGAGTGTCCCGGGGCTCCCCATACGGGCCACTGTCTGCCACAGTCTGGCTGGGCAAACTAACCTCGGGGGTGACGAGCAACTTGTGGAGGTTGATACAGCAGGAGTGGGAGCCACTTTATTATGGGACAGAGAAGTATATATACATAACTGAATACACAGCTTAACTAATTAACATAATCTAGACACAGCAGTCAGTCATTAAGGAATATCCATTATCTTAATGGCTCGATGGTGTTACTTCTCAAACCACTCCCTCTGGCAAAGTGCCAGGCACCATCTTGACTTGTCTGTGGTCCTCATCACAGTATTGAGTTTTAGTGAATTCCCTTTCACCCACCTCGCAGATAAGCAGTGTTCCTGATGCTTGAATCTCTGAGCTACAGGAAATGCTGCTTTCCCCTAGTCTTCCATTTTCCCCTCTCAGACTACCATTTTTAGGCACTCCCCCAGCTGATCCTGAATAATGCATCAACTCTGGATTTGAGAAAATCCTTGGGCCTGGGCCCTCCTCCTAGTGCTGAAATAATGACATCACACCAACCATGGATTCATGACAAATCCTGATATAGAGTACCATCTAGTGCTAAAGTAGTGGCAGTGACTACAGGCTCTCTAGAGTATCTTGCTTACACTTTCTGGAAGAACAGATACAAAGAAGGCCAAATTACAAAGACTGTAATGAATATTTACTTTTTAAATTTACAGACATCTTGGTATAACATTAGGCATCAAGAGCTTCTAGCAAACCATGATTTCACTCACTGGACAAAATAGGGCACTAGAAACCGATCATATGGTAACCAATATGTGAGAACTCTTGGACATAAACTTTTCAATAACTATTTCAAGGAAACTAAACAAACTTCAAAAAAATAGAGAAACAATTCATTGGTTTATTAGAGGAACTTAATAAAGAAACTGAAATATTTTTTAAAAAACAAATTCTTAGAAGCACACTAAATGGCATGAAAATGTGATAGAAGTTGTCTCTAGCGGAATAGATCAAACTGAAGCAAGAATTAGTAACTCAAAGACATTTTGAAAATATGCAGTTAGACAAGAAAATTCAGGAAGAAAGAAGAGGAATGAAGAAAACTTATGGGAACATATAAGAGCAAAAATACAGATTATTGAGGCTCAGAAGGGACTTGAAGATGGTGAAGGGGTAGGAAGCTTATTCAAAGAGATAGTAACAAACAGAAAGTTTCCCAAACCTAAATAAAGATACAATCATCCAGTTACAGGAAGGTCAAAAGTAAACAGAGTCAACTCAACCAATCTACTTCAAGACATATTACAATAAAAAATAAAGACAGGATTTTCAAAGCAGAGAAAAAGAAATGCTACATGAAAGTGTTCCAATTTGTCTGAGAGCATCTTTCTCAAGCAGAAACCTTATGAACCAGGAGAGAGTAGGAAAGTAGTATGAGATATTCACAGAAGGAAAAAAGATGCCAATCAAGACTATTGTGATACAGTAAATAAAAGACTATATACTGATAGATACAGTAAATCTATCCTCTAGAAAAGAAGAAAAAAATTGTTAAAAAATTCTCAAACAAAAGCTCAGAGAATTTATCACCACTAGACCTGCTCTACAACAAATGCTACAGGGAATCCTTCAAGTCAAGCTGAATGAAAAAGACACTAATGAACAAGAGGAAAACCTTAGAAGGAATACACATTTAGAGGGGCATGATTTGGCCTACCATATGTGTATGGTGCTTTTCTTTCATTTAGTGTTTTTAAGACTAGTTTTGCTTAAAAATATTTTGTTTCCCTCAGAATATAAACATATTAGGACCAGCCTGAATATTTAACATTGAAATTAAGAAAGAAAGTTAATGTAAGTTATAACAATTTTCTACTTAGAGCAGTACAAATGTTCTAAATTATTGGTAAAAAAATAAATATGACATTAGAAAAACTGTATTTATGGAATAGTAATGTGATATATAGTCTTGCATGTATCATACCCTTCTTTCAAATGCACTAACCAAAAAATTAGATATCAGAAAGAAATGTGTTCCACAAATGGTAGTAGCAGGGAAGATACATTTCAAATATATGTGCAACTAGGTTGAACTGTATGAAATCAGAATTTTTTCATGGGTAAATACAGTTGAATGCAATTAATTACATTTAACTTAATATAATTCTTTATATAAGCATCCTGTATTATATTTTATTATGAGATATTGTAAACATAGAAACAGGGATACTAAAATTAACATCCATATAACCATCACCAAATTGTAGGGAGTACTATATTAACAAGGAAATATATTTTCCTTTGATATTTTTAAGATAACTAGAAAACTACAGTAGAAAACTTCATGAACCTTTCTCTCAATCCCAATCTCATTTGGTGATCTGTAGAAAATATTCTTTACAGATTTTGTTGCTCCCTAAGTAGATACAAGTTTTATTTTTGTGAAAAAAAAAAACCATCATGTACTTTCTTTTATTCCATTGTGCCACCCAGTTTTTTCATTAAAAAAAGTCTTTACCCTAATGGTTCAATTAGATTCCCCTCAAAAACTAAACAGGTTTGAACATTTTATTATATAAGATAAAAGGAGAGCTACGATTGTGGCTCAGTGGCAGAGCGCTTGCCTAACGTGTGAAGCACTGGGTTCAATCCTCAGCACCACATATAAATAAATAAATAAAATAAAGAGTCATTGACAACTGAAAATTTAAAAAAAAGATAAAAGGAAATGTAAAACTAATCTCAATGACTTCTTATAAGTGAACCGATTTTCTACTCATACTGATCCAACAACTCAGTCATCTTTAGGCAAATAGTCTCTGAAGTTCTGTGAAAACATTAGGTTTAAGAATAGAATGAGAAATGTCATCTTCAAATAAGATGATAAAATTTGTCTAGAATGCTTAACTTATTTATTTTTATAATTTTCTCATTATGGATTTTCTATGTATAGATTCTCTTTTATGGATTCTTTCTCTTTTTGTCAGCTTACCCCTCAGTACTCAATTTATACCTATGGAACTGACTACCCTTCTTGGCCATGCCATTTAGGACCCTGACTATGAAAAACACAAAAAAAAAACATAATACTTTCTCAATGCAAAAAGAAGTCACTCATGAATGTTAAGAAAAAACTTTCATAGAATTCTGGGGGGAAAAGTCTAGAAATTAGGTTGTAACTTAGTATATATAGAGTAGAGCTATTTATATACAAATGCTTATACTTGTAAAATTATAGTTGTAAATTTTTGAATACAGCAGTTAGAGTCATCCTTAAGGAAGAAATAGTTCAAGTATTCTTCCAATATTTAATTTTGATTGAAGTTTAAATCATTGCCTTCTGTCTGTATATACATAGCCATTTCATCCTGAGTTATTCTGGCAGCCTTCAAAATTGAGTGAACAATAGAAAAGTTTCTTCTTAAAATGAATGAAAAACTGCAATTCCTAGTAAAGGATATTCTGGGTAGAGTTTAAAACTGTGCAAACTTATATTTGGCATTTCAAGTCCACAAACTTTTTTTTTCTTTTTCAAAGCTTTCCTTGCCAAGGACTTCCTGCATTTCAATTGTGATAAAAAAGAATTTCAGAAACCAGAAAGTAAGAGAACTAGCTTTTGAAGAATAGACAAAGTAGAATATTTGATTACTTGTGTTCTAATAGTCACTTTTAAACTAGATTTTTTTGGGAAATGGTGATGGCTTCTTCTAATGCAAAGTACCATTTATTTACACTGAGATAATTTGAAAACTGATGAACTAGTTATCACCAAACTTTCCAATGTAATATGTTGTCAATCTTAAAGTAAAACTGATTGTGGTCTTTACACTCCTAAGATTGTGTATGTTGATGGGTGTTAATGCATACAGTTCTGATACAATTCTATACTGGCTTATGTAGAAAAGGTTTCATTTGGCAAGCAATTTGATATCTGTTGAGATTTTGTAATTAAGTGATTGAATCTTTAGAATAAATGGTCATAAGTAAGGATATGAGAATGAAACTTTCTAAAATCTCAATTATAATAATCTTGTTCTCCAAATATCATCATTGATGTTTTCTGGCATATTACCTCTGGCTCACTTACTCCAACAATTAGGATCTATAATCCATTGGCTCCATCTCTTCTTTCCATCTTTTGTTTTCCTTTTCCTCCGCAACTATCTAAATTCCATGGTCTCTCATAGTACTTTACCTCCTCTAGCTTCACTTTTTGTCTTTAGTGCACCACTGAGATGCACCCTTCAGGACAGAGATCTTCATTCATTGATATGCTAAAATTGTTGGTTGTGTTTGACTCACATCTGAGTCTCTTGCTTAAGGAATTGCCCTCCATGACTTCTGACTTTCTTAAGGTTATGACTCTTCTCCAGGGGCAGCTGACTCCAATAACTGGTTGATTGACCAAAGGCCCAAATGTTTTCCCTCAGTTTAGGGGCCATTCTCACTCTGTCTTCCCAGTAGGATCAGGTAAGAACTCATCAGTTGCAACCACATGGCATTTCCACTTATCCCTCCACCTGATCCTACTACCCTTAGTACTTGGCAGGTTTACTCCCCAGATTCCTGCCCTATAAAACACCTGCACACAAATCTCCCATCTGAGAGTATGTTTAGCAGGAAGTGATTCTTAAGTAGTTAGCATTACAGTATTGTGCTAGAAAGCAGATTCTAAAGTCAGATCTTGGAATAGGATCATCTGTCTCCAAGCTGGCAGTGAGGAAAACATCACTGGTGGAGATGGAGTTATTATAACTTCTGGCATGTTGCAGTGGTGTGATTGTAAAACTGCCATTGGTAATAAACTGAGATAGTTTCCCCACCAGACAGAGTGCAATGAAAGGTGCAATGTTTCAAGCATTTGAGAAATATAGGAAAATTTTCCTTATAAGAATCATAGAATTTGATGACAATTGCTGGAGGTTATTAAATTATCCTAGAAAGATAATGAAAGGCCAACAGTGATTAATCATCAGTGTTAAGAATACAGTTGAAAGTCTCCTTGGCTACATGCAATGAGGCTTTTATCTAATGCAGCTGGAGAACAGAGAGCTGAAGAAGAAACCTAGGACTTAATTGGTAGTGGAGAACCATGTAAGGTTGAATTCTGAAACCTGGAAAGTCTGCCACACCAGGTTTAGAGGCTTGTAAAGTGATTCTGAGACTTGAGATGGAAACATATAGGCATTTGAATTTTTTGAATGCTCAAGTTTCCCTGAACATTCTGTGATGATAGATGTGGACCACTCCTTTCTGTTAAAGTTTATTGCCCCCACTCAGCCCCCGTTTGACTACAAGCTCACCAAGACTTCTGGCAGAGTTTATTTTCTTATAAATGTGGGAGAGATGAGTTTCTTTTTCTTTTTTTAAGCAGCCAGTGGCTGTGCTTAGCTACTTTAAGCCACCCCTAATTCTCTGTCATGTGCGTATAGATGGTTCACAGAAAACCATACTATCAAGACCAGCAAAAGAGGAAGACTGAGTCTAGCATCAATATAGAGTCTTAAATATTCTAATGTTATCACAGGAGGACTATCCTAACACGTTCACTATATTGTCTTTGTTAAAAGCACATCATAGATACATGTATGATCTACCCATTATTTTTGGTAGAACATTACAGAGGACATAAATATCAAGAGGTAGGAATTTTTGTGGGTCACTTAAGGGTCCATGGTACTCCCTTGCTGTCTTCACAGTAAGTAAACAAATGCAATGGTCATAGCTCATGACGGATAGGGTAACCAAGGGTTCAGATTTCTAATGGGTTATAGTTGGACTACCTCTACTAATTTAGCCATCAAGGCCCTCAGAGGTACTAGTTAAGTGTAATAATAATTTCAAATAGGCAGTAGAGGATTATGACCATTATTATCAGTTGTGGCCCCAAGACCAACTATAGCAGCAAAAGACACAGTCTTTCATCCTGTCAGTTTTCCTCCAAGAAAAGAGACAGTCTGCACCCTTCAGGAGTCGTCCTCAGATAGGGAGAATTCATTATATAAAGCAACTGGATTTGAGTGGCACAGGGAGTGGACAATAATAAATACTATAGTTTGCCTCCCAGAGCCTCCTGTTAGTAACAAAGCAGGCCTTCCCCCAGCTACCAGAGTGCTACCAACTAATGACTCATGACAGACTCCCTCCACTGGCATTGCCCTCAACCAAAGAGAACTGCCTTGCCCAAAGTTGTCCTCCATCTCAAAAGACAGCCTACATCCAGTGACTGCCTGACATGGGGATACAACGGCTCTCTATCCCTTTTCCTCAAATGTGGACATATTTCAGGAGTCATTACACTCAGGCTACCAGGGATTGCTGAAGTTCTATAGCAAAGATCAGTTCAACTCCTCCTCTCTTACCAATCTGCCGCCCTTACTTCCATAGAAGTGTTTTTCACAAGAGTATTCTCTGTAAAACCACCTGTATGCAGATATATGCTTCAGAGTCTGTTTCCCAGGATACATACCCTATGACACTTCTAAGCCACCCTATATAATGGTAGTCCATGTCTCACCCCATGTTCTTCTTCACACAGTCTATGATGGCTAGAGAGAAACTCACAGCAGCTAATACTGTTTCACTTTAAAGCACGACCACTCATCAAGGCTGCCGAGAAATCTTACTCTACTTTCCTTGTGCATTTGTCCATCTCATACTCCCTAGCTACTATTTCATATCTTTCCTTCTCAATTCTTCAACATCCTTCTCTCCATTCTCACTTTTAGCTGACATCTTACTTTTAACTTTAATGAGAAAATACAAGCATTAATAATAGAATTTTGACATATACCCACCATCTCACTGATAAACTGCCTGGTGTTATGCCTATTATTCTTTTTACCATTTAAGCTCCTGTCAAGGGCTAATTTTCTACAAAAGCGAAGTCTTATTCTAGCCCTTTCCTCAAGAACATTATTTTACAAATTCTCACTTCACCCCATGTGTATTATACTATTTTACCTCTCTATTCTATCTTTCCTATCTGTACACAAACATAGTGTTTCCCCCCCTTCACAACATCTTATCTTCTAGTCATTGCCCCGTTTTCTGCTATACTTTCAGGCAAGATCCTCAAAATTTTGTCTAAATTCTTTCCTCAATTATTTCCTTTATATTGTTTCTTGAGTCCACTCCTTAGAAACCACCCTTTTGAAGGTCACCATTGAATACCATGTTACTAAACCCAAGGGACAGTTCTAAATCATCACTTCATACTGTCTCAAGTATTTGATATGATTAATCATCCTCTCTTTTCTTGGAACATTTCATTTACTTGGTTTCCATATTGTAGATCCTGAAGATACTTCTACCTCATTGTTACTGTCTTAGTCTCCTCTATCAATTTGCTCACCCATCTTCATAATGTCATGTTGGGGGGTATATTAAGACTCATTCCTTGACTTCATCTTTTCTATATTGAGGCTTCCCTCTCTGATAAACACATGTAACTTTATGACCCCCCAAGATAAAAGCTGATGATTACCATATTTATGTTGTTTATCCAGAACTTTCTTTGGCCCCTGGACTCATATATGAAACTGCCTTTGCAACATCTGTATTTGTTCAACAGACAACTCAAACTTTCCAATCCTAAAATCCAGTCTTTCATACCCAAACCATCTCCTTCTACAATCCCTCACACTTCTGTTAATGGCTACTCTGCCTTTTTGTTTAGTCAGTCTAAAAGTCCAGGATTTATCCTAGAATGTACTCATTCACATACTATATCCAGTCTCTCAGTAAATTTACCACATGCTTTTTTTCAAAGTGTATGCAGCCACTTCCCTAATCCAAACCACTGTTTCTGTCCACTTGATCAGTGCAGTCACCTCCTAATCATTTTTCATGACTCCATATTTCATTTTCTTGTTGGCTATTGTTAATAAAACAACCAGAATAACTCTTCTAAAAGAGAAGATTCATTAGGTCATTCATCTACTCAGTCCTGTTTATGGCTCCCTGACTATTCATATTAGAAGCCAAAGTCCATTTAATGACAATTTGCCCTATACAACTTGGTAAAGATCCTTAGTTCTCTGAATTCATGTCTGAGAATCCTCAACCCTGCCATTTTTCTTCTAGCCTCACCATTCTCAAATAATCATGCATTCTGCAGCTTCACGTTTTGCAATTAAAATCCTCAGCCTGTAAAGCTTCCTCCCAAATAACTCCTTCACTTTTTCTCTTGTCTCCCACAGATTTTTATCCAAATGTCATCATCTCGGTGAGAACTTCTCTAACCACATCTTTTTACATCTTATACACATGCCTTCTATTCCTCTTTTTTCCTTTATTCTATCTTTATAACACTTTCTACCTTCTAACACACAAGCATCCCTTAATATCTTTGGGGAACTAGTCCAGGACCCCCATGGATACTAAACTCTGTGGAGAACTAACTCTCTTACTATATATTGTATAGTATTTGTATATGACATGTGCATATCTTCCTGTGTATTTTAAATAATATTTAGATTACTAATAGTACCTAATATGATTTAAATATTATCAAAATAGTTGTGCAATATTGCTTAGGGAATCATGACAAGAAAAAAGTCTGTACATATTCAGTACAAATTCAATTTTGCAAGTATTTTTGATCTGCTATTGGTTGACTCCATGGATACTGGACCCATAAATATGAAGGACCAACTGTACCATAATTTAGTGTTTTTTTTTTATTATTATTTATTGTCTGGCTTCCCTAACTAGACCTAAGTTCCATAAGTTCAGAGATTTTTGTTGTTGTTGTTGCTGTTCAGTGCTTGTATTCCTAAGGCCCAGAGGAGCACATAGCAGATAGTAGATATTTAATGTTTGCTACATAATCAGTAAAGGAATAAATGAATAAGTGAATTAGTGATCAAATAAAACTAACTCCTTCTATATTAGTCAGAACCCTAGAAGGAAACAGAAAAATCAAATGGGGAAACTTAACTAAGTTTAAACTGTATGAAGAATTGAAGTAGACCAATGAAAATGGTACAATATCCAGGGGCCAGGAACTGTGAGAGTTGTTATACCTGTACCTGAAGGAGCAAGGAAGAAATCAGACACCAGAATATAAAGAGAGTAGCTCTAAGGTGAATCTGCCCAACATAAGGTGTGGCTTTCAGTAGGAGAATACAGTCATTCAGAGACAACCCAGTAAAAGGACCAAGAAAGTAAACATCCTCCTATCCCCAGCTGTTGACTCCCATTAGCTAAATCCAACTGTAAGTCAAAGGACAAGGAAATCTTCCAGGATACTCTCTACCAGCTAAAGCCCAAACACACAGTAGGGTAGGGAATGTTGGAAAGTGAGTCTAAACAGGAAAATAGAAACCATCTTCTATATCTACTTTTAATTTCTATCCCAGTTTATTATGCAATGGTATATAGCAAAAGGATTATTTTAACATTAGCATATTTACTATAGAAGATAAATTTCATTAATGCTGGAAACTTTGTATCTATAAATTTCTATTCCCATAGCATTTTTAGCACTTATTTCTTACCTTTTAAAATAAAAACAGTCAATCCTTAGAAGGTTTTGATTTTTCTTCACTTTAAGTCACTACAGTTCAGATTGTTTTCCCAGAATCAAATACTAACCTTTAAGAGAATGTCTAAAGGCTACATTCTTTGGCCTGTTCTATTTAGGCGACTAAAAGAAATATCATTGAAATTTGCTAAAGGCATCTTTGGAAATTTTTTGAAATGAGTCTTATTTTCTTTTTAATAGAAGCAAAGTAAAATCAAAGGAAATGAAGCAACAGCCCTGCTATGGAAAGATAAAGCTCAGCTCTGGTTAAAAATAGCATCTATAACTGCTGATGAGAAAGAGGCACATCTGGTGGAAAGAATACATTTAACAGGTGACACTTTTGAGAAGGTGCCTAAAGCATTTAGGACATCATAGCAGTACCAATATGATGATACCTCTCAGAAGTTGGAGTAGAAAATAAAGAAAGCTACTCACAATATTTGGGGTATAATGTAAATGGTCTTAGCTTTCTGTCCTCTAGGATTGGGACTTTCTATTTGTGAAAGAAGCTTTCCCTGTCTTTCATTTAGCCTTTACTTAAAAAGGGCTTTGTCAAACAAAAACTAGTCTACAAAGAATGTGCAATGTGCGAATTGACAAGGAGGTTATATAAATGGAACCAGCCCTTAGAAAAATTTTGGCTCATTCTGGAGACTCAAACTTGAGTTCTGTAAACCGAGAATATGAAGGCATAATACAGAATCGGGTAATAATTGTAGAGAATTCTATAGTGATTTGGGGGGTACTATTGAATGTGCTATTGCTGTTTGTATATCCTGAAAAAAAGGCACTTGCTATGGAAATACTGAGAGCAGTTATTTCTTCCGAACTTTGTTGCTCTACAGTGTGTCTCTCTTGTTCATGTTCTGAGCTCTTGGGATTTGTGATCTGTTTCTTCTTCCTTCTATTTCTATCTTACAACTCGAACATGGTACCCTGTGTGGTACCAAGCCTCTTGTATCTTTAATTTCCTCCTTACTCTTCTTTATCAGCAAATACCTCTTGTGCTCAGTGTGATAATTACTATTCATTTAATAAATGTTCACTGATTTTCAATAAATCCCACTACCAAATCACTTGGTCACCGTTTAGCCTTTATGTTAACCTTTCGCATCTCTGAATCAGTGAACCCAAGTGACTCTGAATTATCCTTTCCCATCTCAGTATATCATAACTATAACTGGAAAAAAAATTTACCTTTCTCACTTTGCTTTAGCCTCCAAGCTGACTTAAAAATTCTGCTTTCTTCATACAGCCCAAACCTCTGCTTATGCCTGTCCAGGCTTTTAATTATCTCATCTAAATTTACTTCAAACCCATTCCATCTGTTCTATTTAGACCTTACCAGATTAGTTTCTCTATATTGTCTACAGAATTGGATGATAATATGAGGAAACTCTACAGCAACTGCATTTGGAGGATCTATTAATTTGGAATTCACTGCTTATCTCTCCATTTAAATATGCATTTGCCTGTGGAAACAACTACCTCTGCCAGAGTTCTGCTCCATTAATGATCACATCTGACCCTGATTGAAACCCTGCAAAGTACATGTTGTTCTACCCATACCGCAGATAAAAAGTATAACATTTAAATCGGTTATTGTCCAAGATCATACTTCTGACAAGTGAAAGAAAATATAAAACTACTTTTCTAATTTAGTACTTCTCATCCCTCATTGCTAGTTGGAATAATCCATATCACCCACTTTTCAGTATTTAACTGCACACGGGAATCACTTGGGGATCTTGGTAAAATGCAGGTTTATGATCTGTGAAAGGGACCAAGGATCTGCATTTCTACCAAAGTCCCAGAGGACCTCAGTGATTGGTGTCATATTTTGAATAGCAGAGATTTAGAAAGCTTTTTAAGAAAATACATGTGCCAGACTTCAAATTATTTAAGTATTTGAAGATGGATCAGGCTGAGGTGTCCACATATTATCCAAGAGATTTGAATGTGTAGGCATGATTGAAAACTACTAAGACCAATTTTTTCATGTCTTCCACTTTAAAACAATATCTTTTAATAGATTTTATTTTACTGAGTCTACCTATCTGGGTAATATTTTACATGCTATTTATCGGGGTACCATATAATTTTAAAAGGGATAGTGAGGGCATATTAGTTTCCTGTGGTGGCTATTAGAAATTGCCATAAACTAGGTGGCTTAAAACAGCATAAATTAATTATCTCACACTTCCAGAGAATGGAGGTTCAAAATGAGGATCCATGCTAGGCTAAAACCAAGGTTCGGGATAGATATATTCACTTGTATGGGCAGAGAATATGTTTCTTCCTTTTCCTCCTTATTATAAGTGCTTGGTTTGTTACTGAACCATTCCCCTCTCTACCCATGTCTTTCCTAGACTTTCTCCAACATCTTTCAACTTTCCCTCTGCCTACTTCTTATAGAAATGCATGTGATATCATTAGAACACACCTGAAAAAATCTAAATTATATCTGTAAAACCCCCTTTGCAAATAAAGTAACATTTGGAAGTTCTAAAGAATAAGTTGTAAATATCTTTAGAGGGCATAAATTGGCCTATGAAGGATAAAAAGAACTTATAATATTGAAACCAGAGTTTGGGATAAAAGTAGATTCTCCACTTCACCAATTTCCTTCTGAGTTCTTGTCTTGCAAATTTGAAGAGTAAAATCCACAGTGATGGAAGACAAGAACAAACAGAGTGAGTAGGATTTATTTTAAGTGATAAGAGAAAAGGTAGAACTTCTGTGATACAGGAGGGGACCTGATAGCCGGAAAACCATTTTGGTGTGCTATTCTACAGGCTTATATGGTTATGGGGGCATGAGTGTTGGCCGAAATCTGTGTTAAATACGCATTGAAAAAGTACCAAAGCTATTGGCAAAAACTTCTGTTAAACAAGCTTTGTAAAAGTATCCAGGCTATTGGCTCTTTCCTTTATCCTTTGAGTTTTAGTCCTTCCTGAAAATATCTTCCAGGTTCATCTCTACTTTTCATTTCCCCACTACCCTAGCACAAAGGAGTTGACTGGAATGTCTCCACAGCTTAGCTTCAGAGTATCTTTATATCTGAAAACAGCCTTGATGGGGTCCATTAATGTTCTACTCCTTAATCTCCTGATGAAGTCTTTGCATTTTAAAGAGATCTTAATTGGAGCCCATTACCCTGAATGCCTGACCATTGACTATCTATTATTATTAAATATATCAGGCAATTCTGATTAAAAAGAAGAAAGTCACAGGACTTCCATTATTTTACTTCAAGACTTCTTATAAAAAATATAGTGATCAAGATAGTGTAGTATTAATTTAAGGATTGACAAATAAATCAAAGGAAAAGAATAGAGCCCAGCAATATACCCACATATGAAGGACTATTTGATTTTTCATAAAGGAACCAAAGCACTCTTACAGAGAAAGTCTTTTCAACAAATGATGTGGCAGAAACAGAACATTCACATTAAAAAAGTGACTCACCACTTCATGTTATATGCTATAAACAATTTGGTATAGATTAAAGACCTAAATGTAATACCTAAAACTATGAAGCTTCTAGAACAAATTGTAGGAGAATGTCTTTAAAACTTAGAATAGTCAAAGCTTTCTTAAAACACAGAAAGCAATGACTATAAAAAGAAAAAAAATGATAAATTAGAGTTAATCAAAATTTAAATTTTTCTTTTATTGAAAGACATTTAGAACATAAATAAGCAGGCCACAGATTGGAAAAAGATATTAGCAAAACATAAAGATTTAATATCCAGGACATATTGAGATGGCAAAATCAGACCTGGTTATAAAATGAAATTATGAGAATATTATATTGAGAAACAACTGCCTGGGGAAAGGGTCAGTTTCCCACCCCTTCTGAGAGCTTTTCTTCAGAAAACCTAATTAGCCATAGGTCCCTACCATTTGGATTGTAATAAACTGTCTCTAAGAATCTGTCTTCACCCTTTTGAAAAACAAATACCACTGTGCAAGGCTTTCAGGCACATTTGATGCCTGTGAAAAGACCCAATTTCTTTTACAGTTTTTTGCTTCTGTAAACACACTTCCCACTAGAAACCCACACAAGGCCTTCAGTCATGTAGATTAGAAATCTTTTGACACCAAATAGCTTATAAATTTTGTGAGAAACTATGGATCAGAGTTCAGAATTTGGAGCAGAGATTCCTCTGGGCCTGCTAGTATAATAAACTTGAGTTCTCCCACTCTCTAAGCGTCACTTGGTGCTTCCTGACCATTTTGTTTACCTTAAAAATATAAAGAATTATTACATATTAATAACAAAAGAGAAACCAATTGAAAAATGGGCAAAAGATTTTAATAAGTACTTTCACAGGAAAAATGTACAAATGACCAACAACCACATGGAAGAATTCTTCAACATCATTAGTCATCGGAGAAGTGAAAATTAAAACAACAATGAAAAAAGAAATAAAACAGAATGAAAACACCAAATGCTGTTGAGAATGCAGAAAAACCAAAACTTTCTTATATAACTTGTAAGAGTCCAAAATGGTTTAATTACTCTGGCAAAAAATTTGGCAATTTCATATAAAATTTAAGATTTATCCACTGTATGACAATAATTTCACTCCTAGGTATTTACTGAATAAAAGTGAAAAACCTGTTGTTTTAGTCAACTTTTTTTGCCACTGCAACTAAAAGACCCAACCAGCACAATTATGAAGGAGGACAAGTTTTTTGGTGATTCACAGTTTCAAAGTTCTCAGTCCATAGGCAGTAGGCTCCATTTCTTCAGGCTCAAGATGAGGCAGGACATCATGGTGAAAGAGTATGGCTGAGGGAGGCAGCTCACATGATGATCAGAAGCAAGAGAGACTCCACTTGCAAATACAAATATAAACCCCAAAGCCATGTACCCTATACCCATCACTTTCAGCCACACCCCATTCACCTCCAGCCACCATCTAATCCAATCAGGGGATTAATTTACTGATTTGGTTAAGGCTTTCACAACTCAATCACCTATATTCACCAAAAGGACTTGAACAAGAATATTGATGAGTTTAATTCATCATAACCAAATATGGGAAAAGCAGACATGTCTATCCATTGGGGAATGAATGAACAAGTGTTATACCGATACAGTGAGATAGGACAACTCTGCAAGTAAATGCTAGATATCCAATACCCATGCTATGGAAAAAACACCTAAGACTCAAGTTATTTTTCAAAATCACACTAGTGATACGTAGAAGAAACATAAAATGAAGATATTTACCTAATTTAGTACTTCCAGTCTCTTTGCCTAATGAAAGTACCAAACTACTGACACTGACACCCACATGGCTGTGTTTCAGAAACGTGCAAGTAATGGAAGTCTTATAGAGCAGTGTATATACTATATCACAGGGGCTCCATGATTTAGAGTGGGATTACAGCCATATTACTTAGGCTTCTCTAGAGGAACAGAACCAATATAATATGTATATAATTATAAGGGGGTGATTATTAAGTTGTCTTGCATGATCAGAGGCAGGAAAGTCCTCAATGGCCATTTGCAGGCTGGAGAGCCAGAGAAATCAGTTCAGTCCAAGAAGCTGGAATCCGCAGAACAAGAGGGACCAATGGTGTAATCCCAATCTAGATGGAAGGCCTGGAATCTCCCTGGTATTGAAAAGCTGAAGAAGCCATAGTCTGATATCCATGGGCAATAGCAGCAACAAAAGCAAACCCTCTCAAGAATAATTAAGCTTGTATGTGTTTGGTGGGCTTCCTCCTTTCGCGTTTGTTACATTTATTAGACAGTTCCACCTGCATTCAGGGGAAACAAACCCACCCCTACCCCCACCCCATCCCTGCTTATTGTCCGACATTCCAATCATCTCTGAAATGCCCTATAGACAGACCCAGAATGTGATTTAACTGAAATCCTAGGTGTCTCTCAAAGCAATCAAGTTGATAAACAATATCAACTATCAGATGTCCCAAATAAACTCATATATAAGGTAATATATTTTAAGGAAAAAATGCACTCAAAACACCTACCCTTCTAATATCATAGCTTAGCAACACAGCACACTGTAGTGCATTAGGTTTTAGCCCTCATGATGGCAAGTCTGACTGGAAACTGTGAATCGCTGATACTCAGCATCAAAAGAGAGTATCGTATCACCAGCCAAGTAAAATAAATCAGAATTCAAGATTTGAAATATAGTTTCTACTGAATGTGTATCACTTCAACACCACTGTAAGGTTGAAAAATTGTAAGTTGAAACATCATGAAGTTGAGGACTGCCTTATTCCATTTGTACAAAGTTCTAGACCTGGCAGTCAGTCATTCTTATTGTCCTAGGGGAATGTGAGAATGATGGCAATCTGGGAAAGGGCACAGGGAATTTTCTAAGTGATGGTGTCATTCTTGTGAAGGTTGGACTACAAAGATTTATGCATTTTGAAAACAAGTTGTACACTTAAATTGGCACATTTCACTGTCTATAATCTTTCTTTAAATAAAACAGTATTAAACTATAGTTAATACTGAAGGAAAAGGTCCTGCAGAAAGAGAAGTGCATCAAATACCTGCACCATGCTTATAAATGCAGCAAATATAAGATGGATTTATTGATGAATAAGTGCAGATGTTTTAAAGAAGGTCTAGCAAAATATAAATTTTACAATCTAGGTGGTGGTCATATTGCTGTTTACTCCAAATTTGTGTATATTTAATTTTTTTCTACAACAAACTACTGGGTTGGGAAGAAAACTTTGGGAGGCCTTAGAGCCTCTTCAGAATATACCATGTATACAGTCTTCTCTTCTGCAATAAACAACCCTACCTTTAAATAATTTTTACTTAATTTTTGCCATGAAGTTATTCATACTTGTTGCACTGACTGAGACAATGCCAATCTTTGAGATGATTTAATATATCGCAGAGCATGAAATCTGGAGTCAGCTAAAGATACCATAGTAGAAATTTTAAATTCATTCTTCTCTTATTAATTTGCAGTTGTAACCTTGGCCTTAGCTTTGTAATTTTTAATTTGGTAGTTATGATGATGGTGATGATTTTTTCTCATGAAATCCATGGCAAATTGGCAAATTATAAATTGTCAAATTGACAAATTATAGACCTTCTCTGTATACTTTTGATGTTTTTGACACTGAACCCAACCAAGTTGTTTGCTGTTACAATCAATGATGTTTTGTATCATGGGGCTTGTTATTAAACTAGTACCACCACCAGTACCCCCCAACACACACACACACACACACACACTCTCTCTCTCTCTCTCTCTCTCTCTCTCTCTCTCTCTCTCTCTCTGGCAAAACTGATTGGACAGACCTCATATCAATAACCAGGAATACTGACTACCCAATCATATAGTTTATGGCCTAATTCAATATGAGGTACTCATACCATATCATGATTATCTCTCTCAACAATATAAATCAAGACATTCAGAGAGTTGATAGTACATTCTGAGCTGAAAGGTTGTATAGAGAAAAAGTAGGGGATTATACCCATATGATTAGTAAGTATGTAGAGTTTATTGAGGTGGGAGAGAAAGTAACAGGCAAGAAGAAATCTGAGAGGCTTCATAGCTTCTGAGATGGATAAAATAGCCCCAGTCCCTAACTTTTTAGTGTTTTGTTCCAATGAATCTTAAGTGTGCTTGGTTCTATTTTGTGATATCCATAAAATTTCCTATTAAATCCTTTCCCAAATCTCCCCTTCACTTGAACTAGTTTGAATGAATCACTATTAGGATAGACTAGAGTGTGCTGTGCTAACACAAACACACACAACTAAGTAAGACATTTCTAGCAATGGCGCATGTTATGTGCTGAAGCTCAATTTAGCTGAGGTTCTATTTCATAATATCTGAAGTTAAAGAAACATCTTTATGGAACATTTCAGTCATCAATAATTTGAAAAACTCTGCAGAAGTCACACTTAGCATTTCTGTTCTCATTTCATTGATAATGGAAGCCACCTGACCGTACCTTAATTCAACAGATAACAGGAGTATACCCTCAGGAAGGGCACTAAATATTGGTGAATGCTAAAATAATCTATCACAAAATCTTTGGGATTTCTTATTTTTTCTATAAAAGTTATAGAAAGTTATAACTAAGAGTTAATTTACAGAAAATGACTAGTACACACCTGTAATTCCAGTGGCTCAGGGGGCTGAGGCAGGAGGATCACAAGTTCAAAGCCAGCTTTAGCAACCACAAGGCACTAAGAAACTTAGTGGGACCCTGTCTCTAAATAAAATACAAAATAGGGTTGGGGATGAGGCTCAGTGGTTAAGTGCCCGAGTTCAATCCCCAGTACCTATCCCCACCAAAAAAAAGAAATAAAAATAAAATGACTGATAAATAATAGATACAGTGTGATATTGTTCTTGGAGAAGGCCTTTACCCATTGAAAGCCTTTCTTAAGATGTTAGCATGTCTTCCGATAGATAGAGCACCTGTTGTATGCCAGGCACAATGCTAAATTCCAGAAATAAAAGAAAAACAAGAGAGACACAAATCCTGTACACATTGTGCATAGAGAATAGTGGATGACACATACCAACAAAAAGGCAGTTGCAATGACTATTATGATGCCAGACAAGTACTGAGTGCCTGAAAACACAGGAGGTGAATCTAATTTAGATCTGGTACACAAAAAACTTCTTAGGGTGGCAACAGCTGAAGCCAGATACATGAAAAAGAATTAGCAAAGCAAAGGGCAAAAATGAAGTAGAGTATTATATAGATAGAAGAGTCAGCCAAGTTGCAAAGCCAACTTAAGAAGGCATGGAATATTCAAGGAGTCATAAGAAGGGAAAAGAAGTAGCCAAGTAGTTGTAAGCTGTACTGAGAAAGTTGGACTTAATAGTAGGCAACTATGAGTTTGTGTTTTACAAAAATCACTAAGGACATAGTAATTCTTAAGGGACTTTGAACTACGCTAAAGCCATGCATACATTGACAAACTGATACCTTCTCTGCCTACTCACCCTAGTGGTTATAAAGCAAAAGATAATGTATTCAGATTTCATCTAAACTATGTGTTTTCTTCATTTCTCATTATGACTTTTTGTATGTGGCAAGCATTCATACACTGTGCTGAAGTTAGAATAATCCCAGTGGAGTGGAAAAAACAGAACCATATTCTAGTCTCAACTCTATTATTTCTTCAAAATGTGATTTTGGACAAATTACTTAACTCCTCTGAAAAATGGGGATAGCAGATTAAGGGTTTTGAAAAATATGAATGTATTTAATATGGGTAGCATTACAGGGAAGTTTTAAATATATTCAAAAACACTTAAATCTGTGAAATACTCTAGTTGTGGAACAAACTAAAGTAGTTTGTCATAACTTGATTGTATACTGTGGATATATAGTATCAATAACTTCCTTGGCAAATAAGATATCCAAGTGATACTCAAGATGTACTATTCATATATTACTCAGAAGAAATAATTGAGATTTTTCTTTATTTATGTGGATGATAAAGTAAAGCAGGAGCCTTTGGAAGACTTGATTACCCTAACCCAAGAGTCATTTCTGAACACTAAACTTAGTCAACCTATCTGCATTGTCCTTTCATTGTTTTAGTTGGACTTTCCAATTTGCATTTGAAATTCAAAATGTCAGGCCTAATACTCATGCTGCATCTCAGAGGGCATGACATGGCCTTTATAACTAAATGTTAAAACATAACTCGAAGCTTGATAGTTGCAGTTCCATTTTCCAATCCTTGGTGCTGTCAAAGGCACTGTGTAATATGCTGTCAAGTCAGGTTGGGAAAACAGCACAGAATACAGTCTCCTTTCTGGATGCTATTCTTAAAATAAGGAGTATCTCATGGCCACTTACTGGTCTCACAGCACATCAGCAATGTCCATGATTTATTCTCTCTCTCTTCATTTAAGTAACTAGAGAAAGTTTTCCAGAGGATGCTGAGAGGCAAGCACCACAAAAGTTGCTACAATTCATTGTTCAAATTCCCCATTGATTAATTAATTTATTTTTTCAGGTGAGGCAGTTATACAATGGAAAACTATCTGGAAAATAGGTAGGTTTAGGCATTTGTCAAGATGGCCTTCCATAGTCTGTGATGAATATGCTTGAATAGAAGCAGAAGTAGATCTAAGGAGTTTCAGGCTAATAGTACCTTAGACACCCAGGAAGAATAGAAATAGTTATCAAATGACTTTGAGTAAGAGCTGTTCATATAAAAGTTAAACCAAAACTATTGTTTGAGTCAGTAAATCATTTTACTGTGGATATTATACAAAACTACCTAATAAGGGAATGAATAAAGATGGCAAAACTATTTTTTGCTAATAGATTAATGAATGACAAACCTGATGAAACAAAAAACACAAGGGAAGTTATAGTTTTTCATGAAATAAGTAATACAAAGTGGGGCAAGTAGGAACAATTTGTATGATTCTGATTTGTTATCAAAGCTTAAATAAGTGTGAAAATTTGGGGAAATGAAAATAAAATAATGATTTTTCCCTTCTGATAATGGAGGTATTTATTGATAAGCAGCTGTCAATTTTACAAAGACTTAAAATGCTGTACAATTTTTAAAATTTGTGTTTGGAGGTCTGGTGGGATCACTATGGCAGCCAGGGCTTGAAGACTCAGAGATTTCAGAGAAAAGAATATTGAGTACTTTTTCCCTTCATGACATTTATTTGTTGAGGGTCAAGGACAGAAAAACAGAACCCAGGGGGAAATCATGGCTAAGAATATGGGGAAACTTAGCAGAACTTTTGTCAGTCTCATGGGAAGGACATAACAAAAGTACTTCAGGATCCCAACATGGCTGCTCTTAAGACTCAGTTGGGCTACATCTTGGGAGTAAGGACAGCTAAAACGAGACCTAGTGTCACAAAATTCTAAAATCCAAAATAGAAACAGCTTAGGCCTAAAGTAGACCCATCAGAAAAGATGGAAAGTGAATTTGGGATAGATCAAGAGGAATAGCATCTAGAAACAAAGAAAAGGATATAAAACATTGGAAGGACACAGTGAAAAGATACAGTGTGTGTGTAATTGGAGAGCCAAGGACGAGGGAGAAAGCAATGTCAACCAAGAGTTTTACAAAACTGATTTTTAAAATTTTGGCCACTGAAAAGCTCCCCATGCCCCCAAAACAATTAATTATGAAGAAAACTGAATTTAGCCATATCACTGTAAAACTTCTAAGGACCAAAGACAAAAAGGAAAAATTTCATAAGCAGCCAAAGGGGGAAAATACATATATCCTTTACAGAGCAACAATAAGATGGAAATAGAGACAATAAAAGGAGTACTGAAAAAGATGAGACTGGGGACAACTTCCAGCCCTAGAACTCTATTTTCAGTAAATATATGCTTCATGAATACAAAAGAAAAGAAATAAAAAGGTGTTTGAACAACCAAAAGCCAAAACCGTGGGGTGTTTTTCACCAGTAGACTCGCATTAAAAGAAAAATTAAAGTATTTCAGGCCATAGGAAAATGCTCCCAGATGGAAACATGGAAATACAGGAAAAATTAACAGCAAAGGGAAGAGTGATTATCTGAATAAATATACATAAATATTGATTATAGGAAATCAGCCTTTTGGGTTAGAATATAGGTGAATATAAAACATGACAAAATTGTACAACATGTAAAAAGATGAAAAAAGACTTATATTCTTAGATCTTTGCATTATCTAGACAATGGGAAATATTTCATATTTTATATGTATATTTTATTTTTTATTTATTAAAATATTTCGTATTTTAATGTATATTCAAATACCATATTTTAATAAGCCATGAATTCAATCAATCATATCTAAAATAACACAAAATAATGAAATAATATATAATTTGCAAACTAATAGATTAATAAAATTTAATGGTAAGAAAATACTACTTGACACCACTCCCCACCACCACCACCACCACCACCCCAAAAAAGGAGGTGAGATGGAGAGGAAAAGGAAAAGACAGAGTAAAAAATTTTAAATAGGATGGGAGATTTAAAACCAAGGATATGCTGGGGATTTACCTCAGTGGTAGATCACTTGCTTAGTATGCACAAGGTCCTGGGTTCAATTCTCAGCATTAGTGGTAAAAATACATTAGTTCACACTTAATTTAAATAGAATAAAAATATTCTAAAAAAAGAAAAAAGTAAATTAAGCCAGGTGTGGTAGCACATGCCTGTAATCTCAGCAACTATGAAGGCTAAGGTGAAATGATCGCAAGTTTGAGGCCAGCCAGGGCAACTTAAATTTTTTTAAAAAGGAAAGGGCTAGGGATATGGTTTAATAATAGACAACCCCTGGGTTTAGTCCCCAATACTGGAAAAACTAAATTAGCAGATTGTATTTTAAAATATAGTTATCTCCTACTCATAAGAGAGAAACTTTAAATTTAAAAAGAAAATCAAAAATATTATAGCACTAACCAAAAGATAACTAGGGTAGATCAGTAGTATGAACAAGTACATTAATGTAAATAATGAAATTAATCATTAATTAATAAACAAATCCAGAGAATGGCTTCTTTTATGGGAATAGAACAGACTGAGCTTCAAGGTCCTATCAAGCTATTCCAAAACCTACTTATATTTGTTTTTTATAATTATCAGTTAGTATTGTGTTTTCTTGATCATATTATAAAGTCCATAAATGTAGAAATTCTGTTATTTTATGCCTGAGACTAGCATAGAAAAGTCTTGGGAAAGAGCACAAACTAAATATATAATTTTAATTGAATAAATGGATGGATAGATAAACAGATGGACTTCAGAAAAACAGTATCTTGTTTACAAGATAAATAACATTATCCTGTTTCTTATAATAGAGAACCCCTGGGTTTAGTCCTCAGTAGTGGAAAAATAATGATTACATGAGTTACAGTTTTTCACACTCTAATACTAGGTTTTAATAATGTAGCGAAGAAATAGTGTAGTCATATGAGTTACAAAAGCAAAATAATAAGTTTAATAATTATAATAATGAGAATAGCATATTACAGACTTTCTCAAATCTGAAGTTACCCATTCACCAACCACAGGTCTCATTTTCTAATCATTCCTTGTACCTCAGTTTCCCTTATTCATGGAGGATAAGCTCTAATATTCCCAAGAAATGCCTAAAACTACAGGTAGTACTGAGCCCTACCTACACTATGTTTTTTCCTATGCATACATATCTGATTTAATTTAATTTATAAATTAACACAGTAAGAGATTAACAATAATAACAACAAAACAGAACAATCATAATTAAGTAATTACCTTATTATATAAAAATTAAATTGCTGGCATCAGTGCTCTTGCACTCTGGGATCATTATTAATTAAAACAAGGGTTACTTGAACACAGTCTAGTAAGTGACAGATACTAAGTGACTAACAAGTGGGTAAGTGTATATACACTGGACAAAGGTCTGATTCACATCCTCATCTGGATAAAATGGAATGACCAAAGATTTCACCATGCTTTTCAGAATGGGGTGCAGTTGAAAACTTATGAATTATTTATTTCTCAAGTTTTCCATTTAATGTTTTCAGACTGTGGCTGACCTCAAGAAACTGAAAATTCTGAGGTTTTCTGGAAGAAAACCCAGGAAAACCCAGGCAGAGATAAGGAGGGACTTCTATACATACTTTTTTAGAAGCCTCATAGAAAGAGAGGTAGTTGGGAGGACAAGTCTGGACATTCCTGGATCCTCTTACTCACCAAAGTTCATTAATTTTCCACATTTTTTTCTAACAGTTGTTTTAGCTATACTTACTGTTTTTATGTTTTATATTATTTGTTTTCCTGATAGCTGCTTCCATGCTATTTCCTAAGTCACTCAGACCTCAGATACTTCCATAAGAAGATAGCCAAATACAAATTAGTATATAGAATTATAACTCTTTCAGTGCCACTCACTGACTCCTAATGTGGTCATTTCCTGTGGTTTCATGACTCATCATGTTCCTCATAACCTTTTCTTAATCAACCACATTCACTGTCCGTATTTCCAAACCAAGTTGCTATAAAGTAAATTAGGAGATTCTTTAAGGAAATCTATCAAAATAACACTGTGTTCTATAGAACATTTAGAATCTTTAAGCATCTGCTTAGTTTTGGATTTTGCACAGAAAACTACCTGCTTCCTAGTCATAAACACACTGCACCTTCCTGCAGACCTATAATTGAGTTAGTTTGGTTTCCCTGGCAACCACCACAATTAATTAGAATACTTGAGCATGGTAAGTTTAAAAATGCAGAAAATATATCATGTATAAATAGTGCAATCTGTTTATGCTCAAAGGAATTTTCCCCCTCAGTTGAAAAGCAGGGATACTTTTTTTCCCTTTTTCTTTGAATTAATGACATTTTATTCCTCATAAAATCTATACATAGTATTCAAGGATTAATGTTGAATTAATTCCTTTCAGCAAAATTGCCAGTACTGGTGTTCATTGGACAGTTTGTGGACTGAGTCTGGGGTCCCTGTGGGGTGAGGTACAACTGGGCTCACACTGTATTTAGTGACGAAGCTGACAAAAGCAATTACTGGATCCCATGGAAATCCGTTCTTTTTCCGAATTAGTTTGCAGTACAAATGGTGGTCTGTAAGAACGTTTGTGTGAAAACTAGTTTCTCCCTGTGATAAGCTTTGCATGGAACCAATAAGAGCTCATCAGTTGCTTTAAAAAATTGCTCTACAAGCAGTTTTTGTTGAACATAGAAAAGGGGATATGAGAGCTATCATTTGTTGAATGCATACTTAATTCAGGTGTTTCATGTATGCTATTTCATTTAATCTTCATGATGAAGTAAGATTGATACTATTGTTTTAGTGAGCTTTTTTGTCATTGTAACCAAGAGACCTAACAAGAATAATTTACAGGAAGAAAAATGTATTTGGCTCCTGGTTTCAGTGGTCTTAGTCCATATACAGCTAACTCCCTTGCTCTGGACCCAAAATGAGGCAGAACATCATGGTGAAAGTGTGTGGTGGAGGAAAGTAGCACAGAACATGGCAACAAGAAAACAGAAAGAGCTCCATTTACCAGGGACAAAAGATAAACCCCCAAAGCACACTCACAATAACCCAGCCATACCCCACCTGCCTATAGTTATCACCCTGTAATCACCATAAGTTTATTAATCCACTGATTAGGTCACAACACTCTCAGTCTGATCATTTCACCTCTGAACATTCTTGCATGGTCTCACACAAGAGCTTTTGGAGGGATACTTCACATCTGAACCATAACAACTATAGAACTCATTTTCCAGATATAAAGCTGAGACCTTGGTAATCAAATTGTTCATATTTCCTTTGAACCAAAGAAGGTTTATCAAAATCAAAAGCCTAGGCATTCATACATCTGCCTAGACCAGTCCTCTTAATGTGACTATGGAGGAAGAAATAAGAGGCATTCTGAAATAACATTAAAGTGGAATGACCAAGTCTCTTGGTTTGAGCAAAATCCATCTCTATCCTTTAGAAACAGATGAAATGGGGCATGTGTGTGTAAAAAAAATTCTTTTTGATAGATACATTTGGCCCCTAGCTGGCCATTTCATACAGCTATATCTGAATCTCAAGCTAGTTCTTGAGAAATAATTTTGAGCACATATGGGTTAGTCTTGTGTACCAACCAGACAGGATGGGGAGGTGGTGGCATGCAAAAGGTACTCACCTAATGCAAAAGAGTTCTGTCACCACTGGCTGCTCATTTCAGGGAAGCACATCTTTATAGCACAGGTTACCATTTAGAAGTTTACAACTGGTAGAGATTCTAGGACTTTCTTCTAGAAATTAGAATATGAATCCTACTCCATGCAGTCTATCTAGAAAATGCTAAGACTATTCCATTTTGTTCTAAGGGACACACAAAAAATTCACTACAGAAATACACCTTCATCCTGTTTTGAGTAGGTTATTACTGCCCTGGGAAATAATAGAAATTTTTATCTATTTTTATGTATTGGAACCAGGAAAGATTCATCAAGGTTCCTATCTCTGATCATTTCCCAATTTTTCCATTTTCATCTCATGTTAATAATGTTTCCTATTTATCATGTAAGAAGATCTAGTAAAACAATCTGGTTCATATTTATTCAATTCTAATATACACTCTCCTGAGACTCCCTGGGTCTTAAGTGGAAGTCGGGGATGTTAACTAGTTTTTACCAGAAACTTGGCAAAGCTTCTTTTTATTCATGCTAGTCTCAGTTGTAAATATTTCTTTCCTTCTATCGTATTAAACTAGGAAATGTATTCATAACATTTTAGATACTTTATTTTGACTATACCAACATTGCTGGTATTTCTTGGTCATGACATTCCATCACTTTTTCAATCTAGACAGATATTCAATTTTAAGGTTATCTAAATTGACTTACTAAAAACAGAGCAACATTTGAAGAGTATCTTCATTGAATGACTTGCCAATCCTGGGAATGTGCATTGGATAGATAATTCAGCTTCTTTTCCTTTTTTCTTGTTTGTCTCCTTCTTTCTTCTGTTCTTCTCCCTTCTCTCCTTCTTTCCACCACAGTTCACCTTTCACCCTTTCTCTTCCCCTCCCTTCCTCCCTCCTATGTTCCTCCTCCTTTCTTTCTGATTTTTTTCCTGCTTTGAAAAGGAATTGTTTCTCTTATCCTCTCTCCTTTCCTGTAATTGAAACACCTTTACCCTGCTTCACCCTAGACATGACTATAGCTCAACTGATGAGCTTTAAGCAGCAATTATAGCAATTCAGGTCCTGTGACTAGAAAGACCTCCTTGAGGTAACGGTATAGGAAAAGTAGACTAAGTGTTGAAGGTAAGGCAATTAATAAAATTTCCTTGGGAGCTGTAATGTCAACTTTGTATTTCTAAAGCTTTTCAGAGATAATTACAAAGATCTTTCAGTGGGGTAATGAACACAGATCTGGACATTTTCTCTCTACTCAAAGACTATAAGCAGGGTCCTATCTTAGGCAGCTCTAAATTTTAGTACCCAGCATAGGCCTAGAATAATAGGTGCTTGTCAGCTTGAAATCCCAACAATTTTTAATACACTGAAATGTATTTGTTTATTTCTGGCATGTTTAGAAGTATTTTTGATAAATTAATGTAGACAATATGACTTTACTTAACTCTGGCCTTTAGTGTATTGTAACAAATTTAATTCATATGAAAGTTAATTCTTTTGCTATTTGAAAGATTATGATCAAAATAATAGATTATTAAAGTGATACTAAAAATAACAAAACAGTTATAAACCCTAAGTCTGATTTTTTTAATGGTTTATGTAACCAAGATTGTGTCTAAAACAATGTCAGCAGGCATAAAGGTCACTGTCTGTGGCATCAACCTCTGAAATTATGGTCATCCCCAAATCATAGCCATCTCATTCTTAAAAAGATTAAAAATATTTTTTCAAAACTGCCAAAAAGAATAATGATGAAAATATTCATAAAAAGTTTAACAAATTGTGTATTATTTTCCATGTTGAGATGCTAATGGCACATTTATTTACTATTTTCTATTATTTGCAGGAATAACACTGTGGCATCAACCTCTGAAGTTATAGTTATCTCCAAATCATAGACTTCTCATTCTTCAAAAAATTTAAAATATTTTTTCAAGACTGCCCAAAACAATAATGAATAAAATATTCATAAAATGTTTAACAAATTGTATATTACTTTCTATGTTGAGATGCTGACACATTTATTGACTATTTTCTGTTATTTGCCTTTTTGAACTTTTAATTCTTTTGACCTATGCTTGGTAAATATATGTTGATTTTATCCATGTACTTTGTTTTTCATAGATAGGTATATTATACCACCTTCTGCCTTGTCTTCTCTGTACTAAAACTCATCATTTATTTTTCTTCAAATGCCAGACCTTAAATTTATAATCCCTCAACCATTTCAGATTCTCTCACCCAAATTTTCCTCATATATCAATATACAGTTTTTAACACCAGAAAAGGGACTCAGTTTGGCCAGGGGCTCAAGAAATTAATCTTGTAGAAGTGCTTCTCAGCAGATCCAACAAATACCCAAGGCAGACCCCAGGTAGATAAAAATTGTTGCTGATAATCTAAATGTCCTATCTAATGAACAGCAGGATTCTCCAAAGAGCAGCAATCCTTTTTCATCATTTGATGGCAGAATTGTGGCTCTAGGTACAACTCAAATTCTGTTGTTCTCTATTTATTATGCATTTGGGATTGCATCTAAATGCATAATAAATAGAGTGACATTTGTCCTCTCTCATAGAAGGTTATTAGGGTTTTGTTTCCCTCAGTGGTTGCTAAAGTGTTACCTCAGGTGGGCCCAAAGGCCAATCATTTGGCTACAGGTACCACATTATATACATCCTCTTCTCCCTCTTCTGTTTCACCTTCCACTCATCACATTCCTTGAAGTTTCTCTGCCACTTCTCAGAGTGTCAGTAATGAGAAATTCAATCCATGAAATGGGGATAAGTCTCTTAGGGTCTGTCCCAAAGCTACCATTTCTCAGGGAGCCAAAGAAGAACTAAGTTCAGGGTGGATGCTTTCTAACTCTGTGTCACACTTGTCACCTACCTAGGTGGCTTGGCTTAAGGACAGAGTCCCCAAAATTTTCTCATAAATAGTTTTACAATGAATAGATATTGTCTTTTAATCACAGAGTTCCCCTCCCAGTCCAGTGGACCAGAAAGAGAGCTGGAGTTAGGTGTTTATTTTCCTCCTCATTATTCACATTGTGTAATAAGCTTTCCCTAAAGAAAATGATCTCCTCAGGTATCAATTTTAGTATCCTTTAGGATACTAATGTTTAAATATCATGATTTTGGCAAAGAATATTTTGGGATAACTCTATAATACTCTTAGTTATACAGGAAAAAAATTAAACCTCCTCATTTTAAGAAGCAGAACATTCTCCTATAGCTATAAGCAAGATTTTTCAGTCTCCACTCCTTGTTGAATTCAAGAAAAGAAATCAGAATTCAGGACAGATCACCTTGTTGAATAAAAAGTTCTTTGTGGGGCTGGGGTATAGTTCAATGGAATAGCTCATACTTAGCATGTTTGAGTCTCTGGGTTCAATCTCGGCATCATCATCATCATCATCATCATCATAATAACTACTACTACATAGGTAAAATAATAATAATAATGTATCATTATAGTAGTTATAACTATTATTATTATTATTATTTGAAGATAATCCCTCAACTGAGCTGAAACCACTGTGACTAGGACCTACATCTTGCAGACAGAGAGACAGAAGTCAAATTATTGGACTGAGTTGGATTCTTACCAGTGAAGGGAATCAATGTACAAGCCAAGTGCCAGGACAGAGACCCAAGCAGAGGTATTAGACCCCTCTATAGGGAGGAGAGCAAGGGCTGTACATGGAGAAGTTCTCCCAAGGCAGCAGATTATTCAGACCCCATTGTAATAGGATGCCAGATTCAAAACTTACTCATGCTCAGGACAGATTTTAATCCTCCCCTTTGACAACTGGTCCTCGGCGAGTTTTGACATATAGCAAAAAGAGTAGAATTCAATAACACAGTCGAGGAAAACTCCATTCACATACAAACAGTTTGAAACAAACAGTTTGAAATAAAGATAGCAGTATGTGCTCTTTTTGTTTTTTTGTTTGTTGTTTTATTTTCAGAATCCTTCACAGTTAGAATGAGCCTATATTCCTATAAATTAATGCATATTTCCCCAAGTCATTGGTTCTGTAATATCTCATGGTGACCCTCACCTTGGGGTCTGATATTCTTTTGAGAGATTTCGAGGTATTGACTAGAATTTCAATACTAATAATATTAAAAAGTAGTAAAGATTACCTTTTAGTGAGTTTTGGTTAGTATTTAGTGCTTTGGAGTATTGGGAGAACATGGGGCAAAGAACATCAAGACGAAGGCATACATGCGCATGGGAAGATTTTTACCTTCAGTACATATCCTGTGACTATTACTTATACCTGAGCCTACTTCTGCTTGTCACTTCATTCTGTATCCCTCATGTCTAACAAATATCTCACAGAGCATAATCCACTTTGCAAAGCCCTTTAACATCTAGCATCTTTCTTGACGCAATAACCTAAGAAGTACATGATAGCATTTTTTATGCCCTAACCACATGCATATTTTCCCCCAAAGATCTAATACTTATTCAATCACAAAATCCAAAATATGGAAGGTACATGGCTGGAATGTGTGCCTTTCCTTGCAGGCTTCCTCTTCTCCCCCGTGTGTCTCTCTTTCCCAGGCATCTGCCCTTGTAAGAAGACATTCTTCAGCAGGTTTAAAGCAAGGAAGGGGACTTGTTACCACCTTAATACTAACAAACCATTCATTCTCCTTCCTTTACAAAAATCACATCTCTTTTTTTTACAAGTTTAAATGGTTTATATTATCATGACTATACAAACATTTTCACTTTGAGATTACCATTGCTTCATTTTAATTGCATCATTTTCTATGTATTTATCCCTAACTGTTAAATTACTTATACCACATTCCAACATTGGTTTCTGCGTTCTGTTTACCCCTGTTTATTTATGCCATATTTCATCATTCATTTCTGTTTTATATATCTTCATACTTTTCAGATATTCTAGCAACTTAGCTTAATTTATTTTTTTGTATCCTGGTATCTTCCTCTGGGAGCACTTACATTTTTTGCACTTACACTAATACTCTATGCTGATCTCTCCTTAGGGCCCAGTCTTCTCATCCCTACTTTTTCTGTACCATAATTTTTCTCTCTTTCTTTTAACTTTTTATTTGTTTTAATTAGTCATACATGACAGTAGAATGCACTTATATACTTTGTGGCATATATACACAATGGAATTTTACTCAGCAATAAAAAAGAACAAAATCATGGCATACATAGATGGGATATAATTTCTCATTTTTCTGAGTATACATATTGTAGAATCATATTGGTCATACAGTCACATATATACATAAAGTAATAATGTCTGTTTCATTCTACTATCTTTCTTATCCCCACATCCCCTGCCTTCCCCTCTTTTCACTTCCCTCTACCTAATCTAAGGTAATGCTATTCTTTTTTTTTTTTGCATTACAATTCTTAATACACATATACAACACAATTTTTGTATCTTTGTTTGTATATAAAATATGTTGACACCCAATTCAAGTCTTCATACATGTACTTTGTATAATGATGTCCATTACATTCCACCATCCTTGCTAATCCCCTGTCCCCTCCCTTTCCCTCCCACCCCTCTTCCCTATCTAGAATTCATCTATATACCTCCCATGCTCTCCCTCCCTACCCCACTATGAGTCAAACTCCTTATATCAGAGAAAACATTCAGTATTTGTTTTTGGGGGGATTGGCTGACTTCACTTAGCATTATCTTCTCCAATGCCATCCATTTACCTGCAAATGCCATGATTTTGTTCTTTTTTATTGCTGAGTAAAATTCCATTGTGTATATATGCCACAAAAAATTTGAAGGTCAAAAACACTTTGGTGGGCTGGGGATGTGGCTCAAGCAGTAGCACGCTTGCCTGGCATGCACGGGGCACTGGGTTCGATCCTCAGCACCACATAAAAATAAAATAAAGATGTAAAAAAAAATACTTTGGTGGCAAGCAATTGGGTTTTCCACTTTGTTTTTGATCCCTAACCCGAGTAAGCCATACAGTGGTCACTCCTTATCCATTTGCTCAATATGCAGTGGCCAGCTGCTGAGACACATAATTTTGTACCATGAATAAATTCAAGGGCACCTGTCTACTGTTTGCATTTTTGGCTTAAATTACCCAAGTACCCCTGCATAAGCCCCCATTTTTGGTTAATGTTGCTGTAGTTTATTCATCATAGTTGTTACCAAAGCACAGAACATGAATAAACTACTTTGTAAATACTTCCTGAACCTAACAGAACAAATTGTTCAGCAGTGCAGAAACAGAGGCTCATTAGTCCCTGAAATCTTCTGAAAATAAGGTTTCAGTGCACCATCATGGAGAGAAGGAAGTGGAGGGCAAAGTTCAGTGTCTATTAGGTCTGAGTACTCAACAACAGGTAATCTGGTCATTACTACCTGCCTAGTCAAAGGACAGATGATCCTGTTTTCTTCTTCTCCCTGCAGATGCCTGGGAGGGTGGGAGACTGAATTACTGCTCACACCACAGCCACAGCACAAGAAAACTCAACATTACCACAAAGAAAAGCAGCAACTTGAGACCTTCTCCCATTGTGAATAACACACTTCTGTACCTGGCCACTCTGGTTGCCTGCACACACACAGATACATCCTCGATGTACACATCAATGTATTCATTGCCCTTCTTCTTATACACACACACACACACACACACACACACGCGCGCGCGCGCGCATTTTGACAGAAATCTGCTACTTATAGCTAAAGCTATCCTAAGACAACAGATGAGAGAAATATGCTTCCTGCCTGAACTCTGACAGATATTCCTTCAGCTTATACCTTTAAAGGATGGCTTTTAAAGATTTTATAGCCCCTGCAGAGTTGTTTGGTGTAGAACACATGGAAGGAAGCAGGTTGTGCCCAATGTCCCCTGTCCACCAACTAAACTCAACAGGCATCAGGCTTCTGAGCATCTGTCAGGTTAAAAAAAAAAAAATTGAAACACAACAATCATCAAGATTCTCTAACCCAAGCCAATGGGAAAAAAATAGTCATCTTCCTTCACCACTTATGAAGGTGAAATCTGACAGCACAGTTTTCTTTTGGTCCTTAATACCATTACCTGTGAGATCATCTAAAATTTGCTTTGAGTATACCTCAGTATAAATTAAGCCAGATCCTTGACATTCATTAGCACACACAGATCCATTTATCTCTGTCCCTTTTTTGCTTCAGGAACCAACCTTGCATTGCAAAAAGAAAAAAATATATATACACAGAGCCCATAAAGACCCACTGTTAGAGTGATAGATCTTTTTTAAACACTGGGGCATTACAGGATTTTATGAAGCAGTAAAACTTTCTCCAGGCATGAGAAGTGCATACTGATAGAGATCATTTTATCTACAAGGCATTAAAGAATAAGTGTCGCGTTGGAGAAGCATAATAGAAGAGAAAAAAATAATAATTTCAGGAACAGCAGCCAACTCCTCGAGCAAAAAGGATCAGACCAGAAGACACCTAATGATCTTCAAGAAACCTAAAAAGCACCTCCACAACACATGAGCCTTTAAACAGAAAGTTTTGCTGCTGCCTCACCCTCCTCTCGTTGTGAAAAAAACAGCAAAAAAGTGAAGTAATTCCAAAAAGACTTTTAAAGTAAATAGTTGAAATACTAAGAGAAAGAAGATCCTGCTTTCTCATCTCATCCTACCTCATTTTCCCATAACTTTAAGAAGAACTTGTACAGTTACTTCCCACATATATTTAGTGACCATCTTCCATGTACAAAACAAGGTATACTGGGGAGATCTCTGCCTTCCTCAATGGTGCCTTCTTAGGAGGGAAGAGAGACTATGAAACAAAGCAAACAAGATACTTACAGATTTGTTATAAATGCTGTGAATGAGGATGCTATGATATTGACAAGAGGAATGAGAGGAGAGAAAGCTTAGATTATGTGAGCTGAAAAGCAATGTTATAAAAAGTAGCTATAATGTTGGCTTTACTAATTGCCCTTGTTTCTTAGTCTCATAAGATCCCATTTCTGGAAGGAATCACCAGACAATCTAATTATTCCCCCTCCCTGACTTCTGACAGTATGGCTCATCAACCATTTCAGTTTGAGAGAAATGATTGTTTTATTTTAAATGAAATATCTTCCAAATATTTTTTATAACATTGTAGACTTTAGTCATGACATTTCTTCCTTGATCCAACTTCCTGTATTGCTTAATTTAAGCATCTATCCTCTTTTTCCAGTTTTAGGAGAGGACCTAAAAACTATAATTATCTCACAAGCAAGCCTGCTGTTCTTCAGATAGATATGTTTATTTTCCTTATTTCACCTTCAAACATAGATACTCCTTTCCATGCTTTGGTTTTTATAAAGTCATGTCTTCTGGGACATCTCAAATATTCTATCCTGCTATTTAAAAGTCCCTGTTTGGACAAAGTAAGGACATATAGTACTTGATCCAACCTCAGCATGCAAGACTCAGATTACTGCTTCATCCAAGAATATGATATATACAATACTGCTGATAAAAGAACTATTTTATATGCTTTATTTAGTCTGTTTGTCTCCCTTGATATGACACTAAGGGATTGAAGTTTGAATTGGGGAAGTGGTTCCTTAAAACTGGCTTTATTCACTGCCGAAAAATATGAAATGCCCTCTCATTGCATGAGACTGTGTTCCCCAGACCCCCAAACAGGCATAAATTTATTCTTAATTAAACAGTTTTTTTTCAGGCCACGTCTGCACACAGACTGCATACTTCTCTCACTCTATCTTCTTTCTCCCCTTCCTCTTCCATGAAGCTGTTCTTGTTTGTTTCAAATCATATTGGTCTCGGTTCTCCTAAAATACTCATGATTACTACTCAAATTTCTCTTTTAGCACAGTAATATATAGCTACACAAATTCTGGTATATGAGTGGAGATCAAGGACCCAAACAATATATAAATATCATCCATGCAGAATTTAAATTTCCACATATGAAATGCACTAAAATGTGTTTGGGCAAAAACATAAAACTTTCTTTCTATTATGTATCATATATTAACATGTTGCCTAATATGTTTTACTCAGATCCTCCTCAGTACATTCTTTGAATACCTGTAATAGGTATTCACCAAGTATTTATTGAACAAAGCTTGAATATGAATATTAAAAATTTTTTTGTTAAAGCAAACCAGGTACAAAAGTTCTCATAGATAAATTTTCTGGCTTAGAAATTATCACATAAATTGCTGGGTGCAGTGGCGCATGCCTGTAATACCAGTGGCTGGGGAGGCTGAGACAGGAGGATTGAAAGTTCAAAGCCAGCCTTAGCAATGGTGAGGCACTAAGCAATTCAGTGAGACCCTGTCTCTAAACAAAAAACAAAACAGGGCTGGGGGTGTGGCTTAGTGGTTGAGTGCCCCTGAGTTCAATCCCCACTATCCACCCCCCCCAAAAAAAACCCAGAAATTATCACATAAATTATTATGTAAGGTTATACAAGAAAAAAACACATTTGGCCCTTTAGGGTGGCAGCAGGTCCTAGAGTGTTTGTGGTAGCAGGAAGTGCAGCAATGACAGCGACAGTGATCAGTGGTCAGGCAACATAAGAGAGGATACCTCGCTGTTCATCATTCCCAAAGCTTGCTTCTCCAGAAAAGACTGCATAAATTTGAGTTGATCTGTTTGGTGACCTTTGCCCAGAGACTGCTGAGGAGACCAAGGCTCTGATCCCAAGCCTGGAGCAGTGGATTGAAGATGAGGAGACACAGCAGATTCTTAATGATATCCAGACAAAGCATGATTTTTAATATTAATCTCCAAACTTTACTCAGCAGCTTGGGGAAACTATGTCCCCCTCACAGCACCACCCTCCCAAGTATTAATTAATTCTGCCTTACAGAGAAACTCAATTGCAGAAGACAACTGGGCCTCCTTTGGAAAGGACAGCCCATCTTGGTGTTGCTTTACTTTGCTGTTTCAGACATGGCTGTTAAACCACAAGGACGGTATAATCTTGGAGCAGCCAGCAGTGATTGCCTAAGCATGCTGCTGAAAGGAGTAAGGTATGGTGATATCAAAGCCACACTGTTGATTATCTCATATTATAGTTTTTGAATCCAAATTATTTTTATTCAAGACATTTTATTTTATTTATTTATTTTTTTTCTTTTTTGTACTGGGAAATGATGGTCAGGACACTGAGATCTGGAAGTAACACTTTAATAGTGGTGCCACAGCCCAGAGAAATAAGTTCCAAAGTCTAAGCCCCAATCAAACCATGGTTCTTACTTATATACATAAGCAAGTTTTGGTTACATCAAGGCAAGGGAGTTTTTGAAATTTTATTGGAGATTGCATTCTACATTCCTTATATGGGTACAAGCTTGTCAACAGCCTAGGGACTCTTAGCTCATGCAACCTAAGGGTCTTTTATTGCACTAAGCCTAAAGGGGGATTGTTCTGTCACTGCTAATTTGTTTCCTGCTTCTGCTACTGCAGTTATCTTTTACAAGTACCTGTTAGCTGCTGCAAGCTTCTATAGTTAAATGTCAGTAAACAGAGCTGCTGTGTGTCAGCATGAAAAACCACAGCCTTTCAGCTCTGAAAGTGCTAAAGTTCCCATTCCATTCGACCACATTTTGATTTCAATGTTTGTAGTTTTGAAAGTAAAGTAGAACATAGTAAACTCATGTAGGGAAAGAACAGCCTTACCTAGATGCAAAAGAAAGAATAAAAGAAATGTGGCATATATACACAATGGAATATTACTCAGCAATAAAAGACAATAAAATCATGGCATTTGCAGATAAATGAATGGAGATAGAGAAGATAATGCTAAGTGAAGTTAGCCAATACCAAAAAACCAGATGTTGAATGTTTTCTTTGATATAAGGAGGCTGATTCATAGTGGGATAAGGAGCGGGAGCATGGGAAGAATAGACAAACTCTAGATAGGGCAGAGGGATTGGAAGGGAAGGGAGGGAGCATGGGATTATTAATGATGGTGGAATGTGATGATTATTATTATCCCAAGTACAGATTTGAAGACATGAATTGGTGTGAATATACTGTGTATACAACCAGAGATATGAAAAATTGTGCTCTATACGTGTAATAAGAATTGTAATGTGTTCCACTGTTGGATATAAATTTAAAAAAAATTTAAGAAAAAGAATTTAACCAGAGCAGTATTGTTGTTTTAAATTATGGAATGAGGGGCAAGAATGCTAATAACTGTGAAAGAGCCTTGGCACCATTGTGCCTAACCCAAGAGATGGGGAGGGACCTGGATATGAACTATTTCCTAAGCCTCAATGTAGACAGATATTCTGCCTTTTTTTTGGGGGGGGGGGCTGTGTTACAGAATATGGGTATGTAGAGGCCCCAAAGCACTTTTTTTGTCACCCTCAAGTTAGGACATTTTTTCTTCAGCTGGACATGGCCACAGCACACCTGTTTTTCCAGCTAGTTTGGATGCAAAGGCAGGAGGACTGCTGGAGTAAAGGAATTTGAGAATAGCCCAGGCCATAGAGAAAGATCTCTTCCCAAGAGAAGTTGGGGAGCTAGGGTTGTAACTAAGTTGTAGAGCACTTGTCCAGCAGTGAGAAGCCCACAGTTCCATCTCCAGCAGAGCACAAATAATAAAAATATTTTCTTTCATAGGCCAGACATGAAGGTTTGAACACTTTGAAGATTTCTCTTACGGGACATCCAGTCCAAACCTCTGACTCACTACTTAACAATAAGTGTTTTTTGATGGAGTTGATTTGAAGGAGAGAGTATTCCCCTTTCTGAGCTATTGCAATGAAGTCATTCAACCTGAGGTTAAATGGGGAACACTTTAATAGCTAAATACTTTATCTATGATTTTTTTGAAGAGACATACATCTATTTTCTTTGCCCAAAACATATTTCACTGCATGTTTATTAGATAATACACAATATCTGCTTATTCTGGAAAAATTCTAGGAAGTGTAGTACCAGGAGCACACTCTAGTTTGTTGATAGTACTTATATGATAAATGTCAGTATAATGTACCCACAGGTCACCAAGTTATATACACAACATTCACCTGCTCCAGACCTCAGCTGACATATAAAAATGGCCTATCCTCTGTTGTGGCAAGTGCGTGGGTCATGATATTCTCAGTCAGTGTGAGTGCCATCTGCCCACATGAGCCCCATCTCTATTCCATAAAATGGGCTCATAGTAATATCAGTCCTAGTTAACAGAGACCACTGTTCCCATGGTCTACAATAAACGTTTATTTTTCTAGCACTTGTACGGAGCCCTGTGTCATCTAGCTATTGTATTCATCATCCTGTAGTCAGACACACTAGGGAATTCTAAATGGTGTGTAAAGTGAACATCTGGCCACTGCAGCATGGGCACATCTGCACCCATTAATTTTTCATCATTTCTCCAAATCAGGGGTCAGATGCTCACAATGTGCTAATGTCCTGGCTTCCCTCTCCCAGAGATTTCATGCCTCTGAAGCAGATCTTGCAATTACAAGAAAATGGTGAACTTCCGGCTGAGAATATGTAGTCATGGAGAGTTTACCTCCGGCTCGATGTGGAAAAAGAAAAATATTTTAAAAGATTGCATCTTCAAAAGGGAAGAAAATAAGGAATTATCTTGCTGCTTATTAAACACAGGATAATCATCTTTTTTTCTTATATGTCTGCTTAAAATAAAATAAGCATGATTTCCTTGCTTGAGAGCTTACTGCTTTGTATTCTGCTCCTAAATGTAATGGCATGTGATATTATTCTTTTTTTTTCACCTTATATCAGAATACCTTACCAACTGTCATCTCATTTTCTCCACTAAGACTTACTCGGTCTTTTATGTTTTACTTCACCAGTTTTCTTTTTTATTCCAAAAAAAGGAAGGCAATGATCTGGTGCTGCCCAATACCTTTTCTCAGGTCCTCACTAGCTTAGGTTTTCTTGTCCTTTCTCTGTCCTATTGGATTTGGAACAAAGTAGAGAAACAATTTACAGCAAGACAAATAATCATGACCTTTGAACATGGCTGGCAGAAATTTAAATGTTCAATGAGTTAATAAACATTTGCTTTAGGGTGGGAGGGGCACCTTCATGCAAATGTTGCTTTCATATTCTATAGAAACAAACTATTCTCAGAAACACTGCCTTGGTTAATTACCAATCTCATGGTGTGTTAAATATCTAAAAATAACTATTGATTGTCCTTCTTTGCAGAGAGTTGAAATCACAGCAGGAGGGCTATGAAGAGAGAAGATGTTTTTAAAACTTGGACCATTTCCCAGGATTTTTTTTTTTTTTTTTTTTTGCTTCCCACTTTCCAAAAATACAAGGTAACTTCTGAGATTTCCCAAGCTGTTATAAGATTTGGAGAGAGCATGTCGGCATGTTCATTGCCCCTTAGGAAACGAGGCTATCTGTTTTTCTTCCCAGCTTTGCAGTCCATGTAAGCATTTTGTTAACAGCAGGTCAGCTATTCCAAATTCACAGTCACTATCAACATAGACCTTGTTATCAAGGGTAAGAAAATGCTTATTTGAGAGTCTGCTTTTCTTGAAGTCTCTCCTCTTTGTTAGAAACCACAACTATTACTGCTTTTGTGAATATATTTCATCCAAAAATCTTCCTTGGTTGAATAAAATTGCCTGGATACATGCCAGGTTTCACAAAGATTCTAAACTGCTGCCAACAGCAGGCAGTAGCAACCACAGTAATTATCCAGTGGGCATGGCCAGTCCAGGGTTTTTTCTTTTTATCAGATATAGTAATTTGGCATCTTTGCATCAGTTGAAGTTTGAAGAACTTGCAGTCTTTATTCTTTAATTAATCAACTACTACAGGTTTTCTGATTGTTTCCAAGGAGCAAGTTTCAGTCCAGGTATTAATGGGTATAAAAGTGGTCTACAGTTTACAGACCATTGTCATCAATGTTATATTTTTCATACAACTATAGATTATAAAAATATAAGATACAATAGTCTCTTTTGTGAGACAAGGTTTATACACATTAATATTTTTTAATTGAGAAAGAGGCTAATATTTACCTGACATTGTACCCAGGCATTGTGGTAAAGCTTTACATGTATCATATCATTTAAACCTCAGAAATAAATAACTTGTGCAAAGTCATATACATAAAACCAGCTCCAACACCTGTGCTACTTCTCTGAAATCACACCAACTATTATATGTAACAAGTGTCTATATTGCTGCTGAAGAGCCCCTATATATGGGAGTGTCAGTGCTCCAAGTACTTCAGTGATGTTGCTGAGGTCAGAACTGGAAAAGTCCAGGGGGGTTTCATCGACTGTGGGGATCTGCTGGGCTGTGAGCCCAGATTTTGATTCTGAGCATTATTATATGAACAAGTGAAAATGATATACTTGTCCTCATCTTGATGGCCAGCTTCCTGGGCTATTGGAATGTGTTTAAATTCCTAATCTCACCCACAAGATTGGGCAGTTTATTTGGATAACAGTTTAGAAAATTCAAAATTCTGTTTTCTGGGCCCTGACCAATGTTGACTATCAAATAGTTCTGCATATGAATCATATCTCTTGTCTTCTAGCCACATAATTGCTAATATCTAGGACCTGACACCGTCCAATTTGGTAATGAGCTGGTTCTGCTCTACCTACTAATTTACTCAGAAAGGATTTGTTTAGGCTGCAAAGAGGTTTAACTCATCCTGATACAAAGGGATTAAAAAATGAAGGTAGCTTCACAAATGCCAGGATACAAGAATATAGTGACTAGTGGGGCTCTAAATATTCAGATCTATTTGAAGGGTAATTTTACCATATGTGTCCAAAGCTTTAAAAATTCATGCCATTTTTCTCATGAATGTTGCCATTAAGAAATTATTGAATACAAATAGATTTGTGAATTCAGTTAAAAATCGCATATCAAAACAACCATAATACCAAACTGGAGTTTTTAAATTAATGAGGTATAATTTATATACATTAAGCAATAGCTATTTAAATTAAAATGATTTTGATTTATGTTTCCACCCAGGGAACAATAAAAAAAAAGAGCCAGGCAGTGGCACTTGTCTGTAATCCCAGCTATTCAGGAGGTAGAATAAAGAACATCATAAGGTTGAGGCCAGGCCAGGCTGGGCAACTTAGTAAGATCCCATCTCAAAATAAAAATAAATTACTGGAGATATAACTCAATGATAGAGCACCCCTAGATTCTATCTCTGATACTGAAAAATATAGATCAAGTTACTGAACATTCCTATCACCTCCAGAATTCCTTTGGAATCCATCCCTCCACCCCTGTCTACAGGTACTTCACTGTCACTATAGAGTACTTTAGATTTTATAGAATTTCTTATAAGGACAATCATTTAGCACATGTCATTTTGTGTCTGGATTCTCTCAGTTCATAATCTTGAGATTTATCCATGTACCTGTATTTTGTTCCTTCTTATTGCTCAGTAGTTTTGAACTCTAAGGATGTTCCATATTTATTTGTTTGTTTGCCTGTTGATGGATATTCAGGTCATTTTCAGTTTGGATGATTACACATAAAGCTGCTGTTAGTATTCACATACAAAATTTCCTATAGAGTGGTATTTCCTTTCTCTTTGACAGATGTCTAAGCATTATTAGAACTGTATCATGCAGTAGGTATATGTTGAAATCATAAGCAAAAATTTTTAAACTATGTAAACAAACAATAATAATTAAGTAAATAAAAGGTGCTACCCCTTGCTAGGCATGGTGGTACACTCCTGTAACCCAAGCAACTTGGGAAGCTGAGGTAGGAGGATCACAGGTTCAGAGTCAGTCAGCCTCAGCAATTTAGGGAGACCCTAAGCAACTTAGTGAGACCCTGTCTCAAAAAACAATTATGAGGATATGGCTCAGTGGTTAACTGACATTGGGTTCAATCCCAGTACCCCCCAAAACACAATGCTTTCTCTAAATTGCACACTGTGTAATAAGATAAAATTTAAAAATCTTTATTCTGAGGAATTTACATGAAAAAATATTCATCATAAAAAATTTCCAAAAATAAGCTCTCAGATAATATATAGTATCTTAGAATAAAGATTCAAAAAATATACAATATTTTCAACAATAATTATTTCTGAAGGTAATTTTCTCTGTTTTGCACCTGCTTTTCGTTTCCAAATATGTTGATTTGGAAATGTATTACCAGAAAAAATGTAGCAGTAAGCAGTGTATATATATATATATATATATGCTATACTACACACAAACACACACACACACACACACAATGATGTGTGCATTTTGTTAAGTTTTCCTGAAGGTGCATCTACAGTCTAAAGAAAGTATCTCAGAGCATAGATTTTTGTATATGAATATTTATAGCAGCTTTATGTGTAATTATCCAAACTGAAAATGACCTGAATATCCATCAATAGGCAAACAAACAAATAAATATGGTACATCCTTAGAGTTCAATACTACTGAGCAATAAGAAGGAAAAAAATATAGATACATGGATGAACCTCAACATTATAAACTTAGAGAATCCAGACACAAAATGACATGCGCTAAATGATTGCCCTTATTTTGTTAAGTTTTCCCAAAGGTGCATCTACACTCTGAAGAAAGTAATTCTCCAGCATTGGAAATCTAGAGAGAGCTAGTACTATCTTTTAGTGTTTAAAGATAGTTCTGAGTTGCTAATAGAAATATAGCAGCTATTAATAGAAATATAAATAATAGACCTTTACTTCTTTCTGGAGCAAGTCTGGGAATGAATGAGTAGATGGATTCTTAAATTTGTCTACCATTTTACTGTTGAATTGGTGTTTTTTCACGTATATTGACTTTGGTTAATCTTCACAACCACCCTGTAAGTGGTCCCAAAGGAGTTTATTGCTAGAATAAACCCATAAATTGTGAGCTTAAAAGTTGCTAGAAGATAAAGATAGTGTTTTATTCAAAAGTATGAACTTTAAAAAGATCATTTTATCACAGGCTTACTTTGCACATCTTACACATACAGGTGCTTGAGGAGGAACACCATCATGAGGTATGCTGGTGAAGAAGTATTTCAGAGATAATTTTTGTTGCTATGAGCACTTACAAAGCCATCAGCAGGAATCTGGGATCTGCATTTGTTAGTCTGTAACTAAAGCACAAAAGTGAATGTGAACATCATAAGGTTAAGAATATCTTTTCATGTATCTATTTTCCTTAAGTCCATCATCTTCTGCTCTCTCCCCATCTCCAATATTTTGCTCAATGACTGATGAATGATCCCAACTACATGTGAAGAAAACCAAGTCAGTGTCATGAAAGCTTGGTGATATTCAGTAGATCCTAGAATAGATGTTCTCTCAGGTCTCTGCTCTGGCCATTTTCAGAAAGAACCTCTCCCATTTACTTTCCATTGGAAACTTGCAGGCTAGCCAGGGATATAGAATTCACATGTACAAAGCCATGCTGAAACAGTGAACTCACCTAACTTCCTACCTGACACATTTCTAACCCATTGTTATTTTCACTTCTTTATTCTTATAGCATTTGTCCATTTTATTTAACTTGCCTTATTCAAACGTGTATCATAAATTTATACACCTACTTTTTTCCCAACCAAATTATCAGCTTTCTCTTATTTCTCTTCTCATTCATCTGTGCATCATTTGCAGAGCCCAGTATACCTGGGTTGAATTTGTTTCATTGATTCATAGTCCATTTTACAAGATACTGTCAGATTAATGTACCTAACAAACTGATTTTCATCATACTTTTTTCTGTTAGGATATTCATGAGCTCCCTCCTATCATGTGAGGTTAGTCTCTTTAGTGCTAGCCCAATGTAGAAAAGATACTGTGTGATTTCTCCATGTATTTGCTTTATATTGCTCAAAAATTCCTCTTCTAGCTCAGTAGGAGAGATTACTGCTAAGATCTCTACATGCTACCTGATCTTTAGTATGAACTGTACTATGTCTAGCACAGGCATGTAACTACAATGGACAATGTTAGGAAGTGTGATATTTAACTCTACTTGCAAGCTAACAAGTTAACCTTCTATAGTTTCACAAATGCTGATAGAAAACACAAGATTCCTATTTCAGAGACAAAAGATATTTATTAGTCAATACAACAACATGTGTCACAGTACTAACATTTGTTCTGGTTCCCCAACATAGTAACATAAAAAAGGGCATGTGAAACCATCCACTTTTGCAAGAAAGGAGTCCTTAACTTAGGGAAATGAAATCTTTTATACTGATCAGAAAGCATGCCTTTCCTTTGCTCTAAAGGATGACAGTCTATCTTTACAAGTTGTAAATAAAACTCTCCTTTACTGTGGACATTAGCACTATCTCTATTTTTCATGTATGTTTAATATGCAAGTCTAAAACAGAGTGCAGTCAAAGTCTTGCTTCAAAATTTATGTCAAAATGCATGAGACAACAGAGAATAGCACTCCTGAAACATTCACCTCTCATTTCCTGCTTTTGGAAAATTTTAACATGAATATGTCACTCCAGTGCCTACTTTGATTAATCCAACCAACAAAGATTACGACCAATTTCATTCAGTTATTCTCATATATAATTTAATATAGGTTGCCATTAACAGGACTCCAAGCCTTAGGATACCATTGTGCAGTAGTTACCTCAGCCATGCCTCCCAGAATCCCTTGTGCAGCCAGCTGGACAGACTACACAAGAGTATCCTTTAGAAAGTCAAATACCTTTTTCTAAGTGTTTGTGATGATGATTCCACTTACCTTGGACATTAATCCAGGTACAGAAGGATGTATTAGCATTTGCACAGATTCTACTTTTATCAACCACAACAATCCTTGTCAGTGAATTGGGCTAAACAGAATATCTTCTGGGGTAAAATCTGTCTTACTGATGATTTCAGTTAGTGTCAGACAAATATTATGGAATTTTTCTAACTGGCTTACACTATGGTATCAATGAATATCACATGAATAAGTGTCTTATATAATGAGTCAGTTATCCCTCCAGGAAGTTCCCCCACATAGTCAAGAATGGCTATACTTGGAGAGATCTTGTCATCATCTGAGGACTACATAGTATACTGCCAATACTTCCTTAAACATTCAGAGGTTTCTCATGATCATCAGAAAGTTGCATTCACTACATATTTAAAGGATGGTAAGATAAGAAACACATGGCTTCCACTCAAGAGGTAGTAAGGTGAGCACACATGGTCCTAACTAAAAGAGTTTAGGTGTCAACATACCTTATTTACAATCAGAGATATGATAAATTGTGGTATAAAGATGTATTAAGAATTGTAATGCAAAAAGAAAAATAAGAAGAAGAAAAAAAAGAGTTTACAATTGTCAGGTCTTTACAAGCAGAACCTACTTTATGTTGGTGGCAGAGATTGCAGAACACAGCCTCCAGCATGCCTTTTATGCTAATGGCAGATCTTGGGCTCTCCAGTGCAAACTGAAGAATTGTGTTTGGAGCGACTTCCAAAGATCAGTTCAATCTCTCAGGGTCTACCCATATCACATATTGGATAGCATTCTTCTGCCCCATAAGATGACTGAGGTCAAGTTGGAGAAGACATCAAGAACTGATGCCAGGGATAAACTGGGGCCATCTTCTGCTTTTTCTGATAAACTTATCAATAAGGTTGTGAAGAAAAGTTATCAAATCATGGCTAATAACTTTGTGATTAGGAATAGCAGATCCATCACTTTGCTCAAAATTTTAAGACACTTATAACAATTTGTGAGATCTACCAGAGGGTTTTCATTAACGGGGAGACCTCCAAGGGCAATTTTAAGAGATGCAGATCATTAACATCCACAATCACCCTTCTCTCTAAGGCCTAAGATATTTCCTCCCCCAGTGCTGAGATTGATGTTTTAATTCTAATGCCACAAAACATGCCCTGTCTCCTACACACACACAGAACTATTGTCAGTAGGATCATGTTATTAAGGGAAAAATGATTTTTTCTAAATCTTGCAAACACTGTTCCACCCAATGTTATCCCACATTGACCTCCATGGGGGAACTCTGTAAGCATAATATCCATATCTTGAAATCAATGAAAATAATTCTAGGATCTGAAACAACTAAATTTGAATCTCCTATTTTATCTTCTGTCTGAGGTGTTGCTCAGAGATATGTCACCTTAGCTTGTCTGGTGTTATCTTAGAGAAAAAAATCATTATGCCTACCAATAGATAAGTTCCAATTTCAAAAATGCCTACATGACTTCCTACGCCACTCATTCTGACCCAAGAAACAGCTGAGAGGTGATCCATCTACAGATAGAGCTACATAAGTAACCAAACTGCCTCCACAGAGTGTGGAGAGAAGGAGAATCAGAGAGATTTTTAAACTGATTTTTGAAGAAGATGTTCCAAGCTAAATAATGACAGATACCTGTAGATGATAAGGAATGTGGAAGGCCCATCATACATCTGTACTATCAACCTTTTGTTGAGTTGTTATTACAGTAATTAATAAATATATATATATATTTTTTTCCTATTTGTATCACATCAAATTCTTTCATCTGTCTAATTGCTTTCACTATAGTTTCCAGGACTATGTTGAATAGAAGTAAAAGAGGGCATCCCTGTCTGATTCAAGTTTATAGAGGGAATGCTTTCAACTTTTCTCTATTTACAATGATGTTGGCCTTCACTTTAGCATATATGGCTTTTAAATATTTTGGTATGTTCTTACTATCCCTAGTTTTTCTAGTGTTTTGATCATGAATGGATGTTGTATTTTGTCAAGTGTTTTTTCTATATCTGAGATTATTCTATGATTCTTGTCTTTAATATCTATTAATATGATGAATTGTGTTTATTGATTTCTATATGTTGAAACAACCTTGCATCCCTGGGATGAACCTCACTTGATTGTGGTACACTATCTTTATAATGTGTTTTTGTATGTGATTTGCCAGTATTTTATTAAGAATTTTGCCTCTATATTCATTAGGGATATTGGTCAGAATTTTTGTTTCCTTCATGTGTCTTTGTTTGGTTAAGGTATCAGGGTGATCCTAGCTTCATACAATGAGTTTGGAAGGGTTTCCTCCTTTTCTATTGAATGGAATAATTTGAGGAGGATTCATATTAGTTCTTATTTGAAAGTCTGGTAGAACTCAGCTGAAAAACCATCTGATCCTGGGCTTTTCTTTCTTCATAGGTCTTCATAGGCTTTTGATGGTATTTCTATTTCACTGCTTGAAATGACATGTTTAAGTTTTCTATGTCCTCTTGATTCAATTTTGGTAGGTCATAAATCTCTAGAAATTTGTCAATGCCTTCAAATTTTTCTATTTTATTAGAGTAGAAATTTTAAAAATATTTTCTGATTATTGACCGTGTATCAGTAGTATCCAATGAAATAGTTCATTTTTATTGCGAATTTTAATAATTCGAGTTTCTCTCAATTTTTGTTAACTTGGCAAAGAGTTTATCAATTTTATTGATTGTTTTCAAAGAACCAACTTTTTATTTTGTTGATTTTTTAGATTGTTTCTTTCATTTCAAGTTCATTAATTTCAGTTCTGATTTTAATTATTTCCTGACTTTTACTGCTTTTGGTATTCACTTGTTCTTCTTTTACTAGGGCTTTGAGATGTAATATTAGGTTATTTATTTGTTGATTTTCTATTCTTTTAATTAATGAGCTCAATGCAATGAACTTTCCTCTTAGAACTGCCTCACAGAGGCCTAGAGAATTTGATAGATTGTATCACTATTGTCATTCACCTTTAAGTAGATTTTTATTTCATTCCTAATTTCTTAGGCTATCTATTAATCATTCATTAGCATATTATTAAGTCTCCAAGTGTTAGAGAAGCTCCTATTTTTTAATTTTATCGCTGATTTCTAATTTTATTCCATTGTGATCTGATAGCATGTAAGGTATTATCTCTATTTTTTTGTATTGGCTAAGTATTGCTTTGTGGTTGAATAAATAATATATTTGAGAGAATGTACTGCTGATAAGAAAGTTTATTCAGACATTGATGGATGAAATAGTCTATGTATGTCTTTTAAGTCTAAATTAATAATTGTATTTTTTGATTCTATATCTTCTTTATTTAGTTTTTGTTTAGAGAATCTACCCCATGGTGAGAGAGATGTATTAATGTCACCCAGTATTATTGTGTTGTGGTCTATTTGATTCTTGAAATTGAGAAATATTTGTTTTGTGTACATCCATGCTCCATTGTCTGTGGAATAAATATTTGTGATTGTTCTGAATTATAGTATATAATTCCCTTAAGCAGTATGAAAAGCGCTTCTTTGTCAGTTCTGATTAACTTTGACTTGATGTCTACGTTATCTGATATGAGGATAGAAAACCCTGATTGTTTACAAGATTCATGTGAATGATATTTTTTCCCATCTATTTACCTCAATCTGAGGAGGTATTTGCCTTTGAGATCTTTTGGAGAAAGCTTATTGTTGGGACTTGTTTTTTAATCCAATCTGCCAGTCTGTGTCTTTTGATTGATGAGTCTAGGCCATTTATATTTAATGTTACTATTGAGATATAATTTTTATTCCTTGTCAGCTTGAGTTATTTCTGAGTTCTAATTTGAATTAATTTCTCTATTGATTCACTGTTCTTTTAGTGTAGTTCTTCCCTTTTCTGGTTTTCACTTCTATTTTTCATTTCTTCAGGAAATATTATATTGCATATGTTTTGTAGAGCAGGTTTTCTAGTTGTGAATTCTTTCAACTTTTGTTTATCATGGAAGTTTTTATTTCATCAGCAATTCTGAAAATTAATTTTTCTGGTATAATATTCTTGGCTGGCATCCATTTTCATTTAGTTCTTGGTATATGCTATTCTAAGACCTCCTAGCTGTGAAGGTCTGGGTTGAAAAATCAGCTGAGATCCAGATTGGTTTCCCTCTAAATGTAACCTGTGGTTTTTCTTGGGGAGTCCTTAAAATTCTATCCTTATTCTATATGTTAGGCATTTTCATAATAATGTGCCTTGGTGTAGGTCTGTTTTGTATATTTGGTGTTGTGTAAGCCTCCTGTATTTAATTTTCCATTTCATTCTTATTATTTGGGAAATATTTTAATTTTTTATTGAAAAGAGTGTGCATTCCTTTGGTTTATATCTCTGAGCCTTTATCTTTCCCAATAAACCTTAAATTTGGTCTTTTCATGTTATTCCATATTTCTTGCAAGTTATTTTTATGGTGTCTAAACATATTTTCTCCATGGTGTGCTTTATTTTCAAGATTATGTACTTTGTCCTCGTTGTCTGTAATTCTGTCTTCTAAGTTATCTAGTCTGTTGATGATTCTTTTGATTGAATTTTTAATTTGGTTTATTGATTCCCCATTTTGAGGATTTATGTTTGGTTTTATTTTCAGAATCTGTATCTTTTTCTTGAAGTAATCTTTCACTTCCTGTATTTTCACCCTGATTGTACTCTTTATATCATTCTTTACTTTGCAGATAATTTAAATATGCACAGTCTAAGATCCTTCTCTTACATTTCTTTCACTGAAGTGTTCATGGATTCTGTTATTAGAGTATCTTGGTTTGTTTGAGGCAAATTGTTCCCTTGCTTTTTCATGTTGTTTTGTGTTTACTCATCTAAAAATATGGATGTGAGGCAGTAGAGTTTCTAGCCCATTTACTTATAGTGTCCCTGAAGGTTTCCAGTACTTCATCATTTAAAGGGAGACAAATAACAACAACCCTTATGCAAACAATATAAAGCACTAAACCACTTATTCCTATTATGACTTCTATAATGTTAATTATCACAATAAACAAAAATAATATGATCAGTTATTGCAAACAATAAGAACTGCAAGTTTGCAAAAAGGTTTACAATTTAAATGATGGATAGGAAGAGAAAAGAAGTGACAGAGGATGAGATGATTATGAGGCAGGGTGAGAGAAGATAGAAGTAAAGCATTAAAGGAAGAGTTAAGGAGAGAAAATAGATATTCTTAGGTGGGCTCCAGGCTCTTTGTTGAATGCCAATTGGTCTGGATATTTTAAACTTTTACACCACCAGGGCCCAGTAGTTGCTGACCCAAGCTGAAAGACTTTATCCCAGGGATCTCCCCTTGGCTCCACTTGTGTGGTGAGGAACCATTTCTTAGTCCAATATGTTGCCTGTGTGCCTCACATTTCCTAGTTTTAGTTCAGTCTCCAAACTCAATCTTTCCTGCCCCTGCCCTTCTGAATTCCTGGCCAGATACATCTCTCCCAGCCAGTCCTTCAAGCAACTGGATTGGAGGGCAAGGGGTAGAGCCAGGTGAGTTTCCATGACCAGTTGTCCCCTGTGTCAACCTCTCTCCATTTTTTTATTTTCTCCTGGTCACTTAAGCACACTCTATGTTGTGCAGTTGGTGTTTTGGAGGCCTGTTTTAAGGGCCAAACTTAGGTTTGTCAGGAATCAGTTCACTTACCTGCCAACCCCCAAGCTGTGGCTGCCAAATGGTTTCTTCCTTTGTCCTCCACATGCCACCTGGAGAGATTGTATCTTCTTTCCTGCACAAGCATATTGTGCAGTATGCCTTTCAGATTTTTTGTTGGGCAATGTCTTTATTCTCTAAATGCTCCATGTCCAGATGTGCCTCAGGCCTCCTAAAAATGTGGATTCCTTTAATTTCCTTACCCCTCCACTTTGCTCATGAAGAGATAACTCTGGATGATGCTTCTGGCCTGGCTTACCCAAGCTGAAAGACTTTATCCCAGGGATCTCCCCTTGTCTGTAGCAGTGTCTGTGCTGACTGGGGACTTCTTTATTATTTCCAACCTCCTGAGTCCCTGATCTTCTTTGAATGTTTTAAATTCCAGTAAAGCCCTACCTTTTATTTTGTTTACCCACCTTGCAGAGAAGCTGCCTGTCTGCTTTCTTGGTTTCATGCCATAGAGTAGCCAGGAAAGTGACTTTCCCTATTCCACTGTCTGAGAAAATTGCACTGTTGGATCTTAGTTTGATGATAGACCAGGCATAAAATATCAATTTATGCTGTGCATGCTTTATGATCAACTTCATTACAGTTTATGTCATCAAAGAACCAACACTTCCCATGGGCATCTACATGAGTGACCTAGATGATTTGGTTAGCTCTCCCAAATAGGGCTTTCCATCTACTTCAAAGGATACCTTTAATCTTCCCCAAAGAGTACTATAGTCTGCAGGTTTCTGGTTTTCCAAGCAGAAGAGCAAGCAGACCATTGCAAATAGCTCAAGAATCAGTCAAATATAATAAGGTTCATGAAGGCAGATATTGGCCACAGCTGTCAAAACAAACTTGTGCTCTGCACAAAAGGTGGAGAAGTGGACATCATCATGTTTCAGCTTCACTAAACAACAGTTAACCAGATCCAAGCATTAGGATAACCTCTACATATTGAGGACACCATTGATCCAATGGCTCTACTGTAGTGGAGTAGGAGGTAGATGTATTCATTTAAAACTTGGTATATTGCTAAGTCCCTATACATTCTTGAATACACAAAGAAAGCCTTATTAGTTCTATCTTACCTTGTCAATCAATAAATATGACCTGACCCACCTCAAATAGCGTATTTTGGTAATTTTATAGAGTATTACATCCTCCATGAGTGAAGGGTTCAGTTTCTATAAGAGCCCAATAAGATGTTTATAGCTGTTTTTCAAAGGGAAGACAATGTATCCAAAATTCCAAGGGGCACCTCCAAATAGGGACTGTCTCCCTCTATCAAAGGTTCCATTTGCAAAATCCTAAATCAGAGAAACTTATAGTTAAAAATATGCTTTAGAGTTGAAATACCCAAAATATAGGATTATCTCTGTACATGCAGCTCTCTTGATCATAATAAACTCCTCTATCATTATAAGACTGAGAAATGAAAGAACATAATACAACAATTCCTCCTCCACATTCAGGTGTAGAAGCAATAAGAAAAGCACAGTAAGTTAACTCATAGGGCCCCACCCATAAGATAATGTTAGCTTTTTTTCCCACCAACCTTGCTCAAAACCCAGGAGTTAAATTTAGGTGTTCCTCCCCATACACAGGATTTCATCAGATGGTAATTTTGGATAACACATTCAAGGGAATCATAAGAGTGTAAGTTCCTCTCCTTCCAGAATTTCCCCAGTGTTATGGTTTGGATGTGAGGTGTCCTCCAAATGCTCGTTTGTGAGACAGTGTAAGAAGGTTTAAAGGAGAAATGATTGTGTCATGAAAGTCTTAACTCAATCAGTGGATTAATCACATGATGGGATTAATGATTGGTAAACAGAGGTAGGTGAGGTGTGGATAGAGGAGGTAAGGAATAGGGGCATAAGTTTGGGGTATGTATTTGCATTTAGCAAGTACATATTTTTCATCTCTGCTCCTTGATCATCAGTGAGCTGCTTCCCTGTACCACACTCTTCCACCATGATGTCCTACCTCACCTTGAACCCTGAGGAATGGAGTCTGCTATCTATAGACTGAGACCTCTAAAACCATGAGCCCCTAAATAAACTTTTCCTTCTCTATAGTTGTTGTGGTTGGATCCTTGAGTCATATCAGTGAAAAAGCTAACTAAGACACCCATCATACTCAGAATTGTGTGTGTGGCCTTCAGTACTCCTTGAGGATGGGGAGACCATAGCCTTACCTATAATCTCCTTTTTAAAGAAGGTAAGGTTGAAATAAATGGGGAAGGGATCAGGTGGTACTGAAAGCAAAACATGTTTACTTTCAGTTTTGAGCAATATGTTAACTGTTTGTTGTTAATTAAATTCCAAAGGTTTTTTTTAATCCATCCTAAGTCCATCATTTCAACTTTGGGAATCCTTTAATTCTGAAGCCTTTGCCACATTACTTCCCATTCAGAACTACAGGGTTTCCATATTTGGGTGAACATGGGCTTGACTTGTCCTGTAGAACTTTTTTCCTCCTTTAACAGATAATAAATTAGATAAATTCATCATTTATGGGTACTCCATAATGTTTCTATTTCTCACATAGATATGGTTGTCCTTTTTGCAACAGCTTTATTGAAATATAATTAACATTCTGTTAAGATTTATCTTTTAAAATTGTGTAATTCAGTGATTTTTCACAGATTAAGAGTTTTGCAACCATCACTTCTATCAGCTTAAAAATGTTTCTTTACTCTCCAAAAGAGTCATATACACTAACAGCCACTGCCCATTATCACCCTACACACACACACACACACACACACACACACAATGCCCAGCCCTTGACAACCTATAATCTACTTTCTGTCTCTATGGATTTGCCAATTCTAGACACTTCATAAACAGAATGACACAAAATGTGGTATTTTAAATCTGGCTTCTTTCACTTAGATAATGATTTCAAGGTTAATCCATGGGGTATTTTTGCAATTTTATATTTGCAAATATGATTCACACAATGTAAATACGCTTTCTTAAAGTGTATTCAATTTAGTGATTTTTAGTATTTTTACAATGATATGCATCTGTCACTATTACCCAAGTCTAAAACATTTCCACTGCTCCAAAGGGAAACCATATACTTATTATAGATAACTACCAATTCCTTATTCCCTGACCCCTCTGGTAAGATACATCTATGTTATACCATATATCAGTACTTGGATTCTTTTTTATGGTCAAATGTTCAATTATGTGGATACCATATTCAGTTTATCCATTCATCCAATGATGGACATTACAGTTGTTCATACTATTTAGCTAGTATGAGTAACACTGCTGTGAACATTGATGTATAAGTTTTTGTCTGGACTGATGTGTTAAATTCTCTTGGGTATTGTTATGATCTGAAGTCTCCAAAATTGTATGTGTTGAAACTTAATCACCAATGTGATAGTATGAAGAGGTTGGGTTGTTAGGAGGTAACTAACTCATGAGGGCAGAGCCCTTGTGAAGGGGTTAAGGTTTTTTGCATAGTGTTTAACTCCTTTTTGATCTTCTGATCTTCTTCCATGTAAGTCTGTAACATTCATCCTTCTGCCACATGAGGATACAATAGTAGTGACAACTTGGAAGCAAGAATAGCCCTCCCCAACACCACATGTTGGAGTCTTGCTTCATCTTTTCAGCCTCTAGAACTATAAAAAAATAACTTTTTTATTTACATATTCCTCACTGTGCGAGCATGTGTGTGTGCATGTGTGTGTTGTAGCAGCATGAATGGACTAAGACACCTACAGTTGAGTGTGGAATTGCTAGATCACATCATGACTTAAATATTTAATTTCTGAAGGAACTCTCAAACTGTTCTCCAAATCAGCTGCATCATCTACTCTCATCAACAATGTAAGAAGGTGCTAATTTTTCCATATCCTCAGAAACACTTGTCATTATCTGTCTTTTTGAATAGCCATCCTAAAAGTTGTCAAGTGGTATCTTATTGTGGATTTGATCAGTACTTTTTGAATAATGATATTGAGCATTATTTCTCATGCCCTTTTGTGGACTCATATAACTTCTTTGGAGATACTCTGTTTATATTCTTGTCCAACTTTTAATTGGATCCTTTTATAATTAAATTGTAGATATTCTTTACATATTCTGGATGCAAGTTCCTTATCAGATATATCATTTACAGATATTGTCTCCTTTTATGTGGATTGTCTTTATACTTGATTATATCCTTTGAAACATGAAATCCAATTCATCATTTCTACCCTGCTTTTTATTTTGATATCATATCTGAGAAGTCTTCCGAATCCAAAGTCACAAAGATTTACTTCTATGATTCATTTTAAGAGTTTAAAATTTTTCACTCTTCTGTTTAGGTCTATGATCTTTTTGAGTTCATTTTTTTATTTATCTATAAAGAAAAAGGGTCTAAAGTCAGTCTTTAGCAGATAGATACCAATGGTCCCAACACCTGTTAAAAGGATTATTCTTTCCTTTGTTGAATTGTCTTGATATCCCTTGTTAAGTTGTGGTAAAACAAAATGGAAACTTCAGCAGCTTAAGAGATGACAGGCTGGGTTTCACACATTGACACACAGCAGCTCTGCTTACTGACATTTAACCATAGAGGCTTGCAGAGGCTGACAGGTAGTTGTAACAAGATATCACAGTAGCAGATGTAGGAAAAAAAATATCTGGGACAGAAGAACTCCCTGTAGGCTTAGTACAGTAAAATTCCCCAAGCAGTATGGGCCAAAGTATCCTATGCTATTGACAAGCTTATATCCATATAAGTAATGTAAGATACACCCTTCAATAGAATTGCACCAACTCCCTTGCCTTAGTGTACCCCAAACTTGCTTATGTATAAAAGTAAAGGCCCTAATATACTTGGGGCTCAGACTTTGGGCATTATCCCTCTGGGACATGACCACTAATGAATTGTTGCTTCCAGATCTGTATCCTGACCCTCATTTCCCACTACTAAGTCAAACTAAATTTGGCCTAAATTTGCCTTCATATTTCCATACTCCAGCCCTTACGTGGTAAATTGGGATCTAACTCAGTGCATAGACAAAATGAAAACCTAAGTTAGAAATTTGTCATTGTAACAAGAAGCCGAGTCTTACTGGATCACACCAGCCGAGCTCCAGTCAATCACAAGCATCCAAAATTGCAAATCCAATTCAATAAGGCAAACACCAAACTTTAACAAATCTAGTTGTCTCTGTACTTTGGTTTTGTTCTCTGTGTGTCACTTTTCCTGACCATAAAGGTTATCCAGCCACATTGTAGCCACAGAGTTCTTCTGAACCTATTCTGTTTCTAGGGGCTGTTTGATTTGCAAATTGTTCTTTGCTCAATTAAACTCTGTTAAATTTAAATTGTCTAAGTTCTTTTTTACACCGTATTGAAAATCAATTGACCATAAATGTAATGGTTTATTTCTGGACTTTTCATTATATCCCATTGATCTATATGTTTATTCTTATGCCTCAGTAACACCTTTTTTAAGGAGTCCACCTCTGGTTCCCAAATATGATTGTGGCACCTTGAGAATTATTGCTTGCTTTCAACATAAGAAGTTGGAGTTTTCAAAGCCAGTGGGACTGATCTCAATTACATCAACTTCTTTGTGATGGTTTCTCATTCTTCACTGGGTCATGATGATTGATGAAACCTATTCTGGGGCAGGGAGCACCCCAATATTCACTCCTGTATAGGTGATTTTCCAGGGGTCTTTGTATCTCAGGAAATCTCCCCAAAGAGGTTAAACTCACTTATACCTGCCAAATCTCACTACAAAACTCAAAGGCCTTCTACTGTCATCTTCAAATGGATCTAAGGATTGCACAATAGTCTACAGGAAGGTCTGAACATAAAATTGTCCATCGATTACTTTCTTCCTTCATAAGGATTATTTACCCTGCCATCTTTCTCCCAAGTCACTCAACAAACATTGCAACAGTAACCTTGATTCTGAATCCCGGTTGTGACTGAATTGTTTCTTTAATGATTGTGTAAATGCACATCTTTATAACCTTAAAGTCTGTAATTTTACTTTATTTACAAATTAACATATTATCTTGCTACATTCTCACGGGTTCTGGCAGAAGGTATGACGGGACAGTTTGTTAAAGCAACAGTGGTAGTCAGAGAGTGTTTGTTCTAGTTCCTTTAGTAGCTTTAGTTCCATTAATTCTTATATGGTGATATCAAGAGAGACAGATGGTATCTTCACATGCCATGGATTATATTCTAGGAGACACACCCTGAGCTTTGGAAACTTCATATTTTTAATGAAATAAGCATGTTTATCCTTGGTTCTGGAGAACATTCTGTCCCTTCCAAGAATAAAATTCAACTTGTTTCTTACTCAAGAGGGAGACACTGTATCACCTAAGGCTATTTGCCTTATTAACATCCTTAAAAACAGAGTTTGAACAAAGGGCACTCAGTATGTCACTTTGCAAGATGAAAAGAAATTCAAGAGCCACCTAAAGAATTGTCTTCCAATAAGTAGCAACTGCCAAAGTTCAGACTGATTTTCTCCTCCTGGTGGAGTTCTAAATGCCTGGCATAGCAGCACACTCCTAAGAGCCCAGCTCCTTGGAAGATTTAGGAAAGAAGATGATAAGTTCAAAAGCCAGTCTGGAAAACGTAGTGAGGCCTGTCTCAAAATAAAAAGGACAGAGATGTAACTCAGGGTTGGAGTATCTGAGTCATAGGCATAAGGCCCTGGGTTTAGTACCCAGTACTGGAAAAAAAATTAAGGATATCACTCTCCAGAATAGCAGTAAGCTATCTTGTTGACCTTTTTTTCTCCAATAATACCTACTTAGTTGTTAAACCATATGACATGGAAGTGCTTGTCTTAGCCTACTCTTATGCAATTTGTTTCTGTTTTTCTTTCCTAAATGACTTCTCCCCCTTACCCTGTTGGCTCTTTCTTCTTTCAGGATTACAATTACTCACACTATCTCTTTCATCTATTTCATCAATTTCAGATAAGCCCATAAGCTTTCTCAGGTAACTCCAACTAATATCATCTCTCAGTTCTCAAATTCCGTTGCCCCTATTTTCTATATTAGACATCTTAATCTTTTTAATGAATTATTTTGCACTAGTTGTTTTCATTATTCTATTTAACTTTGTTCTGTTTATTAATTTCTCTTTGTTTCTCAACCAGCAAAACAGACTGTGAGGACAATATGGCCAAGATCTTAGTGTTTTCTACCTCAGGTGTGCCTAACACTGTGCTAGGAATGTAGTAGCCACTTAATAAACACTGCTGGCAGATACCGAAGACTAACTTTTAGTGGGGAAAGAAGAAAAACCTACAAAGCAAAGTCATCAAGTCAATGTGATTTTCCATCCAGCTGTGTCGGAAACAAGAGCCACAGAAGCCCACAGAAGCTGATTGGAACAGAGCTGTCTGGAACAAATGTCAATAGGACAAGCTGATGAATGGTGGAAGGTGGGGGAGATTTATCCTCAATGTTCTCATCATACCGATTTCTAATGTAATTGCTGCAAGAAATTGGGAAGGTGAGATGCTCTTGTGTTCAAAGGTAAGCAGAATAATCCATTTTGCTCAGTTCCATGCTCTGGCATAAGCTGCCTGATTTCAAACTGCAGCATATGTATGTACAGATTAAGGATTGGCTTAGTGAGGAAAGTCGGATTTTGAAGTTAGTCAGCCCTGGCTTCAACCACTCTCTTCACCATTTGATTAGCAAGCAAGTGATTAGAAGCATCTTGTATACTTTATGAGCTTGTCTGCTCATCTGTAAAATGAGGGATAATAATAATAATAATGAGCTTCTGACATTGTTGTAAAGAATACATCAGAGGGATGTGGAGAACAGTGTGGTAGACTGCCTGAGCCTGAATCTCTGACTTGGGTAAGTTTTTTAACTTTGTCTTCTTGGGCTCTTCATCTCTTAGCTAGGAAAGTTAATACTGCTTGAGCTCAAAGGTGCAAAGATTAAAAAGGTTAATACATGTAAAGCCACTTAGCACATAACAAGACCTCATTAAATTTTAGGTTCCACTATAGTGTTTTATCTAAAACAAAGTGACAGTAGTAGGTATTTATTAAATAGCAGCTACCACTAATTTATTGTTTAATAATAATGATTTATTAATAAGATTTTTGTCCCTGAATTCTTTAAGAGGAAGATTTCTTTTCCTCCTTCTCAGTATTGGGGAGAAGACAAAAGTGATGATCAGGTGACTGTGATATTAAAAGACACACCATATTTAACAAGAATCTTATTTTGATTCTCTTGTCTCTAGTTTATTCCAGCTATAAAATGAAAGGTTTAAGAAATGATCCTACAGGTTACTTTCCAGCTGGAAACTCTATGCTTCCCAAATTAGCTAAAGGCTAAAACTGATTCTCAAAGTGTTACCTCCAGGCCGTCAGGATCACCAGCATCTGGAAACATGTTAGATATGCAAATTGTGGGATTTTATAACTGATTTGGGAACCAGGGGTAGAGCCCAACACACACACACACACACACACACACACACACACACATATATATATATATATATATATATATATATATATATATATTTTTTTTTTTTCAGTGCTTGGATTGAACCACTGAAACTAGGGGAGGTCAACCAAGGAGCAACATCCCCAGCCCTTTTGGTTTTCTATTTTGAGACACAGAGACTCACTAAGTTGCCAAGGCTGAACTTGAACTTTTGATTTTTCTGCCTGAGCCTTTCAGGTAGGAAGATTACATATGCTGCCACACCTAGCTCTCATGATTCCACTACATATAAACTTTGAGAAACATAGAGATAGGATACTGGAAAAGACTTCATAAAAAGGGATTTAAAGTCCAAGTAGATTCTATGGAGAGCAATGACTCCTAAGTCAATCTATCCAAGTTATTTAGAGGGGAAAATCAAATAACAAATTCTGGCTTCAGATCCCATAATTCTGATTTATTTGGTAGGAAATGAGGCCCAGAAATCAGCATCTTTATAACAACACTTCAATGATTTCAATTGAGACCCACAGATCATTAAGCAACTTTATTATGCAAATGAAAAGAGGTGATACATTTAGAAATCAAATGGTTTACCAAGGACGCGGAGCTAATTTAAACTCATATCTCAGTTGTCCTAATACTTAAATAAATTCTAAATCATATTGATTTTCTTGTATTTTATTAACCAACTTTTGCAATTGCCATTTTTGGAAAAAAAAAGTCACAGATGTGTCCAAGTCTGTTGATATTAGGAAGCCATTGCTGTATTGTTTTTGTTTCTATTTATGGTTGTAGAAATACCGCCCAACACTCAGTGTTCCAGTTTCCTAAAACATGTGGATTTATTCATAAAGAATAAAAAATATACATTCTTACAAGCTAACATTTAACAGGATTACAGAAATGGAAACTGAAGAGAGGAATCTCCATGCTGGCAAATGTCAAAGAAGCCAGTCTCGAAGAAAAAGTATGGGAATACGGTGGTACCTATGACCAGTGTGACAGGTGCACCTATTAGACACACAACCAACAGTGGCGCCTGGAGTCATGTAAACAGAATATTTTGGAAAAATCAGCTTATACTTCTAAAAATACTATGCATTTAAAGAAATAGAGGAAGATCTATTTTCAGATTATAAGGAAGCTAACCCAGTCACTCCTGCTTCAAAGAAACTTGCTAACTGAAACCTACAGTGATTTTCAATTTTTATTTATGAGCTTTGTTTTACAAGTTCTTCAAATTAATCTAACATCATCTTTTTTTTTGTACTCTGAACTACTTTAAAACTTTAATTAGGGAGATTCAAGATGGCAGAGTAGAATAAGTTTACATTCCTAGTTGTTCCATGGCTGAAGATTTAAGCAGAAGTACTGCTCTTCAATAAGGTGGATGAAAGATGCACTCCATTCAAATTCAATATATAACAATCAGAATGTCTTAGAGACTCAGAAATTTAGGTGCCTTAAACAAAGAAGAAAGACTGCATTGGAGCCAAGCTACAATGGCAGTGGCAGTGGTAACACCATTGGTTCACCAAAGAGTGAGGAGAAACACAGATTTGGTATAGAAAAACCTGAGATCAGAAAAGTTATGAACTTAGCTGATCCAGAGGCTGCACTGTGAACTGGTGCTTGAAAAGTACTGTTTCTCTACTGGCCACAAAGAGCTGAGGCAAAGTCATCTTGAAGCAGCCATGCTTCAGTGGCTAGGACAGGACCTAGATCATAGCAAACACTGGCACACATCCAAGTAAGCACTTACCATGTGGTCAAGGATATACCTAGCAGAATGGGAGTGATGCTGGTATTAAGAAGATTATACCGACCTGAGATTCAAGTCTGAAAAGGAATGGGAGCCAATTCACTTCTCCTGTAAGTCTGGTTGCTCACATGACCGGCTGAGTGGGTCAGGAATTTTTTTTTAATTATTTTTTTTTTAGTTATCGATGGATCTTCCTTCCTCCCTCCTTCCCTCCCTCCCTCCCTCCCTTCCTTCCTTCCTTCCTTTATATACTGTGCTGAGAATTGAACCCAATGCCTCACATGTGCTAGGCTAGTACTCTACCACTGAACTATAATCCCAGCCCAAGTCAGAAATCTTAACAGGCATGTTAATACATTTAGGGACTAAGACTGGGAAGGTTGTGTTCCTGGACAGCAGAATGTGAAGCTCCTGAGTTCCACAAGTAGAATTCTTGGGATGCTTCTGAGTTCCAGACCCCAGAGATCAGCAATTGCCAGGCCGTGGGGGTATGTTGATCTAATATCTTCAGAGCGGACACCCACCCAACAAAGCTCCTGAGGCCTTATTAGACCTAAACCCCACCGACTGGAACTCCACTCATACAACTCTACAGCAGCCCCACCATGGGAGTGCGTGGATATTGTCTGTGCAGACAAAACTCCAACTGGCAGTACTCCTCACTCTATTCTACCTCATACTGGGGAGAAGGGAAGATGAGGCTTATTTCAACCAGCTTCAGTATTAGGCCACTACAAATGGCAGTTTAGAGTGCAACGCAAAAGAGAAGGGTGTTAGAAGGGTGTTAAGGATCCCCAGGCTTGTTCTTGTATAGTTGGGTACAGATGGTGACCATCTATTTGTGTCAGTTATTTGACCACTTCAGTGAAGGCAATTCCATAATTTTTTACTAAAAATATCCTTTTTCTTTTTATTTTCGTGTGTGTGTGTGTGTGTGTGTGTGTGTGTGTGAGAGAGAGAGAGAGAGAGAGAGAGAGAGAGAGAGTTCTTGCTATGCTGATTTATTCATATATATTATTTTTTCATACTTGTTTCTTTTTTCTCATTTTTACAATTTTTAAAATGTAATTATTATTAATGTAGTTATTTTTCCTTGATTGTCTTTTGAGAGTTAGGGGTTTTGGGGTTGTATATTTTGGTTTGGTTTTGTATAGTTTTCATTTGTTTGTTGCTCTTATTTCTCTTTCTCTTACTTCTCCTGCTAACAACCAAATACAATTTTTCTCTCTTCATCTCTTCATTTACTTTGCTTCTCCTATTTTCTGCCTCCTTCCTTATAACCATCACCTGCTATGTCTCTTCTGCATAATCTATACTTTCTTTAAATTGTAAACCTTGTTCTACTTCCTACATGTGTTCTTTTCTCTTAACTGTAATTTTACCATCTTTTAAAACTAATTATATAACTACTGTCCCCACTGATGAAGTTATTACTGCTGTGGATGAAATAGTTAACATCTTTTGTTTGCTTTAAAGCCAGATCTAGTTGAAGGTTATTGTTTATACTGTTGATAAATGCTGATCCCACCATTCCTAGGTTTTGTGGCAATTAATATTGTAGATGTCATAATAAGAACTAAGTATTGATTTTAATGCTATATATTATTTGCATTGGTTGTTGCTGTTTTTGATTTTTTTCCCTATATGATGGGAACCTACAAGGACACTACAAATTCACATTATACTCTGCTGTTGAAAAAACTCAACCAAAATAGAGTGCACCTTGCTCCACAAACAAATTGATGACACTCAATGTTCAAGTGTACTATATTATTTGTTCTTTTTAGTTATACATGACAGTAGAACATATGTTTAAATAATTATGCAAACATGGAGTACATTTTATTCTAATTAGGATCCTAGTCTTGTGGTTGACATGATGTGGGAATTTACTGTGGTTCATAAATGTACAAAGGAAAGTTATGACAGATTCATCCCACTGTCTTTCTTATTCCTGTCTCCTCTCCCTTTCTTTCATTCCCCTTTGTCTAATCCACTAAACATCTATTCTTTCCCTTCCCCACACTTCTTGTATGTTGATGTCCACATATTAGAGAGAACATTTGACCTTTGGGTTTTTGAGCTTGTCTTTTTATGCTTAGTATAATAGTGTCTAGATCCATCCATTTATCAGCAAAAGTCATGAAGTCATTCTTTTTGTTGTTCTAATTAATTATACATGATAGTAGAATGCCTTTTCTCACATCATACATAAATGGAGTATAACTTCTCATTCTTCTGGCTGTTCGTAATGTAGAATTATGCCAGTTGTGTAATCATATATGTGCATAGAGTGATAATGTCTGATTTATTCTACTATCCTACCTGCCTCCATACTCCATCCCCTCCTTTCACTCCACTCTGTCTAATCCAAAGTAACTCTATTCTTCCCTATGCCCCCCCCCACACTTATTGTGAATTAGCATCCACATATCAGCAAAAACATTTGGTTTGGGGTTTTTTGAAATTGGCCTAATTCACTTAGCATAATATTCTCTAAACTCCATCAACTTACCAGCAAAGGCCATAATTTCATTCTTATTTAAGGCTGAGTAATATTCCATTGTCTATATATACCCCGTTTTCTTTGTCCATTCATCTGTTAAAGGGTACCTAGGTTGGTTCCATAGTTTAGCTATTGTGAATAGAGCTGCTATAAACATTGATGTGGTTGTGCCAGTGGAGTATGTTGATTTTAAGTCATTTGGGTATAAACTGAGGAGTGGAATGACTAGGTCAAATGATGGTTCCATTCCAAATTTTCTGAGGAATCTTCATACTGCTTTCAAGAGTGGTTGCACCAATTTGCAGTGGCTCCAGCAGTATATGAGTGTACATTTTCCCCCATATACTCACCAACAATTATTGTTGCTTGTATTCTTGATAATTGCCATTCTCATTGGAGTGAGATGAAATCTTAGAGTAGTTTTGATTTGCATTTCTCTAATTGCTAGAGATGCTGAACATTTTTTCATATTATTTGACTGATTTTATTTCTTCTTCAGTGAAGTGTCTCTTCTGTTCCTTAGCCCATTTGTTGATTGGGTTATTTGTTTGTTTGAGTTGTTACATTTTTTGAGTTCTTTATATATCCTGGAGATTAATGCTCTACTAGAGGTGCTTGTGGTAAAGATTTTCTCCCATTTGTAGGCTCTCTCTTCACATTGTTTATTGCTTCCTTTGCTGAGAAGAAACTTTTAGGTTTTTTCTATCCCATTTGTTGATTTTTTATTGTTTTTTTAAATAAATGACAATGGAATGCATTACAATTCTTATTACACGTATACAACACAATTTTTTATATCTCTGTTTGTACATAAAGTATGTTGATATCAATTCTTGTCTTATACATGTACTTTGGATAATGATGCCCATCACATTCCACCATTCTTGCTAATCCCCTGCCCCCACCCCTGCCCTCCTACCCCTCTGCCCTATCTAGAATTCATCTATTCCTCTCATGCTCTCTCTCTCCCTACCCCACTATAAGCCTCCTTATATCAGAGAAAACATTCGGCATTTGTTTTGGGAGGATTGGCTGTCTTCACTTAGCATTATCTTCTCTAACGCCATCCATTTACCTGCAAATATTCTCTTTTATTGCTGAATAAAATTCTTTTGTGTATATGTGCTACATTTTTTATCCATTCATCTACTGAATGCCATCTATTTTATTTCTTGTGCTTTAGGAGTCTGGTTAAGGAAGTCAGTTCCTAAGCCAACATAATAAAGGTTTGGGCCTACTTTTACTTTTATTAGGCACAGTGTCTCTGTTCTAGTGATTAAGTCTTTGATCCAATTTGAATTGAGTTTTGTGCAGTGTGAGAGGCAGAAATTTAATTTCATTTGGTTCATGTGGATATCCAGTTTTTCCCACACAATTTGTTGAAGAGGCTATCTTTTTTCCAATGTATGTTTTTGGTGCCTTTGTCTAGTATAAGATAACTATATTTATATGGGCTTGACTATGTGTCTTCTATTCTGTACCATTGGCATCCATGTCTATTTTGGTGTCAATACTATGCTGTTTTGTTACTATGGCACTGTAGTACAGATGAAGTTCTGGTATTTTGGTGCCTCCTGATTCACTTTTCTTGCTAAAAATTGGTTTGGCTCTTCTGGATTTCTTATTTTTCCAAATAAGTTTCATGATTGTTCTTTCTAATTCTGTGAAGAATGTCATTGGGATTTTAATAGGAATTGCATAGAAAATGTATAATGCTTTTGATAGTATGGACATTTTTGACAATGTTAATTCTGCCTATCGAAAAGCATGGGTGATCTTTTTATCTTCTAAGGTCTTCTTCAATTTCTTTCTTTAGTGTTCTAAATGGATTTAAAAAAATGTGGCACATATACACAAAAGAATTTTATTGTAGTTTTCATTGTAGAGTTTTTCACCTCTTTTTGTTAGACTGATTCCCAAGTCTCTCTCTCTCTCTCTCTCTCTCTCTCTCTCTCTCTCTCTCTCTCTCTCTCTCTTTCATTTTTTGAGGCTATTGTGAATGGGGAAGTTTCCCTAATTTCTCTTTCAGTGGATTGATTCATTACTGATATTTAGGAAGGCATTTGATTTATGTTTATTGATTTTTATTCTTCTACTTTTCTGAATTCATTTATTAGTTCTATAAGTTTTCCTGTATAATTTTTTGGATCTTCTAAATATAGAATTATATAATTGGCAAATAGAGTTAGTTTGAGTTCTTCTGTTTCTATTCATATCCCTATAATTTCTTCTCATTTTTTCCTAGATTTTCAAGAATGTTGAATAAAATTGGTAACAGAAGGTATCATTTTCTTGCTCTAGATTTTAAAGGCAATTTTTTCAATTTTTCTCCATTTAGAATGATATTGGCCTTGGGCTTAGGATATATAGCTTTTACAATGTTGGTATGTTCCTACTATCCTTAGGTATTCCAGAGTTTTGAACTTGAGGAGATGCTTTATTTTGTCAAATGCTATTTCTGCATCTATTGAGATGATAGTATAATTCTTTAAGTCCTTTGAAGTGATGAATTACATTTATTTATTTCCGTAAGTTGAACCAAACTTGCATCTCTGGGGTGAACCCTCCTTTGTTGTGGTACGCTATCTTGTTTTTGTATGTGATTTGCCAAAATTTTATTGAAATTTTTTGCATCTCTGTTCATCAGGGATATTGGTCTGAAGGTTTTTTTTTCTTGATGTTCTTTGTTTGGTTTTGGTATCAGGATGATATTAGTCTTATAGAATTAATTGCAATTTTCTGTTTACAATTATATTTCTATTTCCTTCTTTTCTAATTGAGGAGTATTGATGTTAATTCTTCTTTGAAAGCCTTGTAAAACTCATCTGAGAATCTGTCTGGTCCTGGGCTTTCCTTGATTGATGGGCTTTTGATGGTGTCTTCTAATTCATTTCTTAAAATTGATCTGTTTAAATTCCATGTCCTTATTCAGTTTGGTAGGTCATATATCTCTAGAAATTTGTTGATGTTTTCAAGATTTTCTATTTTATTGGAATATAAATTTTAAAGTAGTTTCTGATTATCTTCTGTATTTCAGTAGTGTCCCTCATGATATTTCCTTTTTCATCATGTATTTTAGTAATTTTGAGTTTTCTCTCTTTCTCTTCATTAGCTTGGCTAAGGGTTTATCTTTTTTTTATTTTTTCAAAGAACTAACTTTTCATTTTGTCAATTTTTTGAATTGTTTCTTTTGGTTCAATTACATTGATTTCACATGTAATTTAAATTATATCCTGTTTCCTAGGTCTTTTGGTGTTTGTTTGTCCCTCTTTTTTTAGGGGCTTGAGAGGTAATATTAAGTCATTTACTCATTGATTTTCTATTATTTTAATAAATAATCTCAATGCAATAAACGTTTCTCTTAGCACTGCCTTCATAGTGTCCCAGAGAATTTGATAAGTTGTATTGTTTTTTTCATTTACATCTAAGTTTGTTTTATTTTATCCATGATTTCTTCTGATACCCATTCATCATTCAGTAGCCTATTATGTAGTCTTCAGGTGTTCAAGTAGCTTCTATTTTTTATTTTATTGTTGATTTCTAGTTTTATTCCATGATGATCTGATAGAATGCAAGGTATTACCTCTATTTTTTTTTTTTTTTTTTTTTTTTTTTTGCTAAGGGTTGCTTTCTGACATAATGTATGGTCTACTTTAGAGAACAATCCATGTGGTGCTGAGAAGAAACTATATTTTCTCATTGGTTGATAAAATATTCTATATATGTCTGTTAAGTATAAATTATTGATTGTATTATTGAGTTCTATAGTTTCTTTGTTTATTTTTTGTTTGGAGGATTTATTGAGTAGTTAGATATGTGTTTTACAGTCACCCAGTATTATTGTGTTGTGTTCTATTTTATTCTTTAAATTGAGAAGGGTTTATTTGATGCATGTAGATGCTCCATTGTTTGGGGCATAAATATTTACAGTTGCTATGTTGTGGATGTAAAATTCCGTTAAACAGCATAAAATGTCCTTTTTTGTCCATCCTGATTAACTTTGGTTAAACCTCTGCTAGTTTATGTGATTCATGTGATTGATATATTTTTGCCATCCTTTTTGCCTTCAGTAGGTGGATATATTTGCCTATGTGGTGCGTCTCTTGGAGACAGCATAATGTTGAGTCTTGTTTTTTACTCCAATCTGCCAGTCTGTGTCTTTTGATTGATGAGTTTAGGTCATTAACATTCATGTTTATTTTAGAAATATAATTTATACTCCCAGACATTTTGATTTATTTCTAGTTTTTAATTTGCATTAGTTTCTCTGTTGATTGACTATTCCTTTAGTGTATTTCCTCTGTTTCCTTGTTTTCACTTTTTTTCATTTCACCTTCATGGAATATTTTTTGAGACTATTCAAAGTACAGGCTTTCTAGTTTTGATTTATTTTAACTTTCATTTTTCATGGAACTTTTTCATTTCATCTTCAAATCTGAAGCTTAATTTTTGTGGATATAGAATTCTTATTTGGCATCCATTTTCTTGCAGAGCTGGTATATATTAGTCCAGGAACTCCTACCCTTGAGTGTCTTGGTTGTCAAATTAGCTGAGATCTGAATTGGTTTCCCCCTATATGAAATCTGATACTTTTCTCTTACTTTAAAATTCTATCATTATTCTGTAGTTTAGGCATTTTCATTATAGTGTGCCTTGTGTTTGCTATAATTTTGTACATTTGGGATCCTATAAGCCATCTGTATTTGATTTCCCATTTCATTCTTCAGGTTTGAAAAATTTCTGACATTATTTTATTGAAAAAATTCTGCATTCCTTTGGTTTGAATCTCCACCCCTTCATCTATCACATGAATCTTAAACTTGATATATTCATATTATCCCATAATTCTTGGAAGTTCTGTTCATGGTTTCTTACCATCTTCTCTGTGTAGTCAACTTTATTTTCAAGATTATGTATTTTGTATTCATTCCCTGAGGTTCTGTCTTCCAAGTGGTATAGTCTGTTGTTGATGCTTTCCATTGAGTTTTTAATTTTGTGTGTTGATTCCTTCATTTTGAGAATTTCTGCTCAATTTCTTTTCAGAATCTCTCTCTTAAAAGAAGTGATCTTTCATTTTCTGAAATTTATCTCTGATCTTACTCCTTATATTACCCTTTACATCACAGATCATTTTAACTATGAACATTCTAAATTGCCTCTCTGACATTTCTTCTACTGTTATGTCAATGGATTCTATTATTGGAGCATCTTGGTTTATTTGTTTATTTCTTTATTTATGTGTGTATGTATGTTGATGCTTTTTTCCCTTGTTTTTTCATGTTGTTCATGTTTCTTTCAATTTAGCAGTGTGGACTTGAGGCACTACTGTTTCTACCCTGTAGATTTATAGTGTCCCCTAAGGTTTCTATTGCCTCACTTTTAAGTGGGTAACCAATATTAACAGCACAAATGCAAACAAAATACAGTCTTAAATCAAATATTTCCTATTAATACTTCTATACTTTTGTCACACTAAACAGAAATAATATGTTCAATTGTTGTCTACAATATAAATAGTAAATTTGCAATACAGTTTACCTTTTCAAATGGTGGACAAAGAGAGAACAGAAGTGGTGTATAATGTGATTTTTATGAAGAAGGAGGAGAGAAGATAGAAGTAAAAATTATAAGAGTGAAAGAGGAATTAATAGAGGTTGGCTTTAGTAGGAGAAAAGAGAGAGAATTGAGGGAAGCAGATAAGTGAAATATATATATATATATATATATATATATATATATATATATATATATATTTTCCCTCAATATATCTATAGATAGATAGATAGATATAAAGTAATTTTTTTAAAAAAAAAGTAAAATAAAAGAATACAAAAACAAGGCTGTAACATACTATTTAGACATTCCAGTCCTCAGTAAACTGATGCATGGAAAATACTTGGTTTCAAAAAATGGTACAAATGTGAGACAAAAAAACAAAAGGACTTGAAAAAAATAGAACAATTGTCTCTCTAGGAATTCAAAACTTTCTCAGCATTTAGGTATGGATTTTGATGCTAGCTCCACCCTCAGGAAGTTCGAAGTTTCTAGAGTGAGAGGGTTAGTCCTGGAGGCAGAACTCTTGGAGGCAGGGTGCAGACTAAGTATACTTCACTCTCTTCACTGTGGGCCAATTCTCCTGGAAATTTTTATTAGTGCACCTCAGGGCCCTGCAATTGCCAGTCCATGTTGAAAGACTATACCCCAAAAATTTTCTTTAGGTTCCACTCATTTGGTATAGGAGATGGTTCTTAGCCCCTTATGTTGCCTGTAAACCCCACAAATCCTGTTTTCTGATTTAGCCTCCAAACTCAATCTTTCCTGCCCCTGCCCTTTCAAATTCTGTGTCAGGCACTTCTCTCCCAGCCACTCTTGAGAGCTGAGCACCAGGAACTGTGCACCTGTCATGGAGCTGTGTGCTGTACCTGACAGGTCTGATGGTTAAAAGGCATGTGGGGCCCAGCCATGTTGGAAGCCCATCTGTTCTGTGTCAGGTGGATCAATACCAGGTATTGAGACCTGCAGGTTGTCCATGAAGCTGAAAGTAATTGGCTTGTTTGGGGAATAGGAGGTTGGAAGATTGGAGACTGGGGATGCAGAGGGCCCTATTGAGGTGCCAGACTGATGCCAGACCTGGTGGGGCCAGGAACCAGTGCTGCTGGACTGTGTAGGGAGTCAGGGACCAGGCTGTTGCCAGCACCTGGCAAATGCCAGTCCGAATGAGCCCCAGGAACCTGGTGGGTGCCAAACTGGCTGATTGAGCAAGCTGCCCTCAAATCCTCATCCAACATTCTGACCTGCTCTAATGAGCCCTGTCAGTCTCTGTGAGCCTCAGGACTTATGGAACTGGGGAGAGCCCACCTCCCTCCAGACTCTCTAACCTGTGTTCCCCTGGGCAAAATGCTCTCGATTTCTGACTTTCCTCAGGAGTTTTAGGCACATAGAGGTCCATGCCGAACTTGCTGCAAACTAACAGATCTGGGATTCCGTTTCCATAGGCTGCCATGCTGCAGTCCCAAGACGGCTCCTACAACATGGACAATTGATAAACTCTGGTGGAGATGTGTGTGTGTGTGTGTGTGTGTGTGTGTGTGTGTGTATCTGATTAGTGAGTCATGCAGTCTATGGTTTGGCTAGGGAAGATGGCCCCTCCAGTCTCAGGATTTTTCACTGTAAGTCTTGGGGAGATTTAGTATTCTTAATGTTTGAGTTCTGGGTATCCAAGCTAAGAGAAATGCTGCCTCACAACAATCTGCCATCTTCAAACCCCCAGATCATTCTGCTTTATGGCTAGTATGCTATTGTGTATACAAGCAACATTTTCTTTACACATTCATCTGTTGAAGGGCATGTAGGTTTGTTTTATAACTGTGGCTACATTATTGTAGCATGCTGATTTTAAGTATTTTGTATATATACCAAGGAGTGAGAGAGTTGGGTTAAATGATGGTTCCATTCCAACTTTTCTGAGAAATCTCCAAACAGCTTTACAAAGTGGTTGCACCAATTTGCAGTCCTATCAGCAGTACATGAGTATACATTTTCCCCACATCCTTGCCAACATTTATTATTACTGATATTCTTGATTGTTGCCATTCTGACTGGAGTAAAATAAAATCTCAGTGTAGTTTTCATTCAATAAAATAATAGAACATTCAGATATACTTTAATACAAAGAATAGAAGATACAAAAACTCAAAATAATGATCAGGCCCCAACTAGAAATGGATTGGGCTGGGTCCCAAGGTTCAACCTACAGATACCCACTGCTACAGCAAAAACAGAGAATTAACATGAAGTCTCTGGATACAACATCTTTGAAAGAATTTTAATCAAGATAACTCTAGGACATTTTTTCAAGTGAAGACTATGCCCTCAACCATAAGAAAGGAAAAATACCTTCTAATGGATACATTAAAATCAACACAGAGCTGGGTGCAGTGGTGCACACCTGTAATCTCTGTGGCTGGGGAGGCTGAGATAAGAGGATTGCAAGTTCAAAGGCAGCCTCAGCAAAAACAAGGCTCTAAGCAACTCAGTGAGACCTTGCCTCTAAATAAAACACCAAATAGGGCTCAGTGATCAAATGCCCCTGAGTTCAATCCCCATACCTTAAAAAAATCAATACAGGAATACAAGAAATATGAACAAGTGATATAGCATTACAACTTCTAAAGTTCACAATTAACTAGCAACTGACCCAAAAGATACTGAAGTGGCTGAAATGTCAAAAAAAAATATTCAAAAGAATCATAAAAATGATCAATGAATTCCAGATCATAAAAAAACAACTGAATGAGTTAAGGAAGTCAGTAAAGGATATGAATAAAAAATTCAATGAAGAGTTAGAAACATTTAAAAAGAACCAAAACAGGAATCTTAAAAATGAAAGACACAATAAATCAAATAAAATGTTCAAATTCTCTCTAATAGAGAAGCCTTGAACATTTAGACAGAGAGCATGGGAGGGTTAGATGAATTCTAGATAGTGAATAGCAGTGGGAAGGGAAGGGAGGGGGCAGGGGATTAGCAAGGATGGTGGAATGTGAGGGACATCATTATACAAAGTACATGTATGAAGACTTGAATTGGGTGTCAACATACTTTACATACAAACAGAGATATGAAAAAATGTGGCATATATATGTATTAAGAATTTTAATAAAAAAATTAAAAGGCATAAGTTGGTATGAACATACTTTATATACACAGATATGAAAAATCGTGCTCTATATGTGCAATAAGAATTGTAATGCATTCCACTGCTGTAGTGTATTTAAAAAAACTAAAATCAATAAAAGATAAAAAAAGAAAAGAAAAGAAGTAAACATGATCAGAATATACAAGATCTCTGGGACAACATTAACAAATAAAATTTAAGAATCATTGGAATTGAGAAGGGTTGTGAGATGCAAGCTAAGGGAATTGATAACCTCTTCAGGGAGATAACAGGAAATTTTCCAAATCTTGAGAATAAGATGAACATCCAGATACAGAACCCAAAGAAACAAGATCAAAAAACAACCTCTCCATGACAACTTATAATTAAAATGCCTAACATACAGAATAAAGAAAGAATTTTAAATACCTCAAGAGAAAAACATGAGGTCACATTTAGAGGTAGTCCTATCAAAATCACTTCTAATTTCTTAGTACAAACTCTATAAGCAGGAAGAGCTTGGAATTATGTGTTCCAAGTATTGAAATAAAATGACTGCCCAGTGGCTCAGGAGGCTGAGGCCTCCTGAGTTCAAAGCCAGCTTCAGTAAAAGTGAGGCACTAAGCAACTCAGTGAGACCCTGTTTCTAAATAAAATCCAAAATAGGACTGGGGATGTGGCTCAGTAGTCAAGAGCCCTGAGTTCAATCCCTGGTACAAAACAGAGAGAGAGAGAGAGAGAGAGAGAGAGAGAGAGAGAGAGAGAGAGAGAGAAATAACTATCAACCAAGACTGTTAAATCCAGTGAAGGTAGCCTTTAAAATTTAAGAGAAATAAAAACCTTGCAATAAAGCAGACATTAAAAGAATACATGACATCTAAACTGGCACTACACAACTTACTTAATGAAATACTCCACACAGAAGTAATAAAAACAAACTTCAGACCTCACAAATGAAATAAATCTCATTTTAAGAGTAGCTATGCAAATGAGAAACAGGACCAAATTAAACATTATAAATAAATCAGAATAAATTACCCAGGTGTGGTGGTGCATGCATGTAATCTCAGTGCTCAGGAGGCTGGGACAGGAGGATTGAAAGTTCAAAGCCAGCCTCAGCAATGGTGAGAGACTAAGCAACTCAGTGATACCTTGTCTCTAAATAAAATACAAAATAGGTATGGGGATGTTGCTCAGTAGTCAAATGCCACTGAGTTCAATCCCTGGTACTCCCCCCCAAAAAAATGTAAGTAAATCAAAATGGCAGGAATTAATAAACATATATCTGTACTAACATTGAATACAAATGGTCTCATCTCTCCAATTAAAAACATAGACTGGCAAGATGGATTAAAAAATAATGCCCAACTATATTTTGTTTGTTAGAGACACCTGTTACAGTAAAAGACAGCCACAGGCTAAAATTGAAAGAAAGGAAATTGATATACAATGTGGATGAAACCCAAAAATAAGTAGGAATAGTTACTGACAAAGCAGATTTTGAAACAAAACTAATCAGAAGAGATTTAAAAAAAAAGATTACTTCATATGGTAAGGTGAACAATCCAAAAAAATATAACAATAATAAATATTTATGCCACAAACATGAATGTATCTAATTATGCAAAAGAAACCCTAGACAAATTGAAGTCTCAGATAGATCCCAGTAAAATAATACTGAGTGATTTTAATACACCTCTTCCAACATTAGATAGTTCATCCAGACATAAACTCAGCAAACACTCTTGGGTCCTGAAAAATATAAAATTAAATGTACATAACAGGAAATTATAGATTATTTAATTCAACAACACACTTTCTTCTCAGTGACTCATGGAACCCTCTCCAAAATAGACCATATTTTAGGCCACAAAATTCTTTGCATCTCTTCAAATCATAATGGAATGAAATTGAAAATCAGCACAAACCCCACAGAAAATATATAACCTCATTGAAATTGAACAATACTCTTTTGAATGATAAATGGGTAATAGAGGATATCAAGGGAGAAATTTTAAATTTCTTAGACTCAAATGAGAATAATGATACAACATTTCAGAATTTCTGGGATACTATGAAGGCAATTCTAAGAGGAAATTCAATAAATATAAGTGCCTTCATAAGAAAATCAGAAAGATCCCAAATAAACATCCTAATGATGCATCTAAAGTCCCTTGATAAAAAAAATTCCAGAACAAGTAGAGGGAAGGAAATAATTAAGATCATAGCCACATCAATGAGACTGAGAATAATAAAACAACACAAAGGATCAATGCAAAAAGAGTTGATTCTTTCAGAAGATAAACAAGGTTCATAAACCCTTAGCCAAGCCAAACTAATTAAAAGGAAAGGAAAAAAAACTCAAATTAATTAACTTGGAGGTGAAAAAAGAAATAATTACAGACATAAGAGAAATCCAACAGATCTTTAGGGACTATTTTGAAAATTTATGCTCCAATAAATTGGAAAACCCAGAAGAAATGGATACATTTCTAGGCTAATATGATCTGCCAAAACTAAATCAAAATGTATAGAAAACATAGACAGACCATCAACTAACTATGAGATAGAAGTGTAATAAAAAGCTTTCCAACAAAGAAAGCCCAAGACTAGATGGATTCTCAGCTGAATTCTACCAACCATTTATAGAAGAGCTATTGCCAATACTCTTCAAATTAGTCCATAAAATATAAAAGGATGAAACACTTCCAAAATAATTCCATGAAGCCAGTATCACACTCATACCAAAACCAAATAAGCCCACATAAAGGAAGGAAAGAAAACTACAGACCAATATCCCTGATGAACTTAGATGGAAAAATACCTAATATTAGCAAATCATGTTGAAAAACTAGTAACATTATACACCACAGACAAGTTAGTTTTATTCCAGAGATTCAAGGATGGTTCAATATGCACAAATCAATAAGTGTATTTCATTACATAAATACAATTGAGAACAAAATCACTTAGTTGTCTTAATAGATGCAGAGAAGGCCCTTGATGAAATTCAGTACCCATTCATGATTTTTTTCATATTTTTTTATAAATGAAGAAATAAATTCAACATCATAAAGGCTATCTATGAGAAACCGAAAGCACACCTGGTAGTAAATGAGGGAAAAGTGAAAGCATTTCCTTTAAAATCTGGGACAACACAAGGATGTCCACTCTCACAATTCTTATCTAATATGCTGCTAGAAATTCTAGCCAGAGCAATTAGGCAAGACATGGAAATGAAATGGATTTAAAAAAATAGAAAGAAAGAAGTCAAATTATCACGGCTTACAGATGATATGACCCCATACCTAGAAGATTAAAAAAAAAAAACCTCCAACAAAAGACTGTCAGAGCTAATAAATTTGGCAAAGTAGCAGGTTATAAGTTAACATAAATAAATCTGTAATTTTCTATATATCAAAGATGTGTCTTCTGAGAAAGAAATCAGGAAAAACAATTTTTTTCACAATAGCCTCAAAAAATAAAATAACTAGGAATAAATCTAACTAAGGAGGTGAAAGACCTCTACAGTGAAAACTATAGAAGAGTCAAGATAGAAATTGAAGTAGGGCTCAGAAAATGAGTAGACCTCCCATGTTCATGGACAGGCAGAATTTAAAATTGTTAAAATGGCTATATTATCAAAAGCAATATACAGATTCAATGCAATTCCATTGAAATACCAAAGACATACTTCAGAGAATAACAAAGAAAGCAGTCCTAAAATTCACTTGGAATAATAACAGATCCACAGTAGCCAAAGCAATTCTAAGTCTATAAAAAAGCAATGCTAGAGGCATCCCAACATCTGACTTCAAATTATACTAAAGAACTATAGTAACAAAAACTGTATGGTACTGGCATAAAAACAGACACATATATCAATGGTATAGAATAAAAGACACAGAGACAAACCCGCACATTTTATATAGTCATCTGATATTTGACAAAAACATATATTGGAGAAAGGACCAGTTTTAACAAATTGTGCTAGGAAAACTGGTTATTCATCTGTAGAAGATTGAGACTAGACCATTGTCTCTCACTCTGCACAAAAATCAACTCAAAATGGATTAGACCTTGGAATTAGACCAGCAACTATGTGACCTCTAAAATAAAATATAGGCTCGACACTCCAGCATACAGCAATAACTTCTCAATAGGAATCTTAAAACTCAGGAAATGATGTGAAGAGTTAATAAGTGGATGGCATAAAATTAAAAACCTTCAGCACAGCAAATGAATCAATTAGAAATGTAAAGAGACAGCCCACAAAATGGGAGAAAATCTTTACTAGCTACTCTTCTGAGAGGGGATTAGTATTCAGAATATATAAAGAACTCAAACAATTTTACACCAAAAAAAATCAAATAACCCAATTAATAAAAGGGCAAATGAATTAAACAGACACTTCTCAAAAGAAGAAATACAAATGATCAACAAATATTTTTAAAAGTTTTTAAGATCATTATAACAATTAAGGAAATGCAAATCAAAACTACACTGAGATTTCATCATTTCATACATGCATACCTGTGTTCATAGCAGCATAACTTACAGCTAAAATATGAAACCAATATAAGTATTCATCAACAGATGAATGGATAAAGAAAATGTGGTATATTTACACAATGGAGTTTTATTCAGCAGTAAAGAAAAATATGTCATTTGGAGAGACCATCATATTAAGCAAAATAAGTCAAACTCAGAAGGGGAAATGTATATTTTTCTCTCATATGTGTAACATAAAGAGGAAAAAGGAAAAGAATGGTGGGGGTGGATCTCATGAAAATCAAAGGGAGATCAGTACAGAAAAGGGATCAAGGGATGAGAGGTGGGGAGGGAGGCTGTAAAGTAATATTAGCCAAATTATATTGTTACATTGTGTATTTTGTGCAAGTATTAATATATAACAATAAATCCCATTGGTATGTTCAAGTGTAATGCACCAATAAAGATATGTTGGGGGGAAAACTTGATTAAAAGAAAATACATACATGCAAATACATTCTATGAATACATGGAAGATTAACAATATATTACCTTGAGTATTTACTTATTAGATTGTTTTAATTTGAATTTATATAATATTGATAACTGTAATATATACTAATAAATCATCTTTTAACAACTTTATTAATTTGAAATTTCTATAGAATTTCATTACAAAAAATGTCTAAGTGTTTATAAGTTAATAAAATTTTTAAAAGAAAAATAAGAGCATAAGTCAACTGGCCAAAAATTAAATAAGACAGCTACACAGAAAGAAAAAAAATTAGGTATCTGAAGCGCACTCCGACATTGAATCATTTATGAGGATAAATAACTAGATTAATTTACCAATACATCTATGCACCTATCATAAAAACACACATTCCTATATACCAACATACACCTATCATAAAAATACACATACAAATATTATGTGATGTATAAAACTAATATTGAAATAACTGTTAGGTTTTCAAGATAATAAAATTATGGTGATCACTTATTTAAGTTTTAAAAGAAAATCTGGTCATGTTTTTTCACAGAATTAATAAAATAAGAAAAAAATCACATTCAAAAATTTTTCTTCATAACAAAATATCATGTATATTGAGAAAGAAAGGGAAAACAGAAAAATGTTTATGAATGGCAAGTCGGTAATGAAAAAGTTAGGAATTTCAAAGAATCTTTCTATTGTCTTCTTTGTAAAATCTCAATTGCTACAATATTCTAGAGATATGAGATAAATGGGGTTTAAAATTTCACTTTTTAACTAAAAAACAATATTTGTGTACGACATAGGGGAAAATGAAGGCCATTGAGTCCATTTAAAATCATATTATTTTTCTCCTACAGAATCGAATGGATATCCAGACAGTTTCTATGAATAGGTCAGTCAAAGTGTATTATTACACTCTCTCATTGACAAGGAAGTCTAGCAACTAATACTAGAAGTGTTGCACAGGGAAGTATGGCACCCTTTCTGAGGGCAGTCAACTACTAGTTGCCAGTTGAGCCTTCAGCCCATGCTTTGTGCCTTCAGAGCCCCTTGGTGTCTACAGAGTATATAGGTGCCTAATGTATCACCATTAACTTTTTTGCTGTTCTTCAGCATTGAGAACTAAGTCCTATCAAAGAGGAATATGTGCAGTAGTCTAGAGGAGGTGAGCTCAGGAACTTACCAAGATCCACACCAGGCACCAGACACCTCAGGAAGATGTAGGATACCAGTAGGTCAGTAGAGCTTATCACACCTTGTCTCTTCCAATAGAGGACTTCAGCCCAGGTTTCTTCTATGTGTAGTACCAAGGATCCAAATATGTCAAGGTCCTATTTCTGATCCATTTGGTTTCACGCTGAATGAAATTTAGCCGTGGATTTTGTCATAGAAATCAGAAGCCAGCTGGTGTGGTCTTCCTTGAATAAGCCTAGGAAGCAAATCTATCATTGATTCTGAAGTTGATAGGGAAGAAATGTGCTGTATTCATGTAAGAGCCACTAATTGTGGTCATTGTCATCATGCCAGCTGTGCCCTCTCTTCACCAGGCTTTATTTTCTCCTTAATGTCAGTTTTGATAACTAAGGGAAGAGATATCCTCTTGAGTGTCAGGACAAGGGAAATACAGATTACTATTTTAGAAGCTGTGTAATGGTCAATTTTAATTGTTAACATGATTGAATTAAGAGATGCAAAGGATTAAGAGGAAATAGAGACCCTCCCTAAGTATGGGAAGCACTGATGAAAAGGATGATGATGTGGATGGGATAAAAGTTGGAAGAACAAAGAAGCAATAGCAGATGCAAACTGGATTCATCTTGAACAGGTTCTGAATTTCTGCTGTAATCATATGAGGACATCAGATTCTTGCTTCTTCACCCTTTCAAAGCACTCTGACAGTGATTCTCCAGAAGACTTAGGTCTCAGATTAGAGTAGCAACATCGATCCCTCTTTTTCTGCAGATTCAGCCTCTTGGCTTATGCAGCTACTGGTTCTCCAAGATTTCCAGCCTGTAGACAGCCATTGTGGACTATCCAGCTTCTGGTCTCTTTAGCCAACCGAATAAGTCCACTTTTATAATTATACTTCCTTTGATTCTGTTCCTCCAGAGAACCCTGACCTATTCAAGCTGAGAGCTTTGACAGAGAGAGAAATTATCAGAGAACCCCACACCTGACTCTACGGAACCTGAACCTTGTTTCCTTGGCTCCTTTCTTGGAGCGTTTTTCTTTCTCCTTAGGGTGACATGGATCAGACCCATGGCGTGAGCCAATTTCAGAAGCAGGAATCATAGCAATCATAGAAAAAAAATTATTCTATAGTTTTTTGTTTCAAACATCTTTTTTAAAATGATATTGTGAATATGCTTGCAGGAAATGAGAGTCGGGAGACCAAGATCTGGAAATTTGGGCACCACAGCCCAAATGGATAATTCACAAATGTGAACAGAAGTGACAGTGAATGGGAGAGCAGTATCTGAAATTGGGGTCCCTGATGATTTCATGGCTGTGGCATGCTTGGTGCCTGGGAAAGTTTTTGTGCAAAGGTGCAGAATGTCTAGTTGCTATGGTAATGCCCTTCATGAGGAGACTCTGTGCTTGAGTCTTATCAGCCTCAACCTTGATCTCAGGCACATAGCTCCTGGGAATAAAAGAATTATTTTGCTAGATAACCACAATGTTTCATTAGCTCTGTTGCTCCTGAATCTTCTTGCATGACAGTAACTTTAAACAATGGACTTTCTTGAGAGCTACACAAATCTCCTAACTTTGCACACTGCAACTGTAGAAAGTAAATGAGGAATAAGCTGCATCATGTTGCTAACTCTAACTTTCATAAATACAAAGAATAATGTTTTCATAGTCTTTAATATGATTAATGAGATGTCAATAATAGATATTACTGGTGTAATTCATTAGACCCACCTCTTCATCAGTGAGCAGCACTCCACCCAATCCCAGCTGTTATCTTCAAACTCTGCATACATGAATCTTTATTCTTTTAATCTCCCATTGCCCCACTCTGGAAACTGCTAGTTTGGCTGTGCTGGTCATGGCACCCAGAATCTTAGCCTTGAGTGCATCAGGGCTTTTACTTTTATGCATAAGCAAGTTTTACATACATCAAGGCAAGGGAGTTGGTTACCATTCTGTTGGAGGGTGCATTCTACATTTTTATATGGGTGCAAGCCCGTCAACCACCTAGGGACTCAACTCATACAGCTTATGGACTTCTATTGCAGTAAGCCCAAAGAGAGATTGTTCTCTCCTCACTGCCTTGTTTTCTGATTATTCTACTGTGGTTATCTGTAAGGTGCCTGTTAACCATTGTAAGCCTCTACGGTTCAATGTGAGTTAGCAGAGCTGCTGACCACAGCAAAACCACAGACTATCAACTCTTAAATTTCTAAAGTTAATATTTGTATTATGATATTGCCACTCATTCCAACAATTGCTTTGTCACTCTATGAATTCCCTCTCATTTCATCTCAGAGCAAGTTTGGACTTCTGTACCCAACAAACTTTTGAGAGTGAAAGGATGCAAATTGTTTTGTTCAGACCACAGTGGTGTTTGAAAACAAAAGACCCATTATAAATCAGCCCTTTATAACCTATCCAGGACCAGAAATGACCAATTTTTATGACCTTTAAGCTTGTGTCCTTTATATCATTAGAAAATATTTCAATTTGGAACCAGGTTTTTCTTTGTTCCCTTGATCAAAAATTAGCTGGAATGAAATTGAGACAAAGATTTTCTAAAAGAACTCTACAAAATGTGTTTGTCCCCACATCAAATTCATTTAAAACCATTGACTAAATATTTGTCATTCCCATTATTTTTATTTTAACCAAAGAATAAACTTTATTAGCCATTTGAGGAATATTTCAGGACAGTAGAAGTAAACTTAGATGAGATAATCCTAAAAAAAGGTGAGTTTTCTTGTCCAAAGGAAATGGATGCACATCCTTGGCTTCCTCCTCCTCCTCTTCCTTTTTCTCCCTCTCCCTCTCCCTCTCCTTCTCTCTCTCTCTCTCTCTCTCTCTCTCTCTCTATATATATATATATATATATATATATATATATATATATATATATATATATATTCTACATCTATATATAGATGTAGATATAGATAGATATAGAGATGGATATAGATATGTATATCTATATCTATATATACTACTTCCCAATTCTTATATATATATATATATATATATATATATATATACACATTTTTTCTCATTTGTATTATTGCCTGATACCTTGGCTTTACCTAAGCAGCCATGTTGAGGTAAAGATAATCATGGCAAAATATTTTCTGAAACAACTCTACAGCTCAAACTGGCTAACAAAAAGAGAAATATTCAACTACTAGAAGTTTTTACTTGCCAGTTGAGATTATTTTCAATGATAGTTTTTTCATTTTTTATTGATTTTTTTAAAAAAATGACATTGGAATGCATTACAATTACAATTCTTATTACACATATGTTTAATATATCTGGTTGGATATAAAGTATGTTGACACTAATTTGTGTCTTCATACATGTACTTTGTATAATGATGTCTGTCACATTCCACCACAGTTTTTAAGGTACCAATCTCCCATCCTATCCAAGGAACCTGTGGTGCTCAGAACCAGACACACTATGCTAGTGACCATGAAACCCTATTGGGCAACCTATGATTAATCTTCTGACTCCATGCTTTCTGGTCTTCATGGCTAACTACCATGGTATTTCTTGCAGTTACTGGAAGGACACACTGAGGGACTCCTGAATTATTTTCTTTCAAGAAATTTTGCCTCCATCCTTCATGAATCTCTTATCTCATCTTCTCTTGATTACATCCAGGCCTCAGGCCAAGCAAACTGGCTATGTGCTGCATTTTTTTAGAGAACTTTTGTCTTGGTTGTCTGGCCCACTACCTCTCTATTTCCCTTACTACTTCCCAAAAATGTATGAATCCTTTTCTGTGGTGGATAACTTCCACAGTCCCTTCCATTCAATAGTCTATTAATTTAGTTATGACTATCCATTTACTGACAGAATATTTCAGGAGAAACATGGTATGTCATAGTCAAATAAAAAAAATGTCCCCAATGATTTTCAAATCCAGGATTTTCCTAGGAGTAAACCAATCTCAGCAATACCATATGTGGAAGTTAGGTAGCCACTTCTTTGAATGGATTTCTGGCCTTGACAAACATGTCCTGTTCTCCATAGGACCAAATGGACATAGAAGTTGTCTTTTGAAAAGGTCTTTAGGGAATATCTGTCCATTCTCTCATTGGTGATGATGGGTAAGGTCCAGAACTCTTCTGCAAGGTCAATTGTTCCACCCCTTCAGAAGACAGGAAGTTCACCCATAGTAAAATGAAACTTATATCTGACACAGGACACAGCCTTTCGCCTCCTTTGCATGTTTAACCAAAGTATTTCAAGAGAACATTCTCACCAAATACATGAATTGTTTGTGTTTTGTTTTTAAGTGTAGATGGACACAGTATCTTTATTCATTTATTTTCATGTGGTATTGCATATCAAACCAGGTGCCTCATACTTGTGAGGCAAGCATTCTACCACTAAGCCACAGCCACAGCCCTCTCACCAGCTGTATGTTGAGTAACTGTTCATCCACTAAGAGCTGGGTGAACAACCTCACTGTGATACACCCACACAATGGAATGCTACTCAGCAAAATAAAGGAACAGGCAAACAGGCAATGGACACACAAAACTGGCCACCTAGGTCACTTCATATAAACTCATTGCGGTATGTTTCTAAAAAAATGTTGATACATCTGCAGTAATGGAGAACAGCTCAGCACTTATCTGGAGACATGGAGGGGAAGCATAGATTAAGGCAGAAGGCAGGGCATAGAAAGAGACACATGGAACCCTGGGGCCTAAAAGATAAGTCCATTCTCTTGACAGGATAAATGGTTTCAGGGGAATACGCAGCCACCAAACATGAAATTGGGCTGTTGAATGATATGCAGTTCACGGAGTGTCAATTCTATTTTAATAAACAGATTTTTAGAAAGTCATACACAGTGGTGTTTTCTGACAGAAGTATTTGACTGGAGAAGAGAGTCTGGTATGTGTTAATTGACACCTCATTTAGTTTCTCTCCATAGCTGTCCTAGGTAGTACTTCATCATCTTTGGCCTGAGTCCTTTTCCCTGTAACCCAGAATCTTCTGCAACACCAGGCTTCACACATCACAATGCACCATGCACACATGCCGTTTCTTTCTCCACTGTCAAATCAAAGAGCAAAGAATATGCATGAACAGACACAGAGGAACTAGAAATGACACCAATTTGTGTACATCACTGGGGAAAGAGGAAGACCATTAAGGCGAATAGGTAAGCCAGAAGGGAGTCATTGTATCCAGTACAGGACCCCTAGGCAAGTCCAAGGCCAGGGGAAGTGGCTTAGAGCTGGAATGAGCCAGGCTAGCCCTCAAGACAGGGAGTGGAGTCCAGCTGAGAGTCATGAAGTTCTCCCTTATGATCCATATTGGGATGCCTCAGATCCATGGAAGTTATGTTGTGGCTCTTTGCTTGGGCCCCAGTCCTAAAGCACTGGTGCCAAAACAAGTGTTCGCTCCACTCCCAGCCACTGCAAGTCTCAAGAACTCCACAGGCCTATGAGTAGTGCTGGCATACAGTGAAGTCCTGGAGCTGTCCTCCTATGGGTAAGTCCTAACCTTAGCTTAGAGCTGTCTTCCTATGGGCAAGTCTCAAACCTTAGCTTGGGGCTGTGCCCCCCCCCCCCATAAAGAACCTGGTTCTTGGCAAAGGGTGGCCAATTGTTGATTGGTATTCCCAGTAAGATCCTAGGTGATGAAGACCATATCCCAAGTTCCTGCTGTGTTGTGATGCTACTACAGAGCAGTTGAGCTGTGGGAGAGCTTAAGTCCAAAGCCAGGGCAGTGCTTCACAGGTTTCCCAAACAGGAAGAGTTATGCTGTTGCAGACAACCAGGCTCCTGGATGTGGGTTTCATGGTGGCTCCTGTGCCACTGGGATGCTAGACACTTGTATTTGATCCCTGTACCTTCCTTGAACCCTAACTGATGGAGACTGGGGCCCAGGCAATGCTGCTACTAGAATGAAGTTTACCAGAACCAGGAAGTATCTCACAGTATGATCCAGTGTTGTTCTGGGATGCAAGAGGACACTGAAAGAACACAGTCTTGAAGAAGAAGTGGTATCTATAGGCTCATCTTCCACAGGATTGGAGGATGACAATGCAGAGGCTCTGTTTGTCAGGAGGGAGGACAGTGCATGGTCTATCTTTGGGAGCACTATTAGAAGGGGGGTGTTGAGTGGAGGGGCTCTGTCTTTTTTTTTTTTTAACTTCCAGTAGAGTTTATTTTATTTTATTTTTGTTGTTGTTGTTGTTTTTTTATTGGTTGTTCAAAACATTATAAAGCTCTTGACATATCATATTTCATACATTAGATTCAAGTTGGTTATGAACTCCCAATTTTACCCCAAATACAGATTGCAGAATCACATCGGTTACACATCCACATTTTTAGTAACTGTTGTATTCTGCTACCTTTCCTATCCTCTACTATCCCCCCTCCCTCCCCTCCCATCTTCTCTCTCTACCCCATCCACTGTAATTCATTTCTCTCCTTGTTTATTTTCCCATTCCCCTCACAACCTCTTATATGTAATTTTGTATAACAGTGAGGGTCTCCCTCCATTACCATGCAATTTCCCTTTTCTCTCCCTTTCCATCCCACCTCATGTATCTGTTTAATGTTAATCTTTTCTTCCTGCTCTTCCTCCCTGCTCTGTTCTTAGTTGCTCTCATTATATCAAAGAAGACATTTGGTATTTGTTTTTTAGGGATTGGCTAGCTTCACTAAGCATAATCTGCTCTAGTGCCATCCATTTCCCTGCAAATTCTATAATTTTGTCATTTTTTAGTGCTGCGTAATACTCCATGGTGTATAAATGCCACATTTTTTTTTAATCCATTCATCTATTGAAGGGCATCTGGGTTGGTTCCACAGTCTAGCAATTGTGAATTGTGCTGCTATGAACATCGATGTAGCAGTATCCCTGTAGTACGCTCTTTTAAGGTCTTCAGGGAATAGTCCAAGAAGGGCAATAGCTGGGTCAAATGGTGGTTCCATTCCCAGCTTTCCCAGGAATCTCCATACTGCTTTCCAAATTGGCCGCACCAGTTTGCAGTCCCACCAGCAATGTACAAGAGTACCCTTTTCCCCACATCCTCTCCAGCACTTGTTGTTGTTTGACTTCATAATGGCTGCCAATCTTACTGGAGTGAGATGGTATCCTAGGGTGGTTTTGATTTGCATTTCTCTGACTGCTAGAGATGGTGAGCATTTTTTAATGTACTTGTTGATTGACTGTATGTCCTCCTCTGAGAAGTGTCTGTTCAGGTCCTTGGCCCATTTGTTGATTGAGTTATTTGTTATCTTATTGTTTAATTTTTTGAGTTCTTTGTATACTCTGGATATTAGGGCTCTATCTGAAGTGTGAGGAGTAAAAATTTGTTCCCATGATGTAGGCTCCCTATTTACCTCTATTATTGTTTCTCTTGCTGAGAGAAAACTTTTCAGTTTAAGTAAGTCCCATTTGTTGATTCTTGTTATCAACTTTTGTGCTACGGGTGTCCTATTAAGGAATTTGGAGCCCGACCCTACAATATGTAGATCGGCACCAACTTTTTCTTCTATCAGACGCAGAGTCTCTGATTTGATATCTAGTTCCTTGATCCACTTTGAGTTAACTTTTGTGCATGGCGAGAGGAGGGGATTCAGTTTCATTTTGTTGCATATGGATTTCCAGTTTTCCCAGCACCATTTGTTGAAGATGCTATCCTTCCTCCATTGCATGCTTTTAGCCCTTTATCAAATATAAGATAGTTGTAGCTTTGTGGATTAGTCTCTGTGTCCTCTATTCTGTACCACTGGTCCACCCTCCTGTTTTGGTACCAGTACCATGCTGTTTTTGTTACTATTGCTCTGTAATATAGTTTTAAGTCTGGTATCGCTATACCGCCTGATTCGCACTTCCTGCTTAGAATTTCTTTTGCTATTCTGGGTCTTTTGTTTTTCCATATGAATTTCATGATTGCTTTATCCATTTCTACAAGAAATGCCATTGGGATTTTGATTGGCATTGCATTAAACCTATAGAGAATTTTTGGTAATATCGCCATTTTGATGATGTTAGTTCTGCCTATCCATGAACAGGGTATATTTTTCCATCTTCTAAGATCTTCTTCTACTTCTCTTTTTAGGGTTTTGTAGTTTTCATTGTATAAATCTTTCACCTCTTTTGTTAGGTTGATTCCCAAGTATTTTATTTTTTTTGAGGATATTGTGAATGGAGTGTTTTTCCTCATTTCCGTTTCAGAAGTTTTGTCGCTGATATACAGAAATGCCTTTGATTTATGCGTGTTGATTTTATATCCTGCCACTTTGCTGAATTCATTTATTAGTTCTAGTAGTTTTTTTGTAGACCCTTTTGGGTCTTCTAGGTATAGAATCATGTCATCTGCAAATAGTGATAATTTAAGTTCTTCCTTTCCTATTTTTATGCCTTTAATTTCTTTTGTCTGTCTAATTGCTCTGGCCAGTGTTTCGAGAACTATATTGAATAGAAGTGGTGATAGGGGGCATCCCTGTCTTGTTCCAGATTTTAGGGGGAATGCCTTCAATTTTTCTCCATTGAGAATGATGCTAGCCTGAGGCTTAGCATAGATAGCTTTTACAATGTCGAGGTAAGTTCTTGTTATCCCTAGTTTTTCTAATGTTTTGAACATAAAGGGATGCGGTACTTTGCCGAATGCTTTTTCTGCGTCTATTGAGATGATCATATGGTTCTTATTTTTAAGTCTATTGATGTGGTGAATAACATTTATTGATTTCCGTATATTGAACCAGCCTTGCATCCCAGGGATTAATCCTACTTGATCATGGTGCACAATTTTTTTGATGTGCCTTTGTATCCGATTCACCAGAATTTTATTGAGGATTTTTGCATCTAGGTTCATCAGAGATATTGGTCTGTAGTTTTTTATCTTTGAGGTGTCTTTGTCTGGTTTCGGAATCAGGGTGATGTTGGCCTCATAGAATGAATTTGGCAGAGCTCCTTCTTTTTCTATTTCCTGAAATAACTTGAAAAGTATTGGTATTAATCCTTCCTTAAAGGTTTTGTAAAATGCCGCTGTATACTCATCCGGTCCTGGGCTTTTCTTAGTTGTAAGTCTTTTGATTGCTTCCTCTATTTCATCTATTGTTATTGGTCTGTTTAAGTTGTGAGTATCCTCCTGACTCAGTCTGGGAAAATCATATGACTTAAGGAATTTATCGATGTCTTCACTATCTTCTATTTTATTGGAATATAGGTTTTCAAAATAATTTCTAATTGTCTTCTGTATTTCTGTAGCGTCTGTTGTGATATTGCCTTTTTCATCCCATGTTAGTAATTTGAGTTCTCTCTCTTCTTCTCTTCGTTAGCATGGCTAAGGGGTCTGTCAATCTTATTTATTTTTTCAAAGAACCAACTTTTAGTTTTGTTAATTTTTTCAATGGTTTCTTTTGTTTCAATTTCGTTGATTTCCGCTCTGATTTTAATTATTTCTTGCCTTCTGCTACATTTGCTGTTGTTTTGCTCTTCCTTTTCTAGGGCTTTGAGATGAAGTGTGAGCTCATTTATTTGTTGGTTTTTCCTTTTTTTGAGGAATGACCTCCAAGCGATGAATTTCCCTCTTAAAACTGCTTTCATTGTGTCCCATAGATTCCGATATGTTGTGTCTGTATTTTCATTTATCTCTAAGAATTTTTTGATTTCCTCCTTTATGTCTTCTGTAACCCATTGATCATTCAGTAACATATTGTTCATTTTCCATGTGATGTAGGATTTTTCCTTCCTTCTTTTATCATTGATTTCCAGTTTCATTCCATTATGATCAGATAAAATGCATGGTATTATCTCCACCCCTGTATATTTACTGAGTGTTGCCCTATAGCATAATATATGGTCTGTTTTTGAGAAGGATCCATGTGCTGCTGAGAAAAAAGTATATCCACTTGATGATGGTTGATATATTCTATATATGTCAGTTAAGTCTAGGTTGTTGATTGTGATATTGAGTTCTATAGTTTCTTTATTCAGCTTTTGTTTGGAGGATCTGTCCAATTGTGAGAGAGGTGTGTTGAAGTCACCCATAATTATTGTGTTGTGGTCTATTTGATTCTTGAACTTGAGGAGAATTTGTTTTATGAACGTCGCAGCACCACTATTTGGTGCATAAATATTGATAATTGTTATGTCTTGTTGGTGAATTGTTCCTTTTAACAGTATATAATGTCCTTCCTTATCCCTTTTGATTAATTTAGTCTTGAAGTCAATTTTATTCGATATGAGGATGGCCACCCCTGCTTGCTTACGAGGACCGTGTGCGTGGTATATTTTTTCCCAACCTTTCACCTTCAGCCTGTGTATGTCTTTTCCAATCAGATGTGTCTCCTGGAGGCAGCATATTGTTGGATTTGTTTTTTTAATCCATGTTACCAGCCTATGTCACTTTATTGTAGAGTTTAAGCCATTAATGTTTAGAGTTACTATTGATATATGGTTTGTACTTCCAGCCATGTTTGATTATTTATCTTCTTTTTTTTTTAATTTAGTTTGTTTCTCCATGGTTAGCTTTCCCCCCACCCTCTGTCTTTATAGAGGCACTTCCCACTGATGGTTTTGGTTATTGTTTTTCATTTCTTCCTCGTGTAGTGTTTTGCTCAAGATGCTTTGCAATGCTGTTTTTCTGGCTGCAAATTCTTTTAGCTTTTGTTTATCATGAAAGATTTTTATTTCGTTGTCGTACCTGAAGCTTAATTTTGCTGGATACAGAATTCTTGGTTGGCATCCATTGTCTTTCAGTGTTTGAAATACGTTGTTCCAGGATCTTCTCGCTTTCAGCGTCTGTGATGAAAAATCCGTTGTTAACCTTATTGGTTTACCCCTGAATGTAATCTGCCTCCTTTCTCTTGTAGCTTTTAATATTTTCTCTTTGTTCTGTATGTTGGATATCTTCATAACAATGTGTCTTGGCGTTGGTCTACTGTGATTTTGTGTGCTCGGTGTCCTGTATGCATCTACAATTTGTATATCCGTTTCCTTTTTTTATTTCTGGAAAGTTTTCTGTAATTATTTCATTCAGCAGGCTACTCATTCCCTTGGTTTGAATCTCTGTACCTTCTTCTATCCCAATGACTCGTAGGTTTGGTTTTTTTATGTTATCCCATATCTCTTGGATGTTCTTCTCGTGGTTTTTAACCAGCCTTTCTGAGTTGGCTAGGCTCTTTTCAAGATGATATATTTTGTCTTCATTATCTGATGTTCTGGCTTCTACTTGCTCCACTCTGTTGGTGATACTCTCAATTGAGTTTTTAATTTGGTTTATCGTTTCCTTCATTTCTAGAATTATTGTTTGGTTTTTTTTTTATAATCTCTATCTCCTGATAAAGATGCTTAAATTCTTCTTTTATCTGTTTATGTAATTCATTTTCAAAGTGTTCTTTCACTGTTTGGATTTGCTGTCTCGTATCTTCTTTAAGGTTCCATTCTATCTGTCTAAGGTATTCCTTGAGTTCTTTATATGACCATTTTTCTGCTGACTCTAGGTCCTCCTGAATATTTAGGCTGTCCTTCATTGTTTGTACTCCTTTTCTTCCTTGCTTTTTTATGCTGCTCATGTTACTTCTTGTTCTGTTTGACTGCTGAGTTTCTGTTTACTCTTATAGATTTATTTGATGCTTGGGAGGAAAGATATTAGAAGGGAAGGGAAGAAGTCACTAAAGAGAATGAGAATAGGCAGGTAGAATTCAAGGAAGGGGGAATAAGAAAATTGAAAAGAAATGAAAAGACAAAAGAAACAAAAATAACAAAGATTAGATAATAAAGAAAGAAAGAAAAGACGAGAAAAAAATTTAACAAAAATAATAATGATAATAAAAAATGAAAATTAAAATTTAAAAAAATAATAATAATAAAATAAAAAAATTTTTAAAAAATTAGAAACATTGAAAAAAAGTTAAAGAACAACAACAAATAAAAATTGAAAATGAAAGAAAAAGAAAAAAAAAAGAAAAAGAAAAATATGATAATAGTAATAATAATAAATGCAGTCCTAGAGTTCTATTAACTTCTCTTCCAGTAGGTGGAGCTGTGCCCACTGGGCCAAGCTTCTCCTCTCAATAGGTGGGAACCATTCACTGTGCAGCAGCTCTTTCTCCTAGACTGGGCAGGTCTCCAATCCTGAGTGTCTAGGGCCTTGTCTTGTGTTTCCTCAAGCCAGGCCGTGCTCACCTGTGGCACTCACCACAATACTGGCTACACGCCAGGTCTGCTGCTCCTGGGAGCCCTGTTTTCATGAACACCTGGGCTCACTCTCCCTGTTTGCCTCCCTCAGACCCTAAGTTTGTAGAGCTTGGGGCTGAGATCCCCCAGCGAATTTGCTTGCCCTCCTGTAGCCATGCCCCCAGTAGCTGGTGCAAGAGACCTCAGTTGTCAGCACTGGTGGGAGCGGTAGCCGGGAGTTCTGCGCCGCGAGTCCCGCGCCACTCCTGATTCCCTCAGTCTGGTTATTGCATTAACAGGAGAGCTGGGAGTGGCCCTTAAGGTTTCCCCACTGTGTGGAGAGAGATGACTAGGGGATTACACACCTGTCGCGCTGGTTTCAATGCAGTTCTCTCCTCCGCCCCTGACGCCATTTCTCTGCCATGGTGGTATCCCATGCAAATGGTGACCATTCGTTCCCTTTGCCGGGTGACCAATGTAACGGGTGGGTCCTGACTGTCTCTCCCAATCCCCGTTTCAGTCCTGTGGCCACTGCCTATGAAGGCTTGGTTGGCTTTTACCTCTGTAAGTTCCTAAGGGCAGGCCAATTATTTCAGCGGGATCATTAGTGCTGAGTCACACGAAGCAGGCGAACCGGAGCTTAATTGCCTCCGATTCGGGCTCTGTGTGTGTGTTCTGAGGGGCCCAGCCTGTACACCCCAGGTCCACGTCAGCTCAGCATTGCCTAGTGATCCTGAGCAAACAGCATTTAGACAGTTTACGGCTCCCTATGCCCGCGCAGTTGAAGATGTCGGAGACTTGATCTCTCTGCGCCTGCCACCATGTTAGATCTCCTCAATGATATTCATGTTGCCCTTACAGCTTCCTGGCATAAGCAAGTTCTTGGGATTATACAAACTGCTGCTTCTGTTTCCAGTCCAGATTTTTAGAAATGAAACCCTGCCGTCGTCGCCTCCGTCTCTGGGCCACGCTCACGGGCGCTGCGCTCGTCTGTGACTGTAGCAGAGCCGCCCTGGCCTCCGCAGCTCTTCAGCCCGGTGCCCGGCCCCTGGGGCCCAAGCGGCTGCCGCCGCGGCTCTCTGTCCCCCTCCTCCGGAGCACGGGTCCCCTGGCAGGGGGGTGCAGAACAACCCCAGAGCAGGCTCTGCCCGAAGGTGCAGCAGCGAACAGGCCACCGAGGCGCTCGAGGCTGCAGTCCAGCCTTCGGAGGACAGGGCTCGGCACGCAGCCCAGCTCCAACCTCTAGGTGCGGCTGCCAGACAATGTATACAGAGCCATCAAGACAGCAAGCAGAAAGCAAATGGCGGCTCCCACGGAGTGGATTTTCGGCACAGAAACCACAGCCCCGCCAACAATCCCAATCCACAAACTCTCCCTGTATAAAAAATGTTCAAAAGAAAAAAAAAAGAAAAGAAAAAAAGGCGGGGTGCACTGAGCTTTCTTTGCCTCGTGTACTTACAATCCACTGCTGATTACACATTCAGCTTCTCTGCCCGGAGCAAAGCGAAAGAGGAAGCAGATGGGAGCAAAGCGCCCGTGGCTCTCCAGTAGAGTTTAAATGCTTGTATCTCCTGGTTTTAAAGCAAGCCATGTATTCAGGTAGAATAAGGTAGGCAAAATGATGTCTTGCATATTTCTTCCTTTGGACTTGACAGATACTGGGCGGTTCAACTGAGCTGGGCTCTGGATGATGCTGCTGTTCCAAAGGTGCAGGATTGTCGAGGGGCTCTGTCTTGTTGCCCAAGAAGGCGCCCAGATGGAGTGACAAGTGATTGGTGGGCCAAATGGATTATTCAAACTAGAGTGGGGATGGGAGTCCTGAGGTTTGGGGCACTATGGAGATTTATCCCTTTACCTACTGCCTGTGCTGCTTAGGGCGTGGGCCTGTGGGTATGGGCAGGAGCTACAATTGGAGGCTTAGTGAGATGGAAAAATCACCACTGTTGAAGGAGGAATAGTGTTCATGGCAGTGTCCTCAGGCTGCACAGTGCAATGTCAGGTCACGAGAGCAGATGATTTGGCTGTGATTGTGGGATAGACCCTTGTAGCTTTTATGGGCTGAATGTGGCTACTGGGGTTACAAGTAGAAGGTATTAGAGGAGGACTGAGGGAGGAAGGAGGAAGAAGAGGAACATAAGGAGAAACAGGAGAAAAAAGAGTAGCAGAAAGAGGAAAAGAATCAATGTACATGAGGGTTGAGGCTTTCATTCTGCAGGGGCTCATCTAGAAGGGGAAAGTCTCCATTGAAGAAGGTGGAAACTTACAACATTTTGTGGGGGCAGGGGAAGAAAACAAAAGACTCTGATATTTCACAATTTCTCTTATGTGCCAATGTTCCCCTGACTACCAAGAGTAAGTCTGCTAAAAGTATCTGACAAACTCCTCCCATGATGTGGCCCTGCTAAATCCTATAAAACTCAGACCATTGGTGTAGCCAGTCACCATTTTCCTCTTGAAAATGTGCCCCTCTGTTGCTTAATGAAGTATCACTGACGCATTGAGGTCTTTCTTTTCTTTCTTTCTTCCCACCTTCCTTCCTTTCTTTCTTCTTTTATTTTTTAATCTCTCTCTCTCTCTTCTCAAATAAATTTGCTTTTATTTGTTGCTGTAACCCAGGATGGAATTTGGGGTTCCTCACCAATCCCATTCCTAACAAACCTCTATCATCTTTTCTCTTCCTATCTCTTCATTTCTTTATTTCTTTCCTCCTAGTAGAAGGAGCCCCTTTGGAACCTCCAAGTCTACTAGAGCTCAACAGCAGCCAGTACACTACCCAAAATTGACCCCATAACTGGGGTAAAGTTTTGCTGCCTCACTGCCACATGGAAGGAGCAAGAACCTGTATTTATCCTTTATTGGTTTTGGAAGCAACCTCCTTCTAACTTTATTCTCTCCAATTCTTTTCCTTTCCTATAAACTTAGACCTCTGGATCAGAGGCTGCTTTCTGCCATTTTGTTCCCACATGTAACACCAACTTCCTCAATCTTTGGAGAGGTAAGATCTCTTCAGTCTCTTAAAAAGGTGTCCTGACACAGACTTCCCACATTTTGGCTTTCCAAACCCTGGGGGTCCTCCAGTATTGGGATTGCAGAAGGGAATACCCTCCCAATATCTGAAGGAACTGTTTTGTTCAGTGATGGGAAAGATCTGAAGCCCTGGTCAAACCTCTCCAACATAGGAGCAAACCAGTCCATCCCTTGGGACTTTCCCTTAGGTGGTCTCATTAAATTTTTTTTTAAATCCTCCACTTCCAATCCAATCTCAAAAGTAAACTCCTTATTAGACTGAGTACTGAGATTTGACCGCAATATAAATTAGACAACCTAAGTCAATGGCCTGAATTCAGAATTTGGAAACTTTGACTCCCAAGTCCTCCAAGACTTAGACAATTTCCTTCCAACAAAAAGTCAAAGGGCCTGAGGTTCCTTACCTTCAAGCTTTCTTTTATCAACAGGATACATACATTCTTTAGAAAACTACCTATTAACTGTAGAAGCAATGCAGGCCCAAAATAATGCTAATAAGAGGAACACAAGTTACCCTGGAGGAGGAGACTTTGTGACTCTGTGAGATAAGGAGAGTTCCTCCTAGCCATAAAATAAGAATGCATGGTTGGAAATCCAATTAGAGCTGGTCAGCATGAGCCAAGGTGACCTAGAGCTGCCATGACAGTTGAGACATGAAAGTTTGATGCTAGTCAAAAGTGAAGAGGTGGGTTGGATCCTCCTTAACCATGTTTGGGGAATGTTTGTCCTGACTTCCTTCAGTTTCTTATCTGTAGGAGAAATTTGGGGCAAGGGACAGAGGAAGTCTAGAGCAACTGAAAGGAGATGGCCAGGACAATGTCCTGGTGCTGGATGAAGTTCTCACATCCCAAGCCTAACCCTGACAGCCTTCAGGGGTACCAAATATTAATCACTATCTGTCTCTCTGTTTCTGATTGACTTAGCCCATGATGGAGGGCACCCTTTCCCAATGAATCTTGGACTGACATAAAATCTCAGACTGATCTGAGGTCTTTGAGAAAGAGGTGACACATTAATCCCCAGATCATGAGCCAATCAATCTCTTCCTCTCAGAAATGCTTCTACCCCAGTTATTTCCATACTGTCTTCCTCTTAATCAGGGAATCATTATGAGAGATTCTGAAGATAGAGCTAAAATTAGACTACGTTCTCTAGACTCTCATAAGACACATTTTCTTGTATACTCCCCTGATCTGGCAGGGAAAAGACCAGAATGTTTGTCTCACTTTATTAGAGTAGAACTATGCCTCATCTGTCCTTGTTCAAGAATCCAAATTATTTATTTTCTATAGTGGAGACATCATCCAGAGCACTACCAGGCTTGCCTTCCAATTCAAATTAAAGAGCATAATATGAAATCATGATCCTGTGAGTATGTGGACCCAAAAGGACAAAGGGAACATGTAAGAAAATTTAAGGGCACAACTAGCCGTCAAGAAGTAATATCCTCCATTCTGAGTGAGATTCCATCCAGAGGTCATGGAAGGAAAGGCACAAACTGCTGGCTGCTAGTGGCTATAGGAGCCAGATGCTCAAAAATTGCCTCTCTTCACAGCAGCACATGGATCCTTCTCTAATATAGACCATAAAAATAGACCACATGTCCAACATACAGAATAAGGAGAGAATTTTAAAAGCCACAGGAGAAAGGAATCAGATTACATATAGGGAAAACCAATTAGGATAATGGCAGGTTTTTCAACATAGACCCTGAAAGATAGAAGATTCTGGAACAACATATATTAAGCTCTGAAAAAAATGGGTGCAAACCAAGAATCTTATATTCAGCAAAATTAAACTTTAGATTTGAAGATGAGATAAAAACCTTCCATGATAAACAAAAGTTAAAAGAATTTATAGCTAGAAAACTGGCACTATAAAACATCCTTGGAAAAATATTCCATGAAGAGGAAATGAAAAACAACAATGAAAATCAGCAGAGGGAGGTAGTAACCTAAAGGAAAAACTAATAAAAAAAAATCGTCAAGTTAAATAGCAAAAATCATCAAATATGGCTAGGAATACAAACTATTATCATAATAACCCTAAATGTTAATGGCTTAAACTCACCAATCAAAAGACATAGGCTAGCAGATTAGATTTAAAGAAAAGACCCAACAATATGCTGCATCCAGGAGACTCATCTGATAGGAAAAATAAGAGACCCAGAATAGCTAAAGCAATCCTTAGCAGGAAGAGTAAAGCAGGTGGCAACACTATACCACCAGACATTAAACTATACTACAGAGCAATAGTTAAAAAAAAAAAAAACCTAGCATGGTATTGGCACCAAAACAGACTGGTAGACTAATGGTACAGAATAGAGAACACAGAGACTAACCCACAAAAATGCCAAAAACATGCATTGGAGAAAAGATAGCCTCTTCAACAAATGGTGCTGGGAAAACTGGAAATCCATATGAAACAAAATGAAATTAAACCTGTATCTGTCATCATGCACAAAACTCAACTCAAAGTGAATCAAGGACCTAGAAATTAAACTAGAGACTCTCCATCTAATAGAAGAAAAAGTAGGCCCAAATCTCCATCATGTGGGATTAGGCCCCAACTTCCTTAATAAGACTCCTACAGCACAAGTATTAAAACCAAGAATCAATAAATGGGATGGATTCAATCTAAAAAGTTTCTTCTCAGCATAAGAAACAATATTAGGTGAATAGAGAGCCTACATCTTGGGAGCAAAATTTTACCCCTCACACATCAGATAGAGCACTAATCTCTAGGGTATATAAAGAACTCAAAAAGCTAAGCACCAAAAAATAAATAACCCAATGAATAAATGGGCCAAGGACCTGAACAGACACTTCTCAGAAGAGGATATACAATCAATCAACAAGTATATGAAAAAATACTCATCATCTCTAGCAATTAGAGAAATGCAAATCAAAACTACTCTGAGATATCATCTCACTCCATTCATAATGGCAGCTATTATAAAGACAAAAAAACAATAATTGTTGGCAAGGATGTGGGGGAAAAGGTATACACACATACTGCTGGTGGGACTGCAAATTGGTGCAGCCAATATGGAAAGCAGTATGGAGATTCCTTAGAAAACTGGGACTAGAACCACCATTTGACCCAGCTATCCCTCTCCTCAGTCTATACTCAAAGGACTTAAAAACAGCATACTACAGGGACACAGCCACATTAATGTTTATAACAGCACAATTCACAATAGCTAAACTGTGGAACCAACCTTGATGCCCTTCAGTAGATGAATGGATTAAAAAATGTGATACACACACACACACACTGTAATATTACTCAGCAATAAAAAAATAAAATCATGGCATTTGCAAGTAAATGGGTGGTGTTGAAGAAGATAATGCTAAGTAAAGTTAGCCAATCCCCAAAAAACAAATGCCAAATGTATTCTCTGATAAAAGGAGGCTGATTCATAGTGGGGTAGGGATAGGGAACATAGCAGAAATAGACAAACTCTAGATAGAGCAGAGGGGTGGGAGGGGAAAGGAGGGTTAAGGGTGTTAGCAAGGATGGTGGAATGTGATAGACATCATTATCCAAAGTACATGTATAAAGACACAAATTGGTGTGAACATATTTTATATACAACCAGATATATAAAAAATTTACTCTATATGTGTAATAAGAATTATAATGCATTCCACTGTCATTTATTTTTAAAAACTCAATTTTAAAAATTTAAAAAAAATTAATGCAAAAATAAATAAATACAATAAAATAGATCATATGTTATACTACAAAACAATTCTTAGAAAATACAAAAAAGAAATACTACCCTGCAGTCTATCAGATAACAATGGATTGAAACTAGAAATTAATGATAAATAAAAAAAAATAGAAGTTACCCTAAAACCTGGAGACTAAATAGCATGCCATAGAATGATGAATGGAAGAAATCAAGGATGAAATTTTTTAAAAGTACCTAAAGTTAAATGAGAAGAGCAACACAACATATCAAATTCTCTGGGACACTATGAAGGCTGTGTTAAAAGGAAAGTTCATTGCATTTAGCTTCCTCATTAAAAGAGTAGAGAGTCAATGAAAAAATGACCTAACATTACTGCTCAAAGTTCTATAAAAAGAAGAACAAATTAACACCAAAAGCAGTAGAAGACAGGAAATAATTAATATTAGAGCTGAAATCAATGAAAATGAAACAAAAGAAACAATTAAAAAAATTGACACAACAAAGTTAGTCCTTTGAATAAATAAATAAGATCAACAAACCCTTAGCCACCCCAACAAAAAGAAGGATAAAACTCAAATTATGAAATTCATGATGAAAAAAAGAAATATCATGACAGACACTACTGAAATACAGAAGATAATCAAAAGTATTTTGAAAATTTGTATTCCAATAAAATAGAAATTTTTGAAGACATCAATAAATTTCCAGACATATGACCTACCCTGTTGAGAGCCACAGCTGAAGGGGCCCCAGCAAACTTTCAGACTGCCAGCTGATGATTGGCTCACAATGGCCCCAGCATCTAGCTGATTGGCTCCTCTGCGGTGATGCTCATTGGGCTGTTTCCCTGCCCTTTCAGACCACGGAGCTGCTCATTGGGGGACTTTTTTGGCTCCGCCCATGCGACCCAGCCAATCGGCCTCAAGAGCAGGAGGATTGTGGGAGGTGGTGAGGCTTGTGGTTGAGGGAGAGGCTTGTGGGAAGCCGGTGGTGGCAGTTGGGGCTCTGAGGGTTTTTCCTGAGGAGCTGTTTTGTTTGGCATGTGTGGTTCTAAAAATAAAGTTAGTTTCTTTTGACAAGTGGCTCCTGATTGTGCCCAGCCAGACTGCGGCATTACCCAAACTGAATTAGGTGGGCATACAACATTTAAACAGATAAGTTTCAAGCAAAGAAGTAGAAGATGCCATCAAAAGCCTACCAACCAAGAAAAGTCCAGGACCAAATGGATTCTCAGCTGAGTTCTACAAGGCCTACAAAGAAGAATTAATACAAATACTTCTAAAATTATTCAATGAAATATAAAAAGAGAAAAGCCTTCCAAACTCATTCTATGAGATTAGTATCATCTTAAAGCCAAAACCAGACAGAGACACATCAAGGAAAGAAAACTTCAGATTAATATCCCTGATGAACTTAGACATAAAAATTCTCAAGAAAATTTTGGCAAATTGCAAATAAAAACATACTTAAAAGATAGTGCACCACAATCAACTGCGGCTCATTTCAGGGATGTAAGGTTGGTTCAACATACAGAAATCAGTATATGTAATTAACCTCATGAATAGATTTAAAGACAAGAATTAGATAATCATCCCAATAGGTGAAGAAATAGCATTTGAGAAAATACAGTATCTCTTAATGTTGAAAACACTAGAAAAACTAAAGACAACAGAAATATATTTCAACATTGTAAAAGCTATCTATGCTAAGCCCAAGGCCAACATCATTCTACATGGAGAAAAATTGGAAGCATTTTCTCTCAGAACTGGAACAAGACAGGGATGCCCTCTCTTACCACTTCTATTCAAACACAGTTCTTGAAACTCTCGCCAGAGAAATTAGACAGATGAAAGAAAGTAAAATGATAGTAATAGAAAAAGAAGAACTCAATCTATCATGATTTGCTGAAGACATGATTCTATATTTAAAAGATCAAAAAAAATCTTCCAGAAAAGTTCTAGAACTAACAAATAAAGTAGCAGGATAAAAAATCAATACCCATAAATCAAATAAATTTCTCTATATAAGTGATGAATCCACTGCAAGAGAAATTAGAAAAACCATAGTAGCCTCAAAAAATACTTGGGGATCAATCTATCAAGAGACATGAATGACCTCTATAATGAAAACTAGAGAACATTAAGTAAAGAAATTGAAGAAGACCTTAGAAGATAGAAGGCTCAACCATGGTTTTGGGTAGTCAGAATTAATATTGTCAAAATGGCCATACTACCAAAAGTGTTATACAGATTCAATACAATTCCTATAAAAATCACAATGACATTCTTCACAGAACTAGGAAAAGCAATCATGAAATTCATTTGGAAAAATAAGAGACCCAGAATAGCTAAAGTAATCTTTAGAAAGAAGAGTGAAGAAGGAGGCATCACTCTACCAGAACTTCAACTATACTACAGAGCTATAGTAACAAAACAGCATGGTATTGGCAACAAAATAAACATGTTGACAAATGGAACAGAATAGAAGATGCAGAGTCAAACCCACATAAATATGGTTACCACATAGTTGACAAAGGTGCCAAAAACACACTTGGAGAAAAGATAGCCTCTTCAACCAATGCTGATGGGAAAACTGGAAAACCCATATGTAGCAAAATAAAATTAAACCTCTATCACTCACCCAGCACAAAAATCAATCCAAATTGGATAAAGACTTAGGAAGTACAACAGAGACCCTGCACCTAATAGAAGAAAAAGTACACCTAAATTTTTATTGTGTTGGCTTATGACCTGACTCACTTAACAAGACTCCTAAACTGCAAGAAGTAAAATCAAGAAACAATAAATGGGATAGATTCAAACTACAAAGCTTCTTCTCAGTAAAGGAAACAATCAGTGTCGTGAACAGAGAAACTACAGAATGGGAGAAACTCTTTACCACACACACCTCAAATACAGCACTAGTCTCCAAGATATATAAAAATCTCAAAAAAACTTAACACCAAAAACCCCAAATAACCCAATCAATAAATGGGCATAGAAACTGAACAGACACTTCCCAGAAGTATAAATACAATTGATCAACGACATATGAAAAAATATTCATTATCTCTAGCAATTAGAGAAGTGCAAATTAAAACTACTCTAAGATCTCATTTCAGTCAGAATGGCAATTATCAATAATACAAGCAATAATGACTGTTGGCGAGGACACCTTCTTTGCAAAGGTAAACAGTACTGGTGGGACTGCAAATTGGTGCAACCACTCTGGAAAGCAGTATAGTGATTCCTCAGCAAACTTCGAATGGAATCACCATTTGACCAGGTCATCCCACACCTAGGTTTATATCCAAAGGACTTAACATCAGCATACTACAGCCACATCAATGTTTATAGCAGCTCAATTCACAATAGCTAACCTATTGAACCAACTTAGTTACCTAACAGATGAATGGATAAAGAAAATGTGGTATATATGCACAATGGAATATTACTCAGCTTTAGAGATGAATTAAATTATGGCATTTGTAGGTAAATGGATGGAGCTGGAGAATATCCTGCTAAGAAAAATAATCCAAACCCCAAAACCAAAGACATAGTTTTCTCTAATAAAGTGAATGCTGATCCATAATGGGGGTATGTGTACATAAGAATAAAGTAACTTTGGATTTGGCAGAGGGGAGTGAGGGGAGTGGAGAAGAGGGGGTATAGGGATAGGAAGGATGGTGGAATGAGATGAACATTATTACTCTATATGATTGTATGACTACACTACCTGTCCGTCTCTGCACCAAGAACAGAAGAATGAGAAGTTGTGCTCCATTTGTGTATGATGCATCAAAATACATTCTACTATCATATAAAACTAATTAGAACAAATTTAAACTTTAAAAAATTGCCTCATTTTCTTCTGCTATCATGCCTAGGAAATGACAGTTGGAAAAAGAAGATGTCTCATAATTTTCTGCATCCAACCTGGCCTGATTACCAATTAGGGAAAAGAAGGGTCTCCAGAGAAAATATAAACTATAGAGCCACAACTTAAGACTGATTTTACAAAAGAAAAAATGGTTAAAATGTCCTATGCATGAGGTTTTAACTCTCAAGCTCAAAACAGCAGCTTCCCTTACTTCTTAGCTTCTGCCAGATCTCTATCTACCAAAGCTTACAGAGCTTACAGAGCTTGCAAGATTTACAAGCATTGCAAAGGTAATTTTCCCAAACCAGTTGAAACCAAAAGAAAGAAAAAATGTCACTTTTCAATGACAGGACCTAACTGTCTGGCTATCTTATCTGCTTTCACACTCTACCTCTCTGGTTTCATAACAAATTCCTCCCTAAAGGGAACTTGTTCCTCCCTAAAGTAAGGGAAAAATGGAATCCCATATACAAGTCTTCTTTCCTTTGAGAATGTTTACCTGAGGATTTCAGGACACCTTCTTTAGATATCTGAACTGACTCTAATTGAGCCAAGTATGCATTCTGATCTCATAAAGATGTTCTGCATGTTGTTTAATTAGAGTAGTTACTGTCATGTCATTTTATTTTAGAACTCCTTTTTTCTATATTTTGAGCTCATGGTTTTATGGTGAATTCATATTCAGTCCTGTGTGCCTAAATTAATCTTTCCGATCAGTCTTATTTTATCTATAGAGGTTTTTACACTCTGTCCTTGTTCAGAGGTCAATTGTCTCAATTTACAAAATCCTAAGAAGGACATAGACATGGTAGTCTCAAGGATAAATCTGATAGCCACTGAGGGCCTGAACTTTATATTTCAGTGTCCACCATGACTATTGGACTTTACACCTAACATTTCCAACTATTCAGGCCTACCCTATGTTTAAGTCTTAAAGTAAAATGTGATTGGCTCTATTTCAATTTCTAATGGAGGCCTTAATAAACATCAGTAGCATTGTCTCCTTCCTTGGAGATCTACCTACAAAAAACTATAAGATCTTTGTTTTCTGTCTGTTTTATATATGTGTGCACACCTGTGTACTGAATTGCTGTGTCTATATATGTGCTTGTGTCCATTTATCATGTACATGGTATTAAAATTGGCATAGATAAATGAGGACTTATAAATTAAAATTTAAAAGAGAAATGGATCCAAATACCTCTTAGTTCATGTTACTTAAAAAGTTAAATTTAAGTTATGTTAACAGATGAAAGTAAAGATGTTTTTAAAATTACTCAATTCCAAATTTTTCTAGGTGGCCAGACAATTAACAATGTTGGTTTCTATAAAATGTTTAAAATGTAATATCCATTGTTTCAAGGATTTTTCTTCAACAGAGAAGAGATGGACAGTTCTGTTAACTACACTTGTCTGATATCTTGGTTTTTACAGTTAAAAATGAGTGAATTAGATTTAACATCAACACCAATGGGATTATTCATGAATGTGTTTGAGGAGACATCTGATTAATTTACCAGTTTAAGTGCTAAAATATCAACTATTAAGTATAAATTCAAGTACTCTTAACTTCTTAAATCCCATATTATAAAAATTATGTTTCCTGACTCATAGATATTAATAAACTAAATATGTTCTTATTCTTATTAATTTCATTTTGTATTTTCCTTGTAAACTTTATAATTATTGTCTGATAGTGCCTTACAGAAATACAGCTTTTAGAGTTAATTTGAGATAATAGGCCATCACTTAAAGGATAGACAAGATGTAAGACTGACTTCATGTATTAATACTGACTCCAATAAATTGAGGGGGTAAAATAACTGTAAAGTTATGGACATTAAAGTTAAAACCCAGCACTCCTACTTTAAGACTGGTGAAATTGGCTTGCTGAATATTTAAGACCAAGACTGGGAGACTAAAATTAAGGAAGTAAAAGGGACAAGAAAGAAAATAGCCAATATTTGGCTCTTGCCCTCTGGGGTTAGTTCAAACCCAGGGAACAAAGGGATTTCTCTAAGGGCTTTAAAACTCTGGGCCACATGACCTCCCAATCAGAAGAATTGATGAGATCCTAAAGAATAGAAAGTCCACCAGTGCATAGCTGAAAAGAAGAGGGTTGTTGGACAGGGAGATGTCCCTGATGCTTCCAAGGGAAATCATGTGGTCAATGAGACCCTAACCCATCCTGGCAAATGGCACTGGAGAAGCTAAGAGGCTTCTCTCAACTTCCCTAGCATGACCCCCAGACTCTTTAACAATAGATAGAAACATGGTCAATTTGACCAGCTTGCTCTTAATCATCTAGCAAAAACAATTATAAACAAAGTACAGCCATACCTGGGGATTTAAAAGAAAAGACAATGTTTTTTTAAATGGAGCTTAAGATGTACACTTTTGTCAACTCCGCAGCCCTGGTGCCCCCGCAAATTCTGATGTGTTTTTTTTCCTTTTCAAGGCTCATATTTACCCCTGCCTACCAAAAAATTGGACTGGTGTCTGTACCTTGGTCTTCTTTACTTCTCAAATTGACATTTTACCTAATAACCAAAGTGTACTTTTCCTTATAACAGTACACACCAGACGCAAGATAGCCCTTCAGTATATTCTCTTACTCATAGGACTAGAGATCTATGCTAGGATTGGCACAGGAGAAGCAGGATTAGAAACCTCTGTTCACTAGTATAAAAGGTGTCTGATTATTGAAGATACTCAACAGGTCAAGGATTTGGTACAGACTTAAAAAAAAAATCAGTTGGATTTCCTGGCATCTGTGGTCCTGCAAAATCATCAGAGCCTAGAACTCCTTACTGCCAAACAGGTGGCCTCTGCCTTTTCCTCAGAGAAGAATGTTGCTTCTATATCAATCAATCAGGACTGGTAAGGGATAAGGTTAAACAACTACAGAACCTATTGGGACAGTGTTGAGAGCCACAGCCGAAGGGGCCCCAGCAAACTTCCAGCTGCCAGTAAACTTCCAGCTGCCAGCTGATGATTGGTTCACCGCGGCCCCAGCAAACTTCTAGCTGCCAACTTGATTGGCTCCTCTGCAGTGATGCTCATTGGGCTGTTTCCCCACCCTTTAAGACCACAGAGATGCTCATTGGGGGACTTTTTTTCGGTGGTGGCAGTTGGGCTCTGAGGGTTTTCCTGAAGAGCTGTGTGGTGCAGTGTGTGTGTTCTAAAAATAAAGTTCGTTTCTTTTGACAAGTGGCTCCTGAATTGTGCCCAGCCAGACTGCAGCATTTGGTGGCCCGCAAGGGGAACGACTGAGGGTAAGTGATAAGGTAAACTGCTCGCCACTGAGGGCAGGGCGAGAGGATGGGTAGCCATTTTAAGATTCTTCTTTTGTTTTGCTTCACTTTTGTTTTAAGTTGCCTGTCCCTGGAGATGTGTAAGATGGAAGAAAAACCACTCACATCTGAGGAACAGATACGGAGAAAGGATGGATGGACATTTCAGGAGGTTATTATAATGATTTTTTGTTGTTCCAATTTTGTTTCACTCTGTTTCAGTTTTGTTAGGCATTATCTTGTTGGGTTGTATTATAGTTATAGTAGAAAATTTCAAGTAAAAGAGAAGGTCTCTCGAGCTAGTCAGACAGAAAAAATTTCAAGTAAAAAAAAAAGGTCTCTCAAGCTAGTCAGACAGAGGAAAAAAATCAAGTAAAAGAGAAGGTCTCTCGAATTAGTCAGAGGAAAAATTCAAGTAAAAAAGAAGGTCTCTCAAGCTAGTCAGACAGAGGAAGAAAGTTTAGAGCAGAAAAAGCCATCAGGGGAAAAGTTACAACAGGAGACTGCTACTAATACCTTTCTATCACCAGAGGACGTAAGTGTCCAACCAACAACACCACCTCCATATGCTGGGAGGCCCCCAACCCCCACAGTTGATAGATGGGATCCTGAGACAGGATCTCAAATATTAACATGCCCTGTATTTGAGCAGGCAGGAGGGCAGCGAATTTACAATGCTTTAAATTTCAAAACAGTGAAGCAGCTAAAAGAGGCTGTAACAACCTATGGTCCTCAAGCACCATTCACTGTAAGCATGGTCGAATCCATTACCAACTTGAACATGATGCCAGCAGATTGGGCTAATATGTGTAAAGCTGTGCTAAATGGAGGACAATACCTGTTATGGAAGGTTGCCAATGAGGAATTTTGCAAGGAGACAGCTAGGCAAAATGCAGCAGCTGGTTATCCTCAGAGAAATCTAGATATGTTGTTAGAAAAGGGACCTTATGAGGATCAGCAGCAACAAATTGCATATGATCCAGGCATATACGCACAAATTGTTGTAGATGTGGTTAGGGCATGGAAGACTTTACAAGGACATGGAGGTTTACAAGGTCAATTATCTAAGGTAATACAAGGAGCTAATGAATCTTACGCTGAATTTATAGATAGGTTTATTCAAATATTACCAAAGTTTTTGGGAATACAGAACAAGCAATGCCATTAATAAAACAACTGGCTTATGAGCAAGCGAATTGTTGGTGCATAGAAGTCATTAGACCATGGAAACATGAAGATTTAACACATATATTAAATTATGTAGAGACAATAATGAACAAGGGCAAGTCATGGCAGCTGCAGTACAACAGGTTTTAGATGCCAGGCCAAAAACATGCTACAATTGTGAATAAACAGGAAATTTAAAAGGAATTGCCCCATAGGAGGAGGGTTTAACAAAACTAGGTATCAAAGGAGTAGAATACCAGGTATTTGCCCACGATGCCATAGAGGGAGACATTGGGCTAATGAATGCCGTTCTCAAACCACAGAGGGTACTCCATTATCAAAAAACGAACAAGGACCAGGTGTCTATCCACAATATTGTGGAGAAAGGCATCAGGCTCCATTGCCAAAAAATGGATAGGGGGGCCTAATGCTCCGGGGCCCAAGACCACAAATATATGGAGCACTGGAGGAACCCAGCAACACCATCAGGGTAGTGCCCAGGAGACATTGTCCATTAAATCCCTCACTAGACAAACCAGAGGAAGCACAGGATTGGACACCTGCACCTCCGCCAGAACAGTACTAACTCCAGAGATGGGAGTTCAAATCATTCCCACAGGGGTAAAAGGACCTCTTCCCAAAGGAAGAGTAGGCTTATTATTGGGACGCAGCTCTTCTACTCTAAAAGGACTTATGATAAGTCCTGGGGTAATTGATCCCGATTATGAAGGTGAAATAAAAATTATAGCCAGTTCTCCAAAGGGTATATCAGTAATTTCACCAGGAGATAGAATAGCACAGTTACTAATAATACCCAGCCTTCATGATAAATTTTCCAGTCGTACTGTAGAAAGAGGTTCCAAGGGATTAGGCTCCACAGGTGTAGATTGGGCTATGCTTTCTTTAAATTTAGATTCTCACCCCATGCTAAAACTAAATATTCAAGGACATGAATTTAATGGGCTACTCGATACAGGTGCAGACCTTAGCATCATCTCTCATCAAGAATGGCCAAAATATTGGCCATTACAACAAGCCACTCAAACACTTTGAGGCCTATGAGTGGCGACTAATCCCCATAGAAGTGCAATGGTATTAGATTGGAAGGATCCTGAAGGATGTGAAGGAACTATACAGCCATATGTATTGGATCATCTTCCCGTAAATTTATGGGAACGAGATGTCTTAGATCAATTAGGTTTGACATTAACAGATAACATAAATCAAAATGCACCCACTATTATCGCTAGACAAGGTTTTAGGAAAGGAAAAAGATTAGAAAAACAAGAACAAGGTATAGCAGCACCAATACAAATAGATCAAGGAACAGACAGACATGGGTTGGATTTTCAGAAGGGGCCACTGAGACAATAAAAATTACTTGGAAATCAGAAAGACCAGTATGGGTTCCTCAGTGGCCCCTGACTAAAGAAAAGATACAAGCAGCCCATGACCTGGTCAAACAAGAATTAGCAGAAGGACATATACAACCTTCTGTATCTCCCCATAATACTCCCATTTTTGTCATCAAAAAGAAATCTGGTAAATGGAGATTATTGCAAGATTTAAGAGCCATTAATAATGAGATGGTTATTATGGGACCTGCTCAATCGGGGATTCCTCAATTGTCTGCTTTGCCAAAAACCTGGTATGTTCTAGTTATAGATATTAAAGATTGTTTTTTTTTTTCAATTCCAATTCATCCTGAGGATAGTCCACGTTTTGCATTTACTATCCCTGCACTGAATCATGAAGGTCCTGATCAGAGATATGAATGGAAAGTACTCCTTCAAGGGATGGCTGACAGCCCAACTATGTGTCAAATGTATGTTAACAAAGTAATCCAACCACTTAGAAATCAAAATCCTGAACTACAAATATTTCACTATATGGATGATGTATTATTAGCACACAAAGATAAAAACACATTGCTAGAATGTTATGCCACACTTACAAACTTATTAAAAAAGTATAATCTAGAGATAGCAATAGATAAAGTACAATTAAAATTTCCAATTAATTATTTAGGAGTTCTATTATCCGCAACCATGGTCCGTCCACCAAAAATTCAAATACGAGTAGATCAACTCAAATCACTTTACAACTTTCAAAAGTTATTAGGAGACATAAATCGGATAAGGCCTTATCTAGGTATACCAACAGGAGAGTTGGGACCTTTATTTGATATCCTAAAAGGTCCATCAGATCCAAATTCACCCCAAATGTTAACACCTGAAGCAAGAAAGGCATTAAAAATCATTGAAACATATATGGAAAATATGCATTTGGATAGAATTGATATAAGTTTGCCTTTATTATTTATTGTACTACCAAAAAAAATATTCCTACAGGAGTATTTTGGCAAGAAGGTCCATTATTATGGATACACTTATCTTATTCTCCTAACACTATTCTTACTAGGTATCCTGAGGCTGTAGGACAATTAATACTCAAAGGAATAAAAGCAGCAAAGGGAGTGTTTGGAATTTCTCCCAATAAAATTATTACTCCATATACTATGGATCAAATTGATGAGTTAGCTAATGAGTTAAATACTTGGGCAATAATCATGTGCAAATCTAATGTTTCATTTGATAACCACTTACCATCTAATTTTTATTGTCTTTTTGGTCATTGCATCCTGTAATTTTTCCAAAAATGACAAGAAAAACACCTATCATGAATGCTCCAAATATATTCACTGATGGGTCAAATAATAGTACAGCAGCAATAGTTACATTTTTAGTACCCAAACAATCAGCTCAAAAGGTAGAGCTTAATGCAGTATTACAAGCTTTTGTGATGTTTAAAAATTCTGTATTTAATTTATTTTTTGATAGTCAGTATATAGTTAATGCTATAGTATCCCTTGAAGATGCTGGTAGGATTTCCCATTCCTCTACTGTTTTCTCTTTGCTTTCCACTATACAAAGTCTAATCTGGGACAGAAAAGATCCATTCTTTATAGGACATATCAGGGCACATACAGGATTGCCTGGAGCCCTTAGTTTGGGCAATGATTTAGCAGATAATACTCCACATGACATACATATTTTCTCTACACTAGAAGAAGCTACAAATTTTCATTAAAAGTTCCATGTCAATGCTAATACTTTACAAAAGCATTTTAAAATAACTAAGGAACAAGCTAGACGAATAATAAAACAATGTCAAAATTGTGTGACCTTTTTACCACAAGTTAATCTTGGAGTCAATCCTAGAGGACTGATACCTAACCATATTTGGCAGATGGATGTCATACACTTGCCAGAATTTGGAAAATTAAAATATTTGCATGTTACAGTTGATACTTCTTCCAGATTTTTGATGGGCTCCCTTCATGCCGGAGAAAAAACTAAAGATATTATAGCTCATTGCTTACAAAATTTTGCCACTGTGGGCATTCCAAAACAGTTAAAAACAGATAATGGTCCTGGTTATACTTCTACCTCTTTTAAACAATTTTGCTCATCATTTGGCATTACTCATATAACAGGAATCCCATACAATCCACATGGACAAGGCATAGTTGAAAGAGCTCATCAAACTATTAAAATGTACTTATTAAAGCAAAAAGAGGGAATTGGGAAGGGGTATATATTCCCCAAAGATAAACTTAAAATAACTCTTTTTACTCTAAACTTTTTAAATTTGGATTCATCAGGACTTAATGCTGTGGAAAGGCATATGTGTCCAAAAAATGTGCATAAGCCCAAGGTACTTTGGAAGGATATTCTAACAGGACAATGGAAAGGTCCTGACCCAGTAATTGTCTGGAGTCGGGGTTCTGTTTGTGTGTTTCCACAGGGAGAAGCCAGTGGCAGTTGGGCTCTGAGGGTTTTCCTGAAGAGCTGTGTGGTGCGGTGTGTGTGTTCTAAAAGTAAATTTGTTTCTTTTGACAAGTGGCTCCTGAATTGTGCCCAGCCAAACTGCAGCAGTACAGCAGAGAAAAGAACTAGCTAATTCCTGGTGGGTCTCACTGGGAGACCTAAAATGATAAACTTCCTCTTATTAACCCCACTAATACTAATTTTTCTAATAAAAACCTTTCTTCTCTGATTTATTAAATTTTAATAAAGGATTTAGCAGGGCCACATCATGGAAAGAGTTTATCAGCTATTTTTGGCAGGGAGGGGAACTTTAGCAGCCACTTTTAACCCCATAATACTCTTTTAACCCCACTAATACTAATTTTTCTAATAAAAACTTTTCTTCTCTGCTTTATTAACTTTATAAAAAAGCAACTTCTTGACAAGGTGACCCATCTAACCCAGACAACCTCCCCAAAACATGCAAAAGCCATTCTCCTCCTTCACACACAATGTTGATTCTCCTATTCCTCATAAGGAAGGAATCACAATCATATTGAAGACCCCTCCTTCTCCACCCTCCTCAAGCCACAACAGCCAGGACTGTATATGAGCCTAAAACACCCCAACTTCCTTATCCTCTTCGAGATCTCTGATAGGGAATCCACTACTCTGCCCCTCTTCAACAGGAGGTAGCCAGATATGATGACTTTGCCCCAACTCATTATACCCCCTTAAAGTCTGGAATGAAGGAGGTGGAAACTTACAGGGGAAAAAGAAAACTGAGAACTCCGACCTTTCCCAATTTTCCTATCTGCTAAAGTTCCCCTCCCTGCCAAAAATAGCTGACAAACTCTTTTCATGATGTGGCCCTGCTAAATCCTATAAAACTCAAATACTTGTTGTAACAAGTTGCCATTTTTCTCTTGAAAATATGCCCCTCTGCTGCTTAACTATTGCTGATCCATTGAGGTCTTTCTTTTTGTATTCTCTTTTATTTGCTTTCATTCATAATAAGAGGTATGGACACGTAGGACATGGGAGGTGATGCACTTTTGAAAGTGAGTAGGATGTTGATCCTCATTAGCAGAAATCCCCACATTTGGACTGGACTTCAAGGAAGAGGGCTAGCTTGAGGAGGTAGAGGAAGAGAAGCAGAGATTCCCCCCTCATCACTATTTGCTATAGGGAAAGATAGAGGGGAAGACAGAATCAGGGGTCTAGCAGTTGGGGTAGTCAAATGGGTGATGGCAGGAATAGCTGAGATGGGAGAAGTGTTGGTGGGTGGAGGTCAGTGGGTCTGTACATCCACAAGAGCCCCAGGTTGGAGAAAGAAGTGTTAGAGCAGCTGCAAAAGCTTATGTTGGACCCTTCAAAGCCTCATGGCATCCTCCAAGTTCCTCTTCTTGGGCCCAGGATCCTTCCTCTGCAGGGTATATAATTTTTCCTCCTCAGAAAGAAGAGGCCTCTTAGGAGATGGAGGCAGCCCATCTGGATGCTTGAACAGCAGCAGCAGGAGCATCATGGCTATTACCATGGGCTTCTTTCTCTTGTGAAAGCTCCTGCTAGCAGCCATTGGTTTAGGACTGTTCCCTGTGTACCACAGAGGGCTTTTGGCCCTCGGCTCCCTTGCCTGTCCCCTGAAACCCTGGAGAGCCCAGCAGGTGGTATGCATCCAGCCTTTCCTTAGCCCATTTCTTTTTGGCAGGGTGGAGCAGCTATGTTCTGGCTTGAGCAGCAATGCTGCCTCTACATCAGCCTGAGCCTGAGTCAGCACATCTGCATCTGGGCTGTGGGAACTGTGCACTTCAGAGGCATCAAAAGAGAACTTCTTGGGAGACTCTGGGCCCTCTCTTACAAGTTATTTCCCTCTACAGACCCAGGACTAGGCTCTAGAACATGGAGGTCTCCCTGGTCTCCAAAGCCTTCACTGGGCTTCCTCTCTGTTGCTCTGTACACACCTCTCGTGATTCTCCTGTGGCTCTGTCTCTTCGGGATCCTTCTCCTCTTTTTCCTCCTGCTTCTCCACTCCCCAGCAGATTGTGCCTTCTTCAGGCTGCTCTTGGGCCCTCATTCTTGTTTCCTCAGGACCAGGAACAGGGAGGTGACCAGGTGGCATGGAATCCACAGCCTGGTGGACCTTCTCAGGTGGTGAAGGCAAGAGAGGACTGTTCTGCGCAAAGAAGGAGGGAAACTTATTTCTGGTGGGCCCAAAGATCCGCAGGTTGCTAGTGGACAGCATTGGCTTTTTTCCAGATAAGAGGCTGGTGAGAGGATCTGGAGAAAGTAGTGCCTCCCACCCCTACCCCATCCCCTGTAGGAGATGGGCTCTGTAGCAGCCTGCTGAGTAAGACACTGGAGGACTGGGTTTATGGTAGAAGTGCCTACAGGCAGGGCATATGGCACATGTTGGAGCAGCAATGTGATCTCCTTTGGGAGCCGGAGCAGAGGGGGTCAGGAAATTGATTGTGAGAGGGCCCAATAGGGCTAGGGGCCTAGGCCCAGCACTAAGATTGCCAAGAAGACTGCCCATTCAGAGCTCCGGTGGTGTGGGGTCGATTCTGAGTCCTGAGAACAGACCAAGGAAGTTGAGCATGTACACCCACCAACACCGGCTCCTTCAGAGGCCAAAGTGCTGTGTTCTGTTCAGCCCTTGTAATGTGTGGCTGGAACATGTGACAGAGAAAGGGTGCTGAGGAACTCAGGGTGAAACCAGCTCCATCAAGAGAGCCCGAGGCAAAAGATGAGCCCCTTTAAATTCATGGCTGCACTTTGTAGCCCCTAGGGTCTTAAGGCTGCTATTTGCATGTGTCAGGCACCTCAGACATCACTCTGTGAGGACTGCTGGGACCTAAGCCCCATCCCATGTTGCTCCTGGATTCTGGTTGCCCTTTCTCAAGGCTCTGCTGTTCCCAGCCCAGAGCAGTAGCTCTCAGACCCATTGCCCTGTGTTCCCAGCCCTCTCTGCTCATAGGAGACAGGGAGACAGGCGTGGGGTGGCCTGGAGGGTAGTTCTGAGTGGGAGTAGGGAGGTGGGCCCTGTAGTAGGTTGGAGGGGATGGTGCATGTGTGAGCCTTGTGGGTCATGCTGAAATCCCAGTGCCAGGGCCACTCAGATCGTGCCAGGCCCCTCCAGGAACTTCTCCAGTGCCTCCATTCCACCTTGCCTCCAGGACATGTTCTCTAAGGCCATTGTTGTCACCTCTGCTGGCTTAGACTTTGGTGGAGAGTGAGAAGATACCCTGAGCTAAGAGCACACTGCAAGCCCGCCACCATTTTCTGGCAGACACATACTAATCTCTCCTCAGAAGGCATTTGATAAGAGTCCAGGAAAGCCCCACACCCTTCCTGGGGGCAGTCACCTGCTAATGGCCTAGTCAGACCTTGAACCCAGGCCCTGTGCCTCCAGAACTCATGCCCTGCCCCTTGGTGTCTCCCCAGCATATAAATGCATCATGTATCCTCTTTGTTCTGCTGTTTTGGGTCCTTCTGCACCAAGTCCTGTCAAAGAGGTGTATAGGCAGCAGCCAGAAGGTTAGCAAAGGAGCTGACCAAGATCCACAGTGGCACTAGTTTACTCAAGAAGATGCAGTGCACCATCTGTCAGCAGAGCTTCGTCCCACCCTCTCTCTACCAAGGGAGACCTGCAGCCCAGATTTCTTCTCTGAAGTGACAAGGATCCAAATATATCAAGGTCCTATTCCTGATCTATTTGGCTTCATGACAAAAGAAATTGAGCTGTGGATTTTGTCCTAGAGATAGGAAGCCAGTTGGTGTGGCCTTCCTGGAATTAGCCTAGGAAGCAAATCTATCATTGATTTTCTTGTTGATAGGAGAGCAATGTGTTTGATTTCCGTGAGATCAACCAATTGCGGTCATGGTCAGCATGCCAGCTGGGCCCACTCTTCACCGTGCTTTATTGTCTCCCTAGTGTCAGTTTAGATATCCAAGGAAGGAGACATCATCTGGGGTGTCAGGACAAAGGAAATGTTCCAGGATCTGCGAGCTTCTGCATGATTTGGAGAACCCTACATCTGACTTTTTGGAGCCAGAACATTGTGTCTTTGGTTACATTTTTTGAGAATTTTTTCTCTGTCCTGGGGATGACATGGATCAGATCCATGTCATGCACAAGTTTCAAATTTGAGAATCATAGCAATCTGCAAAAATAATTATTGTATATGTTCTCATTTTTTAAATCTTTTAAAATCATTTTATGATATGACACCTTGTTGAAGCAGCCATGTTTGGGTAAAATTTTCAGGGCAAAATATTTTCCTAAACAACTCCAACTGGCTAATGAAGAGAAAATTTGACTACTAGAAGTCTGTACTTTCACATGAGATAAATTTCAATGTGATTTTTTTTAAAAGCACCAAACTCCTGTCCTATCCAAGGAAGCTGGGGTGCCCAGAAATGAAAGCAATGGTAGTACTGGACAACCTGATAACTGGCCCTACTGGCTCCCTGCTTTCTGTTCTTCATGCTTACCTACCCATTGTATTTCTTGCAGTTAACAGGGGGAAATACTGAGAGATCTCTGAATTATATCCTTTTCTAGGCATGGGCCAAGTAGAATGACTCTGTGAGTCATTGTTTTAAGAGTTTTGTCCACTTGGTTGTTTGGTCTACTACCTCTCTTTTCCCTATACTATTTCCCAAAAATGTATGAATTTCTTCAGGGAATGATTTCCACAGTGTCTTGAATTTACTTGTTACTAATTTGGGTATGACTATTCATTTACTGAAAGTGTTGTGAGGACAGATGAGGCAAAGCTCCAAAGATAGCAAGAAGAAACAGTTTTATTTGGTTGCAGCCAGGTTCAGAGGGCATAGCTTTTGCTGTAATCAGTCAATCCCCTGAACCTCGAGTTCAGGTAATTTCAGAATTTTATACCCAGCATGTAATTTCACAGTCTGCAGAAGTTCACATAAAAGCAGCTTTTTCTTTCACTGTTTTGGGCAAGTTAACCCTTCAAGGACAACACCTGAGAGGGGAAAGCTTCTTCTCTGCTTTCTTTCTTTCCCCTGCCAGCTGTTACCATGGAGCCCAATTGTAACTTATCTTAAAAATGTAGACATCTCTGTAAAGCCCAGCTCAAGGCCAGAGGCCTTGTTTGCACATTTCTACAAACTACTATATTGGATATGTTTGTGAAAAACTAGTAAGGGGGTGTCCAGCACCTGGAGTGCTGATTTCTTCCCAGCCAGTGGCCAAGTAAGATAGGGCAACACAAAAATAGGAAGTTTATCTACATTGAATGCTTTTGTACAGAGTCTCTTGCTGACAGTCCTAAGATCAGCCATGGTGAAGATTTCTGGAGAAGTCCAGTTAAGACTTCTCTGTGGAGAAAGTGGGTGCCACTACCAAAGATCATTTCAGGAGGAACCTGAACATTTATCTTCAAACAGAAAAAAATATGTCCCCCAATATTTTAGAATCTGGTGTTTCCATGGGGGAAAACCAACCTCAGCAGTCCCAGTTGTGGAAATAACATGGTGAACATAATAGTCACCTCTTGGAACGGATTCGGACTGGAGTGAGATGAAATCTCAGTGTGGTTTTAATTTGCATTTCTCTTTCCAAGATGTCTGCGAATAGAGTGCATCACACCCCTTGTACCGCGACACTGCGCAGGTGAATAACAAGTTAGAATGACAAAAAGCTATCTTGTCAGGAATTTACAGCAAAATCGGGGTGCACCGAAACCTAGAGGAAGGATTTCCATCACCAAGGACCGGTTATTGAGTCTCAAACGCAAGCCAACTGTGCGGCCAGAGATCCAGGCTGACTGATCCACCGCTCGCCACGTGGCCCGCCACGTGGCCCGCCCCGCGGCTACAGACGAGAAGCGACCAGCAAGCAGAGAGAAACAGTGCTACGGATTCTGTGGAGTCCTGCCGGCTGTGCCCTCACTGAGCTCCGGGCTGAGTTCGGGGTTTGAGACGGGGAAGAAAGCAGTCAAGTTCTATCCCCCACAACGGAAAGTCCACCAAGGAAGCTAGCGGCCACCATCTTGGAGAGCTGACGTCACCACTGCCAGTTTCCAACAGATTGCAACAATAAAACAGGTGTGTGTTACTCAGCCCATCTCCCATACAGCGGGGAATTCGCATAAAATCTCTCCCAGGCTTTCCAGGGGAGGGATTATCAGAACTAGCCTGCATAGAGACGCAGGGAAAGGTAGACACCTGACCTTCAACTGCAAAAACGAAACCTATCTTGCCAGCTCTGGGGGAGGGGCAAGCAGAAAAAATCAAAAAAATAGGGTGCCAATTCCCAATAGCCACCCTCCACACCCAGCAAACCGCAGGCCCAGAGTACAGTTTGAACTGCTGAGAGGCATCACACAGGGGAAGGCCAGGCTAGCAGGAGAAGCCAGGGGACTAGAGGCCAGGCCCTCACGACTAGGCAGCTAGAGACCGCCCGCCCACTGGCGACTGCCCACGCGCTGCCCGCGCGACTGGGCAGCTGGAGAAATAATTCTAGAAAACTTCCCAGAGATGAAAGATGGAATGGATTGCCAAATCCTGGAAGCTTACAGGACCCCAAACATTCAAAACCGTAATAGACCAACTCCAAGACATATAATTATGAAGATAGCCAACATACAGAACAAGGAGAGAATATTAAAAGCTACGAGAGAAAGGAGGCAGATTACATTCAGGGGTAAACCAATTAGGTTAACGACTGATTTTTCATCACAGACTTTGAAATCGAGAAGATCCTGGAACAATGTATTTCAAACGCTGAAAAATAATGGATTCCAACCAAGAATACTGTATCCAACAAAATTAAGCTTCAGATTTGACAATGAAATTAAAATATTTCATGATAAACAAAAGCTAAAAGAATTCACAGCCAGAAAACCAGCACTGCAAAGCATTTTGAGCAAAATACTACAAGAAGAGGAATTGAAAAATAGCGCCCCAAACTAACAGTAGGAGGTATCTCAGTAAAGGGGGAGAAAAATAACCAAAGAGGAAAAACTAGCCAAACTAAAATAAATAAATAAATAAATATGACTGGAAGTACAAACCATATTTCAATTGTAACCTTAAATGTTAATGGCCTAAATTCACCAATCAAGAGACATAGGCTAGAACCATATGATCTCTCGATAGATGCAGAAAAAGCATTCAACAAAGTACAGCATCCCTTTATGTTCAAAACACTAGAAAAACTAGGGATAACAGGAACTTACCTCAACATTGTAAAAGCTATATATGCTAAACCTCAGGCTGGCATCATTTTAAATGGAGAAAAACTGAAGGCATTCCCTCTAAAATCTGGAACAAGACAGGGATGCCCTCTCTCACCACTTCTATTCAATTTAGTTCTTGAAATACTAGCCAGAGCAATTAGACAGACAAAAGAAATTAAAGGCATAAAAATAGGAAAAGAAGAACTTAAATTATCACTATTTGCGGATAATATGATAATATATCTAACAGACCCAAAAGGGTCTACAAAGAAACTGCTAGAGTTAATAAATGAATTCAGCAAAGTGGCAGGATATAAAATCAACACACATAAACCAAAGGCATTCCTGTATATCAGCAACAAAACTTCTGAAATGGAAATGAGGAAAACCACTCCATTCACAATATCCTCGAAGAAAATAAGATACTTGGGAATCAACCTAACAAAAGAGGTGAAAGATTTATACAAGGAAAACTACAGAATCCTAAAGAGAGAGATAGAAGAAGATCTTAGAAGATGGAAAAATGTACCCTGTTCATGGATACGCAGAACTAACATCATCAAAATGGCTATATTACCCAAAGTTCTCTACAGGTTTAATGCGATGCCAATCAAAATCCCAATGGCATTTCTTGTAGAAATAGATAAAGCAATCATGAAATTCATATGGAAAAACAAAGGACCCAGAATAGCAAAAACAACTCTAAGCAGGAAGTGTGAATCTGGAGGTATTGCGATACCAGATTTCAAACTGACTACAGAGCAATAGTAACAAAAACAGCATGGTACTGGTACCAAAACAGGCGGGTGGAACAATGGTATAGAATAGAGGACACAGAGACCAATCCACAAAATTACAACTATCTTATATTTGATAAAGGGGCTAAAAGCATGCAATGGAGGAAGGATAGCATCTTCAACAAATGGTGCTGGGAAAACTGGAAATCCATATGCAACAAAATGAAGCTGAACCCCTTTCTCTCGCCGTGCACAAAAGTTAACTCAAAATGGATCAAAGAGCTTGATATCAAATCAGAGACTCTGCACCTGATAGAAGAAAAAGTTGGCTCCGATCTACCTATTGTGGGGTCGGGCTCCAAATTCCTTAAAAGGACACCCATAGCCCAAGAGTTAATAACAAGAATAAACAAATGGGACTTACTTAAACTAAAAAGTTTTTTCTCAGCAAGAGAAACAATAAGAGAGGTAAATAGAGAGCCTTCATCCTGGGAACAAATTTTTACCCCTCACACTTCAGATAGAGCCCTAATATTCAGAATATACAAAGAACTCAAAAAAATAAACAATAAGATAACAAATAACTCAATCAACAAATGGGCCAAGGACCTGAACAGACACTTCTCAGAGGAGGACATACAATCAATCAACAAGTACATGAAAAAATGCTCACCATCTCTAGCAGTCAGAGAAATGCAAATCAAAACCACCCTAAGATACCATCTCACTCCAGTGAGATTGGTAGCCATTATGAAGTCAAACAACAATAAGTACTGACGAGGATGTGGGGTAAAGGGTACACTTGTACACTGCTGGTGGGACTGCAAATTGGTGAGGCCAATTTGGAAAGCAGTATGGAGATTCCTGGGAAAGCTGGGAATGGATCCACCATTTGACCCAGCTATAGCCCTTCTCGGACTATTCCCTGAGGATTTTAAAAGAGCGTACTGTAGGGATACTACCACATCAATGATCATAGCAGCACAATTCACAATAGCTAGACTGTGGAACCAATCTAGATGCCCTTCAATAGATGAATGGATTAAAAAAAATGTGGCATTTATACACAATGGAGTATTACACAGCACTAAAAAATGACAAAATCATGGAATTTGCAGGGAAATGGATGGCATTAGAGCAGATTATGCTAAGCGAAGCTAGCCCATCCTTAAAAAACAAATGCCAAATGTCTTCCTTGATATAAAGAGAGCAACTAAGAACAGAACAGGGAGGAACAGCATGAGGAAAAGATTAACATTAAACAGAGACGAGTGGGGGTGGAGAAAGGGAGAGAGAAGGGAAATCATATAGAAATGGTAGGAGACCCTCAGTGTTACACAAAATTACATATAAGAGGTTGTGAGGGGAAAGGGGGGAAACAAGGGAGAGAATTGAACAATAGCAGATGAGGTAGAGAGGGAAGATGGGAGGGGAGGGGAGGGGGGATAGTAGGGGATAGGAAAGGTAGCAGAATACAACAGTCACTAATATGCCATTTTGTAAAAACGTGAATGTGTAACCGATGTGATTCTGCAATTTGTATTTGGGGTAAAAATGGGAGTTCATAACCCACTTGAGTCAAATGTATGAAAGATGATATGTCATGAGCTTTGTAATGTTTTGAACAACCAATTAAAAAAATGTTAGCTGTTGGTGGACCTTTATTTATTTTTATGTGGCGCTGAGAATCAAACCCATTGCCTCATATATGCTAGGTAAGCGCTCTACCATGAGCCCCAGCCCCAGCCCCTCACGTGACTTCTTATACCTGCCACCTCCCTATACTCAAGCCTTGTGCTTGTACCTGTGGCATGCCAGTCAGTTTTATTTTTATACTCAAAGATGACAAACTCAAGATATCTCTGGATATAACCTTAAATACCTCTCAGGACCAGAATGAGACAAAACAACTTCATTTCTACCAGACACAAGACAAAGATGACTCATCAGACAAAACAAATCTAGTTTTACAAACCCACCTGTTCACCCTTATGTAGCTGTTTTAATTCAACACTTCAGTGGGCTCTTGCTGAATTAGAAGGAAGATGGAAAGGTTAAGAGAAGATGAGAAAAATCATATTGGTGTATGCTTTACCTCCCCTGCCCCAGCCTACAGATGCTGCCAGTAAGTTCCTTTTATGTATGGAGCTGAGTCTGAGCTCTGCGTCAGTGTAAGGGTTATCCCGACTGCCTGGGCTAGCATCTTGTTTCCAGCATTTATTAGCTGTGTGACTTTAGGAAAGCTATCTAACTTTTTAAATTCCATTTTCCCATCTGTAAATGTATTAGATTATTGTGAGGACAAAGTGAACTAACACACGTACTGAGTCTGCTACAGTGTCTTAATAAAGCATTATCTATGAAGCAAAAAAATAATAATAATAATTTGCATTTCTCTGGTTGCTAGTGATGTTGAACATTTTTACATATATTTGTTGATCAATCATATTTCTTCTACTGGGAAGTGTCTGTTCAGTTCCTTTGCCCATCTATTGATTGGGGCTTTTTGTTTTGGTTTTGGTGTAAGTTTTTTGAGGTCTTTATATATCCTGGAGGTTAATTTCTGAGGTGTAGGTGGCGAATATTTTCACCCATTCTGTAGGCCCTCTATTCAAGATCTTGAATGTTTCCTTTGATGTGAAGAAGCTTTTATGTTTGATACCATCCCATTTATTGCTTCTTGATTTTAATTCTGGAGTTTAGGAATCTCATTGAGGAAATCAGGTCCTAAGGCAACATGGTAAAGATTTGGGCCTCCCTTTTTTTCTGGTAGACACAGAGTCTCTGGTCTAATGTCTAGGTTCTTGATCCACTTTTAGTTGAGTATTGTGCAGGGTGAGAGATGGGATTTTAATTTCATTTTGCTACATATGGATTTCCAGTATTCTCAGCACCTTTTGTTGAAGTGGCTCTCTCGTCTCTTATGTATGTTTATGGCACCCTTGTCTAAGATGAGATAACTGTATTTATATAGGTTTGTCTAAGTGCCTTCAGTTTGGTACCATTGGTCTTTGTGTCTACTTTAATGCCAATACCATGCCATTTTTGTTACTCTATAGAATAATTTAGGTCTGGTTTTGTCATGTCTCCTGCTTTACTTTTCTCACTGAACATTGCTTTGGCTATTCTAGGCCTCTTATTTTTCTAAATGAATTTCATGACTGGTTTTTTTTTATTTCTAGTAAAAACATTATTGGAATTTTAAAAGGAATTGCATAGAAAATGTATGGCACTTTTGGTAGTATAGCCATTTTGATTATATTAGTTCTGCCTAGCCAAGAACTTGGGAGATAATTCCATCTTTGAAAGTCTTCTTCAATTTCTTTCTTTAGTATCCTTTAGTTTTCATTATAGAGGTCCTTCACCACTTTCATTCAATTGATTCCCCAATGTTTTATTTTTATTTTTAAGCTATTATGAATGGGAAAGTTTTCCTAATTTCTCTTTCAGTTGATTTATCATTGGTGTATAGGAATGCAACTGATTTATGGGTGTTAATTTGATATCTTGCTACTTTGTTGAATTTATTTCTGAGTTCTAGAAGTTTTCTGGTGGAATTTTTTGGGTGTTATATAGAGAGAATCATCTTGTCAGCAAGAAGGGTTTGTTTGAGTTCTTTTTTCCTATACTTATCCCTTTAATTTCTTTCTCCTGTCTAATTGCTTGGCTAGAATTTCCCGGACAATGTTGAATAAAAGTGGTAAATGAGGGTATCCCTATCTAGTTCCAGTTTATAGAGGAAATGCTTTAAATTTTTCTCCATTTAGAATGATATTGGCATTGGGTTTAAAATATATAGCCATGACAATGTTAAGGTATGTTCCTATTATACTTTGTTTTTCAAGTGTTTTGAACATGAATGGATACTATATTTTTTCAAATGCTTTTTCTGCATCTATTGAAATAACCATGTGATTCTTGTCTTTTAGTCAATTAATGTGATGAATTATATTTATTTATTTCTGTATGTTAAACCAACATTGCATCCTGGGATGAACCCTACGTGATCATGGTGCACTATCTTTTTAATATGTTTTTGTATGCAACTTGCCAGGATTTATTATTAATTTTTGAACTAATGTTCATCATGGATATTGGTCTCAAGTTTTTTTCCTTGATGTGGTCTTTTTCTGGTTTTGGTATAAAGTTGATACTAGCCTCATATAATGAGTTTGGAAGGTGTGGTGAGCTGCTTCTGCCGTTTCTGCAGATTATGGTCGCCATTACAAGATGACGCTGGCTCCACTGTGGTCTGTGACAAACAACTCCCTATCTGGGAGAGTTGGCACATGATTTTTCACCACCCTGTACACCACCCTGTGAGAAAGCTCCACGCGGCAGCTTTGCATTGGGGCTTGGGATGCTTTATTAAGGCTGGGAGGGGCATCCGGGAGAGAGAAGAAGAAATATCCAGGGCCTGAATAAACTGTTGAAAGAAGATTCCCGAGTTGCGTCTTCCTTGCGGGCAAGGGGTCGCGACAAGTGGTGCCAAGACCCGGGAACCAGAACTTTCAACAGTCAGGGGTGGTGCACCGGTTAGTCCCAGGTAAGTGGGATCCGCGATCAAAGCGGGGTTAGTCCCTAGTAAGTGGGATCCGCGACCAAAGCGGGACAGCTCCTCTGTAATGAAAGAGAGAGCCTTACATTTTATTGCAGCTGCACTGTGTACTTTCGCTCCTACTTTCGCTTTCTTTTTTTTGTGCTTCCTTTGTTGTTGTGTCATGGGTGCCGCATCTTCAAGTCCGCTTCTCCTGGCCCTAGATGGCCTGTTACGTTCCAAGGGACTGGAAGTGAAACATAGTACTTTACAGAGATTTTTACAGAAGATAGATATCGCTGCACCGTGGTTTGCATTTTCGGGCAGCCTTACTGTGCCTAGTTGGGATAAATTAGGCAAAGATCTTGACTTTGCTTCTGAGCAGGGCATATTAGAGGGTGGGGTGATACCCCTTTGGAAAATGGTCCGTGGTTGCCTTACAGATGACAGATGTCAGGAAGCACTTACTAAAGGACAGGAGGTTTTAGAGCAATTGCATGAGGAAAAATCGGAGACGGCAGAAAGTGAAGTGACTCGGGAGGATGGGAGTGTGCGGAGCATGAGACGGGGGAGGAAACGGTTGTATCCAGATCTCAGTACGCTGCGTACACCCCCATGCGAAAGTGGGTCAGAGGAGGAGGAGGATGAGGAGGAAGAGCTCGGGAGGCTGTCTCGTCAGCTAGGGAGTTTAGCTATAGGAGAAGGGAACAAAGATAAACAAGGGCTCAAGAAAAGCGATCCTCCGGATCCACCGCCGTATGGTGGGGGCATTTCGGGGAGAGCTTTCCATGCCCCAGCATGGAGGGCTGTTCACGCTGAGATGGGTCTTGCTTATCCAGTTTTTCAGGATGACAACAGGGGAAGAGTCCATGAACCCTTAGATTTTAAAATTGTGAAGACCCTGGCGGAGTCTGTACGCACTTATGGGATGGATGCCGCCTTCACGCTGACTCAGGTGGAGAGTCTGTCTAGATACTGTATGACTCCCTCTGATTGGGCTAGCCTTGTTCGGGCTTGCGTTTCCCCGGGTAAATATTTGGACTGGAGAGCATTCGTGCTAGAGGGCGCAATAGAGCAGGCCGCCCAAAACCATGCGGTGGGACACCCCCATTGGGACAAGGATATGCTCTTGGGACAGGGTAGATTTGCAAATCAACAGACAGGATTTCCTCTTGAGGCATATGATCAAATTAACAACATTTGCATTCGGGCATGGAAGTCGCTTCCTAATAGAGGAGAGGTGTCTGGTAATTTGACCAAAATTCTACAAGGCCCTACAGAACCCTTTTCAGATTTTGTAGCAAGGATGGTGGATGCCGCTGGAAAGATTTTTGGGGATCCTGATAGAGCCATGCCCCTTATCAAGCAATTGGTCTTTGAGCAATGCACCAAGGAATGTAAAGCGGCAATCACTCCTTATAAAAATAAGGGCATAGAAGCATGGATGAAAGTGTGTAGAGAGATTGGAGGACCTTTAACTAATGCAGGTCTTGCAGCTGCTGTCCTTCGGGTGGCAAAAGGGGGCAATCCTGGTGCCGGAACATGCTTCCATTGTGGTCAACCCGGTCATTTCAGACGTGAATGTCCTAAAAAAGATAATTTTACTGGACCCCCTCACAGTGGCCCTTCCAATGGCCTTCGTCAACCGGGGCTGTGTCCAAAATGTAAAAAAGGGAAGCATTGGGCAAAAGAGTGTAGATCAGTGAGGGACATCCATGGACAGCCTATTTCAGCTGGGCCAAAAAACGGCCGAAGGGGCCCCCGACCCCAGGGCCCACAAATATATGGGGCAATGGAGAATGTCACACCCAAACCCGAGACATGGCCATCTCTACGCCATCCCATGAGACGTGGAGAGCCACTACAGGTGCCGCGGGATTGGACCTCTGTTCCACCTCCAGACTCGTATTAACACCTAAGATGGGAGTCCAATTGGTGGAAACTGAGTTCAAAGGGCCTTTACCGCCTGGCACTGTAGGTTTGCTAATTGGACGTGCATCCTCTACTTTACAAGGTCTTCATGTCTTTCCTGGAGTCATTAGCCCTGATACTGTAGGGGCAATAAAGGTTATGGTGGAGGCTCCAAGGGGCATTGTGTCTATTTCCCCAGGAGACCGGATTGCCCAATTGCTACTTCTACCCAGTCTGCATACCCGCTTTCCTGCTGATTCCTTTTCAAGGACAAGTGATGAGATTGGAGTTACTGGAGGGAATTCTGTTTATTTGTCCTTAGATATGAATGACCGTCCTACTTTAAACTTAACCATAGAAGGAAAATCAATTTTGGGATTGCTCGATACTGGAGCAGATCGTAGTATAATTGCACAAAAGGACTGGTCAAAGGGGTGGCTGGTGCAGCTCTCAGATCAATCACTAAGAGGTTTGGGATATGCCCAAGCCCCTCAAATCAGCTGTAGACATCTATCTTGGAAGGACCCAGAAGGACACAATGGCACTTTTCAGCCTTATGTACTTGATTTACCTATCTCTTTATGGGGTCGTGATCTGATGAAAGACATGGGGTTCACTCTTAGTAATGACTATTCCCCGGTGTCTCAACAGATTATGTAAAATATGGGGTATAGGCCAGGTCTAGGACTAGGAAAACATCTACAGGGGCATAGGCATCCTGTGCAAGGTCATCAAAAGCTTAACAGATTTGGTCTGGGTTTTTCCTAGGGGCCATTGGGGCTCAAATACCCATAACATGGCTCACCGAGGAGCCTGTTTGGGTGCCTCAGTGGCCTCTTCCCTCAGTTAAATTGGCAGCAGCCCATAATTTAATCAAAGAACAACTGGACTTGGGTCACATCCAACCTTCTACTTCTCCATGGAATACTCCCATATTTGTTATTAGGAAAAAATCAGGAAAGTGGTGCCTACTGCATGATTTACGAGCAGTTAATGCTCAAATGCAACTTATGGGGCCCATTCAAAGAGGGCTGCCTCTGCTCTCCTCTATTCCTCAGGGCTGGCATATTATTGCTATTGACATTAAAGACTGTTTCTTTTCTATTCCTTTGCATCCTAAAGACTCACAACGTTTTGCTTTCACCCTTCCCTCATGTAACCACGAGGAGCCAGATCTTAGGTTTGAGTGGGTAGTGTTGCCGCAGGGAATGGCTAATAGTCCCACAATGTGCCAGATGTATGTGGGGAAGGCACTCGCACCTCTTAGACATAAGTATTCCTCCATCAAGATCATTCATTATATGGATGATGTGTTATTGGCCGCTAAGTTAGAGCAGATAGTTCATGAGGCCTATAAAGACTTAGTAAAGCTGTTAGCTCAATATGGGCTACATATTGCACCTGAAAAGGTTCAAACGGGGAATTCTATTGAGTATTTGGGAGCAATAATTGGGTATGACAAATTGAAACCACAAAAAATCACCATAAGAACTCAGGATCTCCAAACTCTGAATGATTTTCAAAAACTGCTGGGAGATATTAATTGGATAAGGGGATATTTACATATTCCTAATGGTGTGCTCCAGCCTTTGTATGCTACCCTTAAGGGTGATCCAGATCTTGCTTCTCCTCGTAGCCTCACCAAAGAGGCTAGGGCAGCCCTTATAACAGTAGAAGAAGCTATACAGCATGCTACTCTATGCAGGCTCCACAGTGATAAACCTTTCCAGTTATGTGTGCTTGCCACTATGCGGCAGCCTACTGGAGTACTGTGGCAAGATGGGCCTTTACTATGGATCCACCCACATATATCCCCAGGAAAATCTTTAGAATACTATCCTGATGCTGTTGCAGCGCTAGCGCTTAAAGGGATCCACCAAAGCATTCAATTTTTCGGACAATCACCTTCTTCTCTTATTATACCCTATACTAAGGCTCAACTTAATGTTTTGTGTGCTACTCTAGACAACTGGGCTATTCTATGTTGCTCATTTCAAGGGGATATTGATAATCATTACCCTTCCCATCCATTACTCCATTTTGTTAAAGAACATCCCATCATTTTCCCTAAGGTAACTTCACCCAATCCAATTCCGGGGGCTGTTAATATTTTCACTGATGGTTCCAAGTCTGGAATGGGAGCTTATGTAATTAATGATTCTCCCCCTGTTCAGCATCAATTTGCTCCTGGTAATCCACAATGGGTTGAACTGCAAATTGTTATTGTGGTTTTTAAACAGTGTTCTTTTCCTTTTAATCTTATCTTGGACTCCATTTATGTGGTACAAGCACTCAAAGTCCTGGAGGCTGTGGGAGCTATTAGTAATGCCCATAATGTATGTGCTTACTTTAATCAGCTTCAACAACTGATCTGTAGCTGCACTGCTCCTTTTTATCCAATGCACATACGGGCTCACACCTCTCTTCCTGGTCCGTTATCACAGGGTAATGCCTGTGCGGACTCAGCCACTAGAGGCCAGTTGATATGCTTGGCTTCCTCCTTAGAGGGGGCTAAATTATTTCACCAGAATTTCCATGTTAATGCTTTAATGCTGCACAGGCGTTTTTCCATTTCAAGAGCGGATGCTCGTCAGATAGTATTACAATGTCCCCATTGTGTCACATTTCTTCATCCCCCTACTTATGGAGTGAACCCACGGGGGATTGAAGCCATTGGTTGTCTGGCAAATGGATGTGACGCACATACCTGACTTTGGTAACCTCAAGTATGTACATGTTTCTGTTGATACGTGCTCTGGAGTTATCCATGCCTCTGCTTTGTCGGGAGAGAAGGCACGTAATGTTATTACTCATTGCCTAGAAGCATGGGCAGCATGGGGTGCTCCTGCATCCCTTAAGACTGATAATGGACCTGCTTATACTGGCAGACAATTTACATCCTTTTGTTCTACCATGGGAGTGCAACTTACTCATGGTCTGCCTTACAATCCTCAAGGGCAAGGCATTGTTGAGCGTGCTCATCGCACCTTAAAGGAAACTTTACAAAAACAAAAAGGGGGAATAGGAGCTGAACACACTCCTAAAGAACGCCTGTCCTTAGCTCTCTTTACCATTAATTTTTTGAATTTGGATATTCATGGTCACTCTGTGGCCGATAGACATGTGTCCCCTCAGCCCTCTGTGATTGGCTATGTTAAGTGGAAGGATGTTCTTACGGGCCAATGGAACGGCCCCGACCCCGTGCTGACATGGGCACGAGGATCTGTATGTGTTTTTCCCCAGGATGGCACGGAGCCGTTGTGGGTCCCTGAACGCCTGACAAGAAGATTCTTGACATCAACCGACCAGCAACAAGAGATACCACAGCAACCCTGTGATGAGGATCTTCACTCTGCTACGTGCTCTGGTTCTGGTGCTGGTGCCGATGGCACAGACGACACCAATGCAGTGGTGGGCAGTGGCACGGGCTTGGCCAATGCCGATGCCGGTTCATGGTAGTTCTAGTGTCCTCCCCACTCTTTTCTCTACCTCATGTGAGATGTCTGCTCCCTGTGCCTCTCCTAGAGGGGACATGGAGAGCATTTTTAATCAATCTCAGGTTAATCTCACAGGAGTTTTTTGTTTCAGCCTTGGAAACGCTAATTGCATTAGCCTTAAGACCAAAAATTTGACTAACTGGGAGGACCCATTGCGGTCCAATCAGGTCTCAGGGAGTATTATTAATGCCGTACTGAGCCAAGTAGTTTCAGGGAAGCAATCAGGTTCAGGGACCCCTGTAAATAGCTCTGCTTTAAACATAACTACCTTGGCTATGATCTCCAAGGTACTAATCCCAGTGCCTCCTTCTTCTAATAGTACTTACAATGCCACTCATTTCAAGGCCTCTCCTTACTGTACCCCTAATCTTGGTTTCCCCCCAACATTTACGCCTTGTCAGGATCATTCTTGGGAGAGACTTCAAGTTGCTAAGGGTTTCTCCTTTTCCCCCTCTCTTAAGAGGTATGTTTATAACTTTAACCATAGTGCCAACTCCTCTACAGGAGTAGGTTGGTCCTGGTTTCAATGGCTGATTTCCAATGAGAAGGGGGCTTCAGCTGATATTTCTGCATTGGCTCAATTGCTGGGAGTCAGAAGCTGGCTGGCTAATGTTTCTGGCACTGTTAGGGAGAGTGAACGAGGTAACAGACTTACATCTGTTTCGTTCAACTCTTTGCTATATAATGCCACATTGCCCCCTGCAATGGTCTGCGTCCAATCCCCGTTCTTGCTCCTTTTGGCTAATGACACCTCGTCGGGGATGCTGGATTGTTCTAGTGTTACCTGTCTCTTATCTGAGTGTTGGAATGGTTCTTGGACTGTAGCAGTGGTTATGAAAATTCCAACCTTTGTCCCAATCCCAGTCACTGCGGACCCAGATAAATTCCCCATTGTTGAGCTACTTAGAGTCTGCAGGGATTTTGGAATTACGGCAGCTATAGTGACAGCTGTGGCAGTGTCTGCTGCTGCAGCGGTTACGGCCGGAGTGGCCATGGCCAGTCAAGTACAAACTGCTGCCACCATTAATCAAGTTGTTCAACAAACTTCCACCATACTTGAGTCCCAAAATTCAATTAATCAACATATTTTGTCAGGGATTTTAGCTGCCAACCAAAGAATAGATTTACTCCAAGCTCAGGTAGAAGAATTGGCCGACTTGGTGCTTTTGGGTTGTGTTGACCAACGTGCACATTTATGCATAACCTCTGTCAGATTTAATGATTCCAGGAATGCCTCCCGCATCATTGGCGAATATTTGGCCGGAAATTGGTCCATGGCAGCAGAAAACTTGATCCAGTCTCAACTAACTCAGATTGCCGTTTTGAACAGTACCCGTGTCGAACCAGTGACTTTGGGTCAATTCACCGATTGGATATCTTCTGCTTTTTCCTTCTTCAAAGAATGGGTGGGAGTAGGCATTTTTGGTGCAATGTGTTGCTTCAGTGTTGTAGTCTGTTTGTGGCTTCTCTGTCACCTTAAAACTCGCCATGCACAAGAAAAGGCTATGATCATACAAGCTCTTGCAGCTTCAGAAAATGGCAACTCGCCTCAAGTCTGGCTTGCGCATCTTAAGCAGTAAACCTTTGTCATGGTCGTTACACCCCAAGTTATTATAACATTGCACTGGGATCGACATGACTTTCCTTGTTATTCTCTTAGTGTTGGAAAGCCCTTGCACTCTGCCGGTCTTACTGCCATTGCACACAGATGGGTTTCCACACTAGTACTTTTCTATCGCCTTAAAGTTCGTGCCTTTCTTTCAGGGTGCTGTCAACTTGTTTGTCATTATAAACAGCCACAGTTCAGCCTCAGCTATCCCCCTTCGTCCACCATCGTCACGATACAAGATGCGAGGCAAGGCACTGCACTTGAGTGATCCTTGACGAGGACCTCAAGGAGAGCATGTCCTATTGCATGCGGGTTAGATGCGTCCACGCCCCGCCCCACGAAAAAAGGCGTCGGCTGATATGGCTTCAGGTCTGGGGAAGGCGCCTCCTTAGGACTGAGTCATACTATGCAGCCACTTCTGCACAGTGGGATAGGATCTCTACTCTCGCCTGTATTGTTTTAAGAAAACAGAAAAGGGGGAACTGTGGTGAGCTGCTTCTGCCGTTTCTGCAGATTATGGTCGCCATTACAAGATGACGCTGGCTCCGCTGTGGTCTGTGACAAACAACTCCCTATCTGGGAGAGTTGGCACATGATTTTTCACCACCCTGTACACCACCCTGTGAGAAAGCTCCACGCGGCAGCTTTGCATTGGGGCTTGGGATGCTTTATTAAGGCTGGGAGGGGCATCCGGGAGAGAGAGAAGAAGAAATATCCAGGGCCTGAATAAACTGTTGAAAGAAGATTCCAGAGTTGCGTCTTCCTTGCGGGCAAGGGGTCGCGACAGGAAGGGTCCCCTCCTTTTCCATTTCTTGGAATAAGTTGAGGAAGATTAGTGTTATTTCTTCTTTGAAGGTCTTGAGGAACTCAGCTCAGAATACATCTTATTCCTGGGCTTTCTTTTTTTGGTAGGCTTTTGATGGCATCTTCTATTTCATTGCTTGAAATTGATCTGCTGAAAATTTCTATGTCTTCGTGATTCAATTTGGGTAGTTCATATATAGAGAAATTTGTCAGTGTCCTCAGATTTTCAATTTTATTGGAGTATGAATTTTAAGAATAGTTTCTGATTATCGTCTGTATTTCAGTAGTGTCTCTTGGGATATTTCCATTTTCATCATGAGTTTTAGTAATTTGAGATTTCTCTCTTTGTTATTTGGATAATAAAAATTTTATTTATATTTTCAAAGACCCATTTATTATTTTATCATTTTTTAAATTTTTTCAACTTTATTAATTTAAGCCCTAATTTTAGTTATTTCCTGTCTTCTACTGATTTTAGTGTTGACTTCTTCTTTTTTCTAGGGCTTTGAGATGTAATGTTTGGTTATTTATTGGTGACTTTCTATCATTTTAATGAATTTTCTCATTTCAATGAATTTTCCTCTTGGCACTTCCTTGGTAGTCTCCCAGAGATTTTGATATGTTGTATTTCTATTTTCATTTACCTCTAAGTATCCTTTTATTTCATCCCTGATTCCTTTTGCTAGCTATTTGTCTTCCAATGACATGTTATTTTGTATCCAGGTGTTAGAGTAGTTTCTATTTTTCATTTATCATTGATTTCTAATTTTATTCCATTATGATCTGATAGAATGCATGGTATTATTTCTGTTTTTTGTATTTGCTAAGCACTGCTTTTTGGCCAAAGATATAGCCTATTTTAGAGAAGGATCCACGTGCTGATGACAAGAAAGTATATTTAATCATTGGTGGATGAAATATTCTATACATATCTGTTAAGTCTAAATTATTAATTATATTTTTTGTTCCATATCTTCTTTATTTAGTTTTGGTCTTGAGGATCTATCCAGTGGTAAGAGACTTATTTTGTTGTGGTCCATTTGTTTCTTGAAATTGAGAATGGTTTGTTTGATGGGTATAGATGATCCATTGTTTGGGGAGTAAACATTTGTGATTGTTATGTCTTATTACTGTATAATTCCCTTAAGCAATATGAAATCACCTTCTTTTTCCCTTCTGATTAACTTTGGCTTGAAGTCCACTTTATCTGAGAATAGAACCCTCTGATTGTTTATGAGATTAATGTGAATGATGTTTTTTCCCCATCCTTTTCCCCTTCAGTCTGTGGATGTCTTTGTTTATAAGGTGAATCTCTGAATACACCATATTTTGGGGTCTTGTTTTTTGACCCAAACTGTCAGTCTATGTCTTTTGATTGATGAGTTTAGGCCATTTACATTCAGTGTTATCATAGAAATGATTTTTATTACCTCTCATTTCAAGTTATTTCTGGTTTTTTACTTTGAATATGTTTCTCTTTGATTGACTTCTTCTAGTGCACTTTCTCCCATTGCTGGTTTTCACTTTATTTTTTTATTTCTTCTTCATGTAATATCTTATTGAGTATGTTTTGTACAGCAGGCTTTTTAGTTGCTAATTCCTTAACTTTTGTTTATTATGGAAGGTCTTTATTTCATTTTAAATTCTGAGGCTTAATTTTGCTGGATATAGTATTCTTTTCTGACATCCTTTTTTTTTCTTCTAAGCTTGGTATATATTATTCCAATATCTTCTGTCTTTGAGGATCTGGGTTGATGAATCAGGAGCAAGTGGAGGAGGAAAACAAGGGAGAAGAAAAGCAGAACCAGAAGGAGTAAGATGAGGGAAAGAATGAATGCACATGGGGGTTGGGGATTTCATGCTCCAGGGGCTCATCTTGAAGGCTTCAGTATTGAAGATGGGAGAAAGTGGTAAATGGGGAATGCTGCACTTTTTCAAGTGATTAGGGTGTTGATCCTCACTAGCAGGAATCCCCACATTTGGACTGGGCATAAAGGGAGGAAAAGGGCTCACAGGAGAAGGCAGAGGAAGAGAACTCAGGATTTCCCCCCTTTTTACTATTTCCTGTGAAGGCAGGTACAGGGGCCAGGCAGCATGGACTGCCAAATAGATGTGGCAGGAATAGCTGGGATGGGTAAAATATTGGTGGGTGAGGTCACTGTGTTCCAGTGGGGGCCTCAGGTCTGGAGAAAGATGGGGATGGTGCAGTGCCAGGGCAAGAGACCACAGTCTCTTTGACCCTCCAAGGCCTCCACATCATCCTCTAAGTTCCTCCTCTTCTTGATCCCCAGATCCTTCCTCTGCAGGATGTGCAACTCCTCCCCAGAAAGAAGTGACTGCTTAGGAGCTGTAGGCAGCTGACTTGGATGCCAGGGCAGCAACAATGGCAGAACCACTGGCCTGGGATTCTTTCTCCTATGGAGCCTCAGATCAGCAGCTCAGGGGAGATACAGCTCCTCCATATGCACAGGTGATATTTTGGCTTTGTACTCCCTTGCTAGACCCCTGGGAACCTGGAGAGTTGAGCAGATGGTGTGCAGCCAGCCTTTCCTTGGCCTGCTTTTTTGGCAGCATGGAGCAGACATGGTCTGGCTGGGCCAGCACTGCTGCCTCTACATGAGCCTCAGCCCAAATCACCACACCTGCACAAGGGCTGTGGGAGGTTTGCACTGCAGGGCTGTCACAAGAGAACTTCTTGGGAGACACCTGGGCCCTCTATTGCAGGGTGTTTCCCTCCCAAGGCTCAGGACTGGGTTCTAGGGCACTGAGGTCTCCCTGAGTCTCCAGAGGCTTCCCTGTTATTTCTGACATCTGTTTCCTGATCTCACTGACCCTCTCTTTTTTCTGGACCCTTTTCCTCATCCTCTTTTTCTTCTTCTGGTGGGCCAAGCCTTCTTCAGGCCACTCTTGGGTTCTCACCTGTGTTTCCTCTGGACCAGGAACAGTGAGGTGACTAGATATCATAGATTCCCCAGCCTTGTGGACCTGCTTTTTTGGCAAATGAGGAGGACTGGTCAGTGCCAAGTGGAGGGATCCTTATGCTTCTGGAGGGTCCAAATATTGGAGTGTTGCTAATAGTCAACAAGGGCCTTTTCCAGAACCCCCACAGGAGGCCAACTGGAGGATTCACAGAGAATAATGTTCTACCCATAGGGCATGGCCTCTCTAGGAGTTAGATGAGCAAGGCACAGGAGGACAGGGATCATGGTGCAAGTGCCTGTAGGCAGGGCAGACACACATGTTGGAGCTGCTAGGTGATCCCTCCCAGGAACCGGAGCAGAATGGGTCAGGAGGTTGCGTGGACACCAGCCCAACAGGGCCAGGCTGCACAACCTGCTACCACCCTTGATGAGAAGACTGTCCATTCAGAGTAGGTGGAATGGGTCACATCTGGGAGATCTGAGGATAGATCATGGGTGCTGGGCTAGGACACTGGCTCCTCTGGGGGCCAAAGAAGAGTGTTCAGCTTAGCCCTTGTGACATCTGGCTGGAACACATGATGGAGAAAGGGTGCAGAGTGAATTCACTAAGAAGCCAGATTTGTCAACAGAAGGCATCCAGGTAAAAGGATGAGGCCCACTTTCAGTGCTGGGCTGCATTTTTAGCTGTGGGGGATTTACCTCTGCTCCTCACTAGTGCTCCAGGAGCCACTATGTAGAGACTATTTGGATTGCACATTGCCCCTGGGTCCAGACTGTGTATTCCCAAGGATTAATAGCCTGGCCCAGAGAGGAAGCTTGAGCACCCACCGCCTATGTGTTGCCAGCCTTCTCTCTTAGGGGCCAGAGACCCAGGGGACAAAACAGTTTCTGAGTAGGGATGTAGACCCACTGTAGCTGGAGGGAACCAGAAGTTGCAGGAGCCCTGCAGGACATGCTGAATGCCCAGTGCCAGGGCCACTTAGATCCTTCCAGGCCCCTCCTGGGACTTCTTCAGTGTCTTCATTCCATCTTGCCTCCAGAGAATCTTCTCTAAGGCCAAGGTGGCCTCTCCCACTGCACCTGGGCTTCTTTAGAGGGGGAGCAGGTACTCTTAGCTGAACACATGCTGCCAGGAGCTCCACCCCTTCCAGGCAGTCAGATTCTATTCACTTCTCAGAGGACATTTGATAAGAGCCCAGGGAAGACCCACACCCTTCCTAAGGGCAGTCACCTGCTAATGGCCTAGTCAGACCTTGAACTCAGGCCCTGTGCCTCCAGAGCTCATGCCCTGCCCCTTGATGTCTCTGCAGCATATAAATGCATCATGTATCCTCCTTGTTCTGCTATTTGGGTCCTTGAGCCCCAGGTCCTGTCAAAGAGGAGTATAGACAGCAGCCAGGAGGAGGTTAGCTCAGGAGCTGACCAAGACCCACACCAGGCACTAGTTACTCAAGAAGATGCAGTGCAACAGCTGTCAGCAGAGCTTCATCCCATCTTCTTCCTTCCAAGGGAGACCTGCAGCCTAGGTTTCTTCTCTGGAGTGCCAAGGATCCAAATATGTCAATGACCCATTCTTCATCCATTGGCTTCATGACAAAAGAAATTTAGCTGTGGATTTTGTCCTAGAGATAGGAAGCCAGTTGGTGTGGGATTCCTTGAATAAGACTACAAAACAAATCCTATCATTAATTATCTTGTTGATAGGAGAAAAATGTGTTTGATTTACATGAGATCAACCAATTGTGGTCATGGTCAGCATGGTAGCTGGGCCCACTCTTCACCATGATTTATTGTCTCCTTAGTGTCAATTTAGATACCCAATGGTGAGGACATACTCTCAGCTGACAGGACAAGGCAAATGTAGATTCTTGTTTCAGATGATTGAAGATTCGGCATGATGAGAAAGATATGAGAGTCCCTGTACCTAACTCCATGGAGCCTGAACCTTGTTTCTTTGCTTCATTCCTTCAAGTTTTTTTTTATCTCTCAAGCAGATTGGACCTGTGGCATGAGCAAATTTCAGAAGCATGTATCATAATAATCAGCATAAATATTTTATCTAAAAGTTTTTGTTTTAATGTGTTTTTTAAAAGACATTGAGTATATTCTACCCACTCCAATGCTTGCTTTCACTCTCTGCAAAGGAAGTTTCTTTCACGCAACTCAGAGCAAGTTTGAACTTCTGTCCCCACCAAACATTGAGAATGGGAGGAAGCCAGTTATGCTCAGGCTCCAATGGTGTTCGAAAAGAGAAGACTCTTATCCTCATTATCAATCAGCATTTCTATCTTCTCCAGGACCAGAAATGATCTACACTTCTGGCCTTTAAGTCTGATTTCTTGATATCATTCAAAAAGATTTCAATAAGGACCCAGGTTGTATCCGTTTCTTTGAACAGAAATTAGCCAGTATGAATTTATAATATGATTTCCTCCAGGAACCCTGAAAAATACAACCCACATCAGATTCATTTAAAACTATTTACTTTTGATCACCATTTTTATTTTTACCAAGGAATAAACTCATTAACTATTTGATGAATGTTAGATTTCAGGACAGTAGAAGTGAACTTGGATGAAACTATCACAGAAAAATCCAGCTATTGAATTTTCTTTCCCATAAGGGAATACATAACCAAAAATGATTTTTCCCCTAAATTCCTGTCCTTCATCCTATACTCTTTCTTCTCTTCCTCCTCCTCAAGTTTCTCCTCCTCCTTCTTCCTCTTCTTCTTCCTTCCTTCCTTCCTTCCTTCCTTTCTTTCTTTCTTTCTTTTTCTTTCTTTTTGTCACTTGTAATATCATTTGCCTTGAAATAACTTGGGTTTGTTGAAGCAGCCATGAGATAAAAATTTTCAAGGCAAAATATTCCTTAGAAACAACCATAACTGGCTATCAAGAAAAATGTTTGTCTATAGAAATTTCTTGCCCATGAGATAAATTTCAATGTGATAATTTTAAAGCACTAATTCCCTGTTCTACTCAAGGACCCAGGACTAGATGTAATTGTGGTAGTGACCATAAAACTATATCGGACAAGCTGGGATTAAGCCTTCTCACTCCCTGCTTTCTTCAAGGCCAGCCATCGGTTGTACTTCCTGCAGTTACTGGGGACACATACTGAGGCATCCATGAACAATTTTCTTTTAAGAATCTTTGTGGACTCACTTCATGTCCCTCTTATTTCTTCTTGATTACATCCAGGTCTTAGGCCAAGCAGACTGTCCCTGTGTGCATTTTCCTAGAGAAGTCTTGTCTTGGTTGTTTTGCTCACTACCTCTCCAGATACACCTTATTATTTCCCCAAAATATATGAAACCATTTCTGTAGTCAATGGCATTTTCTCTCTTTTACTGGTCTACTAATTTAGGTATGAGTATTCACAGTATTTACTGAAAGAGTATTTACTGAAAGATTATTTCAATGGGATCCTGTCGCGACCCCCTCGCCAGCAAGGAAGACACGACACAGGATTCTTCTTTCAGCGGTTTATTCAGGCCTTAACTCTAGGTTTCTCTCAAGCGCTCTCTCTCCTCACGCCCCCACACACAGCCTAATAATGCTTACTCAAGTCCAATCCAAAGCTGCCACGTGGGGTTTTCTCATAGGGTATTGAGGGACAGCGCGCCAATACTTCCTAATAAGTAGTTGTTTACCAAGATCCACAACGGAAACCGGCGCCATCTTCTAATGGCGGCAAAGGTCTAGAAACACGGCTCACCACAGTTCCCCCTTATCTCTTAAAAAACAATGCAGGCGAAAGTAGAGGTCCTATCCCACTGTGCAAACATGGCTGCAATGTATGGCTCAGTCCCAAGGAGGCGCCTTCCCTAGATCTGACACCATATCAGCCGACGCCTTTTTCCTGTGACGGGGCTTGGACGCCAAACCCGTATGCAATAGGACGTGCTTCCCTTGAGGTCCGGAGACCGGATCACTCAAGTGCAGTGCCTTGCCTCACATCCTGCATCGTGATGACGGCGAAAAGGAAGGGGGATTTTACAAGTAGCCGGTCAGTGACTATGAGGTTGGAAGTGGCAACACCATCTCTCAGCCCCTGAGAAAACGAAGGGTCCAAAGCATAAAGTGCAGCACCAGCATGGAAGCCCACCTGTGTGCAATGGCAACAAGGCCTGCAGAGTGCATGGGCCTTTCATAACTGGGAAAGCAGGAAGAGGAGGGCATGCCAATCCCAGTGCAATGTCAAAGATAACTTGGGGTGCAATGGCCAAAACCCAGGAAATTATTGCTTAAGTTGCGCAAGCCAAACTTGTGGAGAGATACCATTCTCTAGGGCTGCAAAAGCCTGGACAATCATAGCCTTTTCTTGGCTATGTCGAGCTCTTAGGCGACAGAAAAGCCACAGACAAAGGACAACCCCGAAACAACACATCGCTCCAAAAATGCCAACTCCCACCCACTCCTTAAAGAAAGAAAAAGCAGAAGACAACCAATTCGTAAATTGGCCCAATGTCACAGGGTCCACACGAGTGTTGTTCAACATGGCAATTTGTGTCAGTTGGGTCTGGATCAACTTCTCTGCTTCCATGGACCAGTTTCCGGCCAGGTACTGTCCAATAATTTGAGAGGTATTCCTGGAATCATTAAATCAGAGAGATTTTATACATAGATGTGCACGATGATCAACACAACCCAAATGTACTAGGTCTGACAATTCCTCAATCTGAGCTTGGAGGAGATCCACCCTTTGATTAACGGCCAAAATCCCTGATAAAATATGTTGATTGATTTTACTTTGAGACTCTAAAATGTTGGAAGTTTGTTGGATGACCTGATTAACCGTGGCCGCAGTCTGCACTTGATTAGCCATGGCCACTCCAGCAGTGACCGCTGCAGCAGCAGACACTGCAACCGCTGTCACAATAGCTGCCGTGATTCCAAAATCCCTACGGCTCCTGAGCACCTCAATAATAGGGAAGGAGTCCGGATCTGCAGTAACCGGAATTGGGACGAAAGTCGGGACCTTCATAACAACTGCCGTGCTCCAGGATCCATTCCAACACTCAGACAAGACACATGTATGATTAGAACAGTCAATCATTTCCGATCCTGTAGTATCCGTATCATTGGTCAAAAGGAACAGAAACGGAGAATGAAGGCAGACTGCTGCAGAGGGCAGTGTGGCATTGGACACCTGAGAATTGTATGAAATGTTTTTAAGCCTCCTACCATTACCAGTGTCCTGTACAGAGCCAGACACATTAAACAGCCAGCTCTGGACTCCTCTCAATTGAGCCAGAGCAGAGACATCGGCTGTGGCCCCCTTTTCATTGGAAATCAACCATTGAAACCACGACCAGCCTGTTCCTGTAGTGGAATTAGCCTTGGAAGAATTATACAAATACCTTTTAAGAGAAGGGGAAAGAGAGAAACCCACAGCAACTTGGCGCTTCTCCCAAGAATGGTCTTGACAAGGCATGAATGTCAGGGGGAAAGAATAGTACGGGGTACAATAAGGAGAGGCCTTAAAATAAGTGGCATTACTAGCGTTAGAAAAAGCCACCAGGAGTGACACCTGGGAAATCATAGCCAAAGTGGTGATATTCATTTCGGTCGAATTTGTAGTCTCTCCTGAGCCCTCCTGTTTCCCCCCACTCACTTGTTGAAGCGCCCCAAACAAGGTTCCCAATGAGACCCTACTGTTTTGTAAGGGGTCCTCCCAATTGGTCAAATTGTTGCGCTGTAAGCGAATACAACGGGTTCTCAAGAAACTGAAGCAGAAAACTCCCGTGAGATTAACACAAGAAAGGTTGAAAGCCTGTTCCTCGTCTCCTCTAGGGGAGACACAAGGGGCAGACATCTCACATGAAGTAGAAAAAAGAGTGGGGAGGACACTAGAATTTTTATGGATCGGCATCGGCCATGTCCGAGCTACCGCCCACCACTGCATCGGTAACATCTGGACCATTATCGTCTGTGATAGGGCCAGGATACTCAGCAGAATGAAGGTTCTCATCGTTGGACTCTTGTAGGGTCCCCCGTTGTTGATCAGTTGTCTTCGAGACTTTTCTCATTAGTCGTTCAGGGATCCACACCGGCTCCGCTCGGTCCTGTGGGAAAACACAGACAGAACCTCGTGCCCATGCCAGCACGGGATCAGGCCCATACCATTGTCCGGAAAGGACATCTTTCCACTTAACATACCCAAAATTCGGGGCAGAGGGCGAACAATGTCTATCTGCAGCAGAGCGCCCTTGAATGTCCAAATTTAAAAAATTGATAGTAAATAGAGCCAGGGAGAGGCGCTCTTTCGGGGAGTGGCCTAAGCCAATTCCCCCTTTTTGTTTTAGTAACATCTCTTTTAGAGTCTTATGAGCGCGCTCTACAATACCCTGGCCTTGTGGATTGTAAGGTAAACCATGGACAAGTTGGATACCCATCTGGCTGCAAAAGGAAGAAAATTGTCGCCCAGTATATGCTGGACCATTGTCCGTCTTAATGGACTGTGGTAATCCCCAGGCTGCCCAAGCTTCCAAGCAATGTGTGATAACATTTCCAGCTTTTTCCCCAGACAAAGCGGAAGCATAGATAATGCCAGAACAAGTATCTACAGATACATGGACATATTTAAGTTTACCAAAGTCAGGAACATGAGTAACATCCATTTGCCATATAGTTAAAGGCCGTAAACCATGAGGATTTACACCTATAGAAGGAGGATGATGTAAAATCACACAATTAGGACAATCCAACACAATCTGTCGAGCTTCAGCACGGGAGATGGTAAAGCGTTTCTGAAGTGCTCGTGCATTAATATGAAACTTACTATGAAAGTTTTTAGCTTGATCTAAGGAGGAAATAGGGAACACCCAAGAAGGACGAGTAGCAAGATCTGCCTGGGCATTACCCGCAGAAAGAGCACCCGGTAAACCTGTGTGGGCTCGAATATGCAAGGGGTAGAAACAGGCGGAACGATTCCAAATCAATGTTTGAAGATGGAGAAAAAGGGAAGACATTACTCCTGATGTGTGTATGGGACCCACTGCTTCCAACACCTTTAAAGCTTGAACTACATAAACAGAATCTGAGATTAAATTAAAAGGAAATGTACATTGTTCAAAAACTTTTATGACAATTTGCAGCTCCACCCATTGCGGATTGCCAGGAGCAAACTGATGTTGGATAGGAGGTTGATCATTTATCACATAAGCCCCAATACCAGCCTTAGATCCATCTGTAAAGATATTTGCAGCTCCTGGAATAGGCGTAGAAGAAGTGATTTTAGGGAAAATGATAGGATGTTCCTTAACAAATGTAATAAGAGGATGTGATGGATAGTGATTATCTATCTCTCCTAAAAAAGAGCATCGTAATATAGCCCAATTATCCAAGTTAGCACATAAGACCAGAATTTGTTGACATGTATAAGGAACAATCACAGACGTTGGAGAGAAACCAAAAAATTGTACACTTTGTTGTATCCCTAACATAGCTAAGGAAGCAACTGCATCAGGATAATACTCAAGGGATTTCCCAGGGGACATACGTGGATGTATCCACAGTAAAGGACCATCTTGCCATAAAACTCCAGTAGGTTGTCGCACAGTGGCGAGCACACATAGTTGGAGAGGTTTATCCTCTTGAAATCTACAAAGGCTAGCATGTTGTATAGCCTCTTCCACTTTAAGCAACACTGACCTGGCTTCCTCAGTAAGATGTCGAGGGGAAGTAAGATCTGAATCACCTTTAAGAATTTCATACAAAGGTTTTAATTCAACATTGGGAATATGTAGGTAGCTTCTAATCCAATTTATATCACCCAATAATTTTTGGAAATCATTTAACGTCTGCAATTTATCAGTCCTCAGAGTTATCTTTTGGGGTGTGATAGCTTTACAAGAGATAGTAGCACCAAGATAATTAATAGAGTCCCCCATCTGTACCTTATCAGGTGAAATAAGCAAGCCTTTTGACTGTAGCAACTGCGTTAAGTCAGTATAAGCGGCCTCCAACATACATTGGGTCTTTGCTGCTATCAAAATATCATCCATATAATATACACACTTTAATGATGGATATTTTTGTCTGAGTGGAGCAATAGTCATGCCTACAAACATTTGACACATGGTAGGACTATTTGCCATGCCCTGCAGCAGAACCACCCACTCAAACCTCTGATCAGGCTCCTCGTGATTACACGAAGGCAAGGTGAAAGCAAAATGTTCTGGATCTAGAGGATGCAATGGGATGGAAAAGAAACAATCTTTAATGTCTATACATATCACTGGCCAATTTTTAGGGATAGTAGAAAGTAAAGGCAACCCTCTCTGAATAGATCCCATGAGTTGCATTTGAGCATTAATAGCCCGCAGATCGTGCAGCAACCGCCATTTTCCAGTCTTCTTTTTAATAACAAATATGGGTGTATTCCAAGGAGAAGTGGATGGCCTTATATGTCCTAACTTTAACTGTTCTTGAATTAAAACATGTGCTGCAGTCAGTTTCTCAGAGGAGAGTGGCCACTGAGGCACCCATACTGGCTCCCCTGACTTCCAGGTAATGGGCACCTGATCCTCAGCGGCCCCTAAGAAAAACCCAACCCATGTCTGTTAAGTTTTGGTATTGATTGTACGGGACGTCTACGTCCCTGTAAATTTTTACCTAATCCAAGACCTGGTCTATAACCCATGTCTTGCATTATCTTCTGGGCAACTGAGTATTCATTACTAAGTTGAAACCCCATGTCCTTCATAAGATCATGTCCCCATAGGGAGATTGGAAGATCAAGCACATATGGTTGAAAAATGCCAGAATGTCCTTCAGAATCTTTCCATGATAGATGTCTACAGCTGACTTGTGGAGCTTGAGCATATCCTAAACCCCTCAGCGATTGATCCGAGAGTTGCACCGGCCACCCCTTTGACCAGTCCTTCATTGCTATTATGCTACGATCTGCTCCAGTATCCAGTAATCCTAAAACTGATTTGCCTTCTATAGTTAAGTTTAATGTGGGACGGTCATCCATTTCTAAGGACAAAAAGACACAATTTCCCCCCGTTGTTCCAATCTTATCGTTTAATCTCAAATGGGAGCCAGCAGGAAAACGGGTATGTAGACTGGGTAGAATTAACAATTGAGCAATCCGGTCTCCTGGGGAGATGGACACAATACCTTTCGGAGCTTCTACCATAACCTTTACTGTTCCTATTGTATCTGGATTAATAATTCCAGGGAAGATGTAAAGGCCTTGTAAAGCGGAAGAAGCACGCCCAACTAACAACCCTACAGTACCAGGTGGCAAAGGTCCCTTAAAGTCAGTTTCCACCAATTGGACTCCCATTTTAGGTGTTAATACGAGTCTGGAGGCGGAACAGAGGTCCAGTCCCGCGGCACCTGTAGTGGTTCTCCGCGATCTTTGGGATGTCGTAGAGATGGCCATGTTTCACTCTCCATTGTCCCATTCTCCATTGCCCCATATATTTGCGGGCCCTGAGGTTGAGGGCCCTTCCGGCCGTTTTTTGGCACCTGTCTATCTGATATTGGCTGTCCATGAATGTCCTTGACTGATCTGCATTCATTAGCCCAATGTTTACCCTTCTTGCAACGAGGACATAGTCCTGGCTGTCGAACAATTGAGGATGACCCTTTTTTGTCCTGTAACTGACCTGTTCAGGGACAATCACACTTAAAATGTCCCTCCTGGCCACATCTAAAGCACTTTCCTGTATGAGGAGGTGGTTTTCGGGTTAGCTGGAGAACGGCAGCAGCCAACCCTGCATTAGTAAGGGGCCCACCTATTTCCCTACAGACTTTCATCCATGCCTCTATTCCTTTATTTTTATATGGGGTTATAGCTGCTTTGCATTCCTTAGTACATTGTTCAAAAACAAGTTGTTTGATCAAAGGCATAGCTCTATCAGGGTCCCCGAATATTTTCCCCGCTGCATCTACCATCAGAGCCACAAAGTCAGAAAAAGGCTCTGTGGGGCCTTGAATGATCTTAGTTAGATTACCAGATACTTCCCCTCTGTTAGGCAAGGACTTCCAGGCTCGGATGCAGATGTTGTTGATTTGCTCATATACTTCCGGTGGGTACCCTGTTTGCTGATTGGCAAATCTGCCCTGTCCCAAAAGCATGTCCTTATCCCAGGCAGGGCGTCCCGCCGCATGGTTTTGGGCTGCCTGCTCTACTGCCCCCTTTAACATAAATGCTCTCCAATCCAGATACTTTCCTGGAGAAACACAGGCACGCACCAGGCTCGCCCAATCAGATGGAGTCATACAAAAGCGAGAAAGGCCCTCCACCTGGGTAAGTGTAAATGCAGCATCCACACCATAGGTTCGGACTGATTCAGCCAATGTCTTGACAATTTTAAAGTCAAGGGGTTCATGATATCACCCCCGATTGGCATCTTGAAACACAGGGAATGCTAGACCCATGTCCGAATGAACCTTTCTCCATGTTTGTGCATGAAACGTCCTATTGAGTCCTGGGTTAGGATAGGGTGGAGGGTCAGGAGGAATCTCCAAAGCATCCTTCCCCTCTTCCTCATATCCCACATCTGTCTTTGGGTAACTATGTTCTGTGTAGACAGCCTTACGGGGATCACCTCGCCCTTTAGTTTCACCATTTCCCCTTTTCTCTCTAGCTTGCCGTGATAGCAATTCCAATACTTCCTCATTATCTGAACTACTGTCTTCCTCAAAGGCTTTCAATTCAGTCAAATCTGGATAAAGTCTAGTCTTTGGCTGACTTGAACGTTTATCATCTCTATCACTTCCCCCACTCTTAATACTTTCAGCTCCCTCGGACCTCTCCTCATGCAATTGTTCAAGAACCTCCTGTCCTTTGGTTAGGGCATCCTGACATCTACTGTCAGATAAACAACCCCTTACTAACTTCCATAAGGGAATCACCCTACCTTCAAGGGTCCCTTGTTCGTGTGCAAAATCTAAATCCCTGCCTAGTTTTTCCCAGCTGGGGGTCATGAGACTGCCCGAGTAAGCAAACCACGGTGCCACTAGATCTACTTGTTTTAAGAACATCTGCAAAGTACTCTGTTTAACTTTTAAACCTTTAGATCATAGCAGTCCATCCAGGGCTAACAGAATAGGGCTAGAAGCAGAGGCGCCCATGGCGTTAATGCAGAAAGCAAAAGCAAAGAAATAAAGCGAAAGTCCAAAAAATCCCTGCTCTCTCTGCTTACAGAGGAGCGACCCACTAATTTTTCCGCAGATTCCCACTTACCTGGGAACTTACCGGTGCACCACCCTGACCGCTAAAAGTTCTGGATCCTGGGATTGAGAGGTATTCGGTCCCCCATGCGGGCCACCAACTGTCGCAACCCCCTCGCCAGCAAGGAAGACACGACACAGGATTCTTCTTTCAGCGGTTTATTCAGGCCTTAACTCTAGGTTTCTCTCAAGCGCTCTCTCTCCTCACGCCCCCACACACAGCCTAATAAAGCTTACTCAAGTCCAATCCAAAGCTGCCACGTGGGGTTTTCTCATAGGGTATTGAGGGACAGCGCGCCAATACTTCCTAATAAGTAGTTGTTTACCAAGATCCACAACGGAAACCGGCGCCATCTTCTAATGGCGGCAACGGTCTAGAAACACGGCTCACCACAGGATCCTGGTCTGTCTTCTTGAAATAAAAGGCCCTGATGATTCTAGAATCCAGTGTTTCCGTAGAGGAAAACCAATGTCAGCAGTTTCAGATGTGGAAATAACATAGTACAGATAGCCACTTCTTTGAATGGATTCTTGTCCTTGCCAGTCACACCCTTGTACTACCATAGGAGCTAATGAACATGGAGAATGATCCTGTAAAAGGGTCAGTCAGAATGTACCTTTCCACTCTTGATGAGGAACAGAAGGATTTAGAACTCTTCTGCAAGGATAGTGGTCCAGCCCTTCAGAAGGCAGGACTCCACCCATCACCATGAACACATGCCACTTCTTTCTCCACTGTCAAATCAAAGAGCAAAGAAGATGCATGAACAGAAACAGAGGAAATAGAAATAACAGAATATCATGGACTTCACTAGGGAAAGAGGAAGGCTGTTGAGGCAAATAGTTGAGTGTAAAGGGAGTCTCTGTGACCAGCACAGGCCTCCTGGGAAGGTCCAAGGCCAGGAAAAATGGCCCAGAGCTGTTGAGGGCCACAGCCAAGTCGGGATGACACATGGCATTTTTGCCAGAAGTAGTGGTTGAGAGGTGACGCTAGCGAGCCATTAAGATGATGACTTCTGAGTTCTGGCGGAGTTCCCGTTGAGTTCCACTTGAGCTCTCGCTGGGATTCCCAGAGAGTTCCCATTGGTTGGGGAAGTGCAGGAGGAGGGATAATTCTGGTTGCTGGTTCCTGGAGGAGCCACCACGTGGCGTTCGGGAGAATTCCCAGGGAGCGTGTGTGGAGTGTGCTGGTGGAGTTCAGAAATAAAGTTTGTTCCTGCTTCAGTGGCTCATGATTTGTGCCCAGCCAGACTGCGGCACAGAGCTATCATCAACCAGTCTAGCCTTCAAATTTGGAGGTGGGGTCAGTCTGAGCTTGCCAGAAACTCTCCTTTGTGCTGCCCAGTAGGGTGTCTCAGATCCAAGGTGGTTAAAGCCCCAGCCCTGGGGTGTGCACTCCTGATCCAACTTCCCCTCCACTTCTAGCACCACAGGCCCCAAGAACACCACAGGCCTGGGAGTGGTGCTGGCAAACAGTGAGGAACTATCTCCCCAGCTGGTCCAAGCAGGAGGAGGACAATGAATGTACATGGGGGCTGGGGATCCATTCTGCAGGAGGTCATCTTGAAGGGGAAAAGCTCCAGGATAGGATGTAGGAAGAGGTGGGACATGGGAGGTGCTGCAGCTTGTGGCTAGTGTTGGGGTGTTAGAACTCGCTAGTAGAAACCCCAACACTGGGACTGAGCCTCAAGAGAGGAAGGGGGCTGGTGGGAGGAGACAGAGGAAGAGAAGTAAGGATTTCTCCCTCATCACTGTTTGCTGTGGGGAAGGGTACAGAGAGAGATGAATCAGAACCCCCAGGGTCTGAGCTGCCAAATGGAGGGTGGCAGGAATCGCTGGGAGCAGGAAAGTGCTGGTGGTCAGGGTCAGTGCATCTGCAGTTCTAGCAGAGGCCTCAGAACTGAAAAAAGACAGTGCAGGTCCAGTGCTATAGCAGGCCACCACAGCTTCTCTCTGGCCCTCCAAAGCCTCCATGTCATTATCCAAGTTACTCTTCTTCTCAAGCCCCAGATCTTTCCTCTGCAGTGTCTTCAACTCTTTCTCCCCAGGAAGATACAGCCACTAAGGTAGTGGAGATAGCCCACCTGGATGCCAGGGCAGCTGCAGGACCATTGACATGGGCTTCTTTCTCATACAGGGTCCAAGGATAGCTCCCTGATGGACCACAGGAAGGGTTTTTGCCCTGCACCCCTTGCCTGACCCTTGTGAGCCTGAATGCTTGCTTGGCCCGCCTTCTCTGGCCAGGTGGAGCAGCCAGAGTCTGGCTAGGGTCATCATTGCTGCCTCTGCATCAGAGTCACTGCAAGTCAGGTCACCTGCAGAGGGCTGTGGGATCTGCCCAAGGCAGGGTTATCACAAGAGAACTTCGGGACATAATCCTGGGTCCTATTGTAAGGTGTTTCCCTCCCTAGATGAAGGACTGGGCTCTACAGCACTGAGATATCCATGGGTCTCCAGAGGTTTCACCAGCGCTTCCTCACTGAGGCACGAGGAACTACTTTCCAACCTCCTGCCCCTATGTCTCTTGGGAACCCACATCCTCCTCCTCCTTGTCCCTCTCCTCCTCTTTCCCCTCTTCCTGCCGGGCCATGCTTTCTTTAGGCTGCACTTGAGCCATCACCTCTGCTTCCCCTGAACCAGGACCAGGGAGTTCATGGGTTATCTTAGGCTCCCCGGGATGGAGGACCTGCTCAGGTGGTGAAGGTGAGAGGACTGGTCTGCCCAGAGGATGGATCCTTAGTTTCTGAGATTCACCTCCGCGAATTGGTAGTGAACAGCCCGGGCTTTTTCCTAGAGTGCCCCTTAGGAGGCCGGCTGGAGGATCCAGAGAGGAGTGCGCCGCTTGCAGGAGAGGGCCTCTATGGCAGCTATCTGAGCAAGGAACCGGGGATTGGGGATCCTGGAGGAAGTGGCTGCCAGCAGGGCGGAAGGCACAAGGTGGAATAGCAGGGTGATCCAGCCCAGAGGAAGGGGCAGAGCAAGTCAAGAGGTTGCGCAGGTGAAGGGCCCCGCAGGCCAAGCAGCGCAGCCCCGCAAGGCAACTGCTGATAACAATGCCTATTCAGAGCCCATGTTGAGGGTAGGATCCAGACCTGAGATCAGACCAAGGGAGGTGGGCTGGGACACTGTCTCTTCCAGAGGCCAAAGGCTCAGGGTTCTGTTCAGCTCTTGTGACGTCTGGCTGGAACACATGAGGTAGAAAGGGCACACAGGGAGCTTGAAGTGAAGCCGGGTTGGTCAAGAGAAGGAGCCGGGGGAAATGGGAGAGGCCCACTGACCACTGCCTGGCTTCATTTTGTAGCTCCTGGGGTCTTTCTTCTGCCCTCTTCAAAAGTGTGTGGCACCACAGGGGCCAAAATGTGCAGACTGTTTGGACTGTAGCCTCATTTCACATTACTCCTGTGTCTTCTTGAGGGTGCCCAGGGCTCTGCTCAGGGCAGTAGCTTGCATACCCACTGCTTGCGAGTCTCCAGCCCCCTCCTCTCTTGGGGCAGAGCAGGGGGTGGGGGGTGAAGGGGGTGAGGAGTGGGCATCAGAATTGGGACACGGACCAACTGCAGCTTGAGGGGACCAGGACCTGGGGAAGCGTTGTGAGATGTGCTGAAAGCCTAGTGTCTGGGCCACTCAGATCCTGCCAGGCCCCTCCTGCCAGACTTCTCCAGTGTCTTCATTGCCCCTTGTCTCCTAACACCAATGCACCTGCTGCTCCTGGGCTTCTGTGGAGACTAAGTAAGTACCCGAGCTGCCTGCATGTTGTCAGCACCACCACCCCTTCCAGGCAGGCAGATTCTATTCACTTCTGAGAAGGCATTTAATAAAAGCTCAGGGAAGCCCACACCCTTCCCAGGACATTCAGCTGACAGTGGCCCAGCCAGGACTGGAATCCAGCCATGTGTCTCCAAGGTTCATGTTCTGCCCCTTGGTTTCTCTGCAGCATTTTCAGGCCCCCCTGTGACACTATTGTTTGATCAGCTGTCCTTGGGCCTCCAGCGCCAGGTTCTGTCCAAGTGAAGCATAGGCAGCAACCTGGAGGAGGTTAGCTCAGGAGCTGAATGAGACCCACACTAGGCAATAGTGTACTCAAGAAGACGCAGTGCGCCAGCTGTCAGCAAAGTTTCACCCCATCATCTCTCTTCCAAGGGAGGCCTGCAGCCCAGGTTTCCTCTCTGTCAAGTTCCAAGGATCCAACTATGTCAAGGTCCTATTCCTGATCCATCTGGCTCTATGACAAAAGAAATTGAGCTGTGGATTTTATTCTAGAGAAAGGAAGCCAGTTGGTGTAAAGCCTTCCTGGAATAAGCCTACAAAGCAAATCTATCGTTAATTCTCTTGTTGATAGGAGAGCAATGTGTTTGATTTACATGAGATCAACCAATTGTGGTCATGATCAGCATGGTAACTGGGCCCACTCTTCACCATGCCTTATTGCCTGCTTAGATACCAAAGAGAGGAGATGTCCACTTGGGTGTCAGGACAAGAAATATGCCAATTGTTGTATTAGAAGCTGGGCACTTCAACATGATGAGAGAGTTGGGGAACCCTACACCAGACTCAATGGAGCCTGAACTTTGTTTCCTTGGTTCCTTCCTTAGACTGTTTTCCTCTTTCCTGGGGGTGACATGGATTAGACCCATGACATGAGCAAGTTTCTAAAGCAAGTATCATAGCAATAAGGAAAAATAGTTTTATCAGTTTTTGTATTTAAAATCCTTTAAAAATGATATTGGACATATGCCACCAACATATGTCAACACTTGGGCTCTCTGCCCATGAAGTCCCTTTCATACTGCCTCAGAGCAAGTTTGGACTTATGTCCAACAAACTTTGAGAATGGGAAGATGTAAAATATTTTGCTCAGACCGCCATAGTATTAAAAAGAGGAGACTCATTATCAATCAGTCCTTTGCAACCTCTCCAGGACCACGTTTATGACCTTTAAGTCTAGTTTCTTGACATTGTTTGAGGAGTTTTCCCTTGAGGTTTATTTCCATTTCTTTCAATAGAAATTAGATTGTATGAATTTAAAACAAAGAATTCCTACAGGAAAAAAAATGAAAAATATGCCTCCACTACGGATTCATTTAGAACCATAAACTACAGTCTTTACATCCCCAATATTTTTTTATTTTAACCAAAGAATAAACTTCATTAACCATTTAATGTATGTTGGGATTCTGGACAGTAGAAAGGAACTTGGAAGAAGCTATTCCAGAAAAATTAATTTCTTGTATTTTCTAGTTCCACAGGTATTAGATGAACAAAATGATTTTTTCCTTTTTTTTCCTCCTCTTCTTCCTGTTTGTTCTCCTCCTCCTCCTTTCTTCTTTCTTTTTGTCACCCAGGATATTGTCTGACTTGAGGAAACTTGGCTTTGTTGAACCAGTCATGTTAAGATAAAATTTTTCAGAACAAAATAGTTTACAAAGATCCCCAACTTCTAATGAAGAGAAATATTTGGCCCACTGGAAGGTTGTACTTACCCATGAGATAACTTTCAATGTGGCAGTTTTAAAAGCACTGATCTCCCATCCTATCCAAGGTACCTGGGGGCGGGGGCCAGAAATGAACCCACTCTGGTAGTGACCATAAAACCCTATTGGACAATTCAAGATCAAACCTTCTGTCTCCTTACTTTCTGCTCATTGTGGACAGCCACCTATTGTATTGTACCTCCTGCACTTACTGGGGGCACATACTGAGGTATCTATGAATAATTTCCTTTCAAGAACATTTGCCTCCTTCCTTCTGAACCTCTTATCTCCTCTTCCCTTGATTGTATCCAGGCCTCAGGCCAAGCTGACTGGCCTTGTGTGGCATCTTCCTAGAGAAGTCTTGTCTTGGTTGTTTTGCCCACCACCTCTCTGTTCCCTTCACTCTTTCTCAAAAATGTATGAAACCCTTTCTGTGGTGGATGACTTCCACAGACCCTTGCTTTTACTGGTCTACTAATTTAGTATGACTATCCACTTACTGAAAGATCATTTCAGGAGTATCCTAGTCTGTCATCTTGAAATAAAAAATGTCCCCATTATTCTAGAATCCCCCATGGAAATTCAACCTCAGTAGTCCCAGATGTGGAAATCAGGTAGTGAAGGTAGCCACTTCTTTGAATGGGTCCTGGCCTTGCTAATCATGTCCTTGTTTTCCCACAGAATCTTATTGAGAGTGGTCCTGTGGAAAGGTTCTTCAGAGCTTATATTTCCACTCTTATCGGTGAAGAAGGGTAGACTCTAGAACACTTCAGTGTATTTAGTGGTTCCAGCCCTCCAGAAGGCATGAAGTCTTCCCATTGAAACTACAAACCTACACCTGGCCTGGACACCTTTTTTCTCATCCTTTGCATGTTTGTCAAAAGTCTTTCACCAGAATATTTACCCTACTTGTATTTTTAATAATTTCATCCACCAAGAACTGGTGAACAAACTCACCTTGCTATTCCTATAGAGTGGAATGCTACTCAGCAACATAAGTGAACAGGCCTTGGACACACACAAAACTCTGGCATCCTCTACAAATCATCATGCTTGGTGAAAGGAGCAAAAGAGGCCAACTCCCATAAACTCATTGATGCACATTTCTGAAAAATAACAACATATGTGTAGTAATGGAGAGCAGATGGGCACCTGCCTGGGGACATGGAGAGGAAACATGTAGATAGGCTGAAGACAGGGCATAGGAAGTGGCACCAGGAAACTCTGGAACAAAAGGAAACATCTAGTCTCTTGATTGGATCCATGGGTTTTAGGGGAATATGAAGCCTCCAAATGTGTGCAATTGGGCTGCTGAGTGATATGCAGCTCATGGGATGTCAATTCTATTTTAATAAATCATGTGTAAAAAAAATCAGGTGCAGTGGTGTTTCTGGAGAGATGTATATGGCTAGAGAAGAGAGACTCTGGTGTTAGCTGACATAGCATCCAGCTTCTTTCTGCAGCTGTCCTAGAGGGAGCTACTTCCCCATCTTTGTCTGGGTCCTTTCCCTGGATCCAGATATTTTGGCAAAACTCAGGCTCCACATATCACCATGCATATGTGCTACTTCTTTCTCCACTATCAAAAAAAAAAAAAAAAAGAGGAGGCCCATGAATGCAGATAGAGGAGCTGGAAACAACAGGATTTTATGGACATCACTGGGGAAAGAGGAAAGCCATTGAGAAAAACAGGTGGTGAAAGGGAACCCCTGTAACCAGCACTAGACCCTAAGCAGGTCCAAAGCCAGGAAAAGTGGCTTACAGCTGGGATGAGCCAGGCTAGTCTTCAAGCCTGGGAGTGGGCTTGAGCTGAGAGTCATTCAGCTGTCCTTGGTGCTGCAAAATGGGGTACCTCAGATCCAGGGTGGTTATGGCTGGGATTCTGGCTTGGGCTCCTGGCCTCAGATGTGCACTCCAAAACTGGCCTTCCCTCTACTCAAAGGTGCTGCAGGTCCCAAGATTGCAGCAAGACTAGGAGGGATGCTTGCAAACAATGAAGCACCATCCCTTGAGCCTGTCCTCCTGGAGGGAAGGCCCAAGCCATGGCAGCTCAGGGCAGTGATCCTCTTCATGGCACCTAATATCTTGGGAAAGGGTGAACAGCTGTTGAATAGTGTGTCCAACAGGATCCTGGGTGATGAGATACCCCTAAGTCCTGACTACGTTATGCTGCCTGCCATTCAGTGGTTGAGCTGTAGGCGAACTTAAGTGCAAAACCAGGGCTGGGCTTCCTGGGTTGCTGTCTCTGCCCACCAGGGTCCCTAGATGAGGGCTGAGGGGTGATTCTGTGCTGCTGGGATGCTGACAGTTTCACTTGGTCCACACACCTGCTGGTAACCCCAAGTAGTAGATACTGGGGACCAGGTCATGGTGCCTCTGGGTGAGAGGTTCCCAGAACCAGGAAGCACCCCAAAGTATGATCCATACTTATTCTGGGATACAGGAGAGGACAACCATGGAAGGAGGGGTGGTATCCATAGGTTCATCTGCTGCAAGTTTGTAGGATGATGGTCCAGAGGCTCTGCCAGCCAGGAGGGAAACCAGAGCCTAGTCCATGAGTAGGACCATGATATGTTGAGGGGCATTGAGAATATAAGCTCTCCCATGTTGCCCATAAGGGCTCCCAGATAAAGGCTAAGAAATAGTTTGTGGGTTGAATGGCTATTTCAAGTTGAGGTTGGGATGGGAGACTCTGGGTATGAGGACCCAGTGGAGACTGGTCCATTTGCTGGCTGCCTTTGCAGCCGGGGCTGTGGATATGAAGGAACCGGCAGGAGGTGTCACTGGAGGCAGGGGGAGATGGAAACGCCAACAACAAAAAAGAAGGAATACCCTCGGTTTATACCCAAAGGACTTAAAATCAGCATACTACAGTCATATCATATGCAGCCATATCATATGCAGCCATACCAATGTTTATAGAAACTCAATTTACAATAGCTAAACTATGGAACCAACCTAGGTGTCCTTCAATAGATGTATGGATAAAGAAAATGTGGTACATATATTCAATGGAATATTACTCAGCTTTAAAGAAGAATGAAATTATGTCATTTGCCAGTAAATGGATGGAGCTGGAGAATATCATGCTAAGTGAAATAAGCCAATCCCCCCCAAAACAAAGGCCGAATGTTTTCTCTAATATGCAGATACTAATTTATAATAAGGTTGGCAGGGCACTAGAGAAGAATAGAGTTACCTTAGATTAGGTAGAAGGAAGCGATGGGATGGGAGGGGAGGGGATGTGGGGATAGGAAGGATAGTAGAATGAAACAAACATTATTACTTTATGTATATATGTGACTACATGACCAATGTGATTCTACAACATATACACTCAGAAAAATGAGAAATTATATCCTATCTATGTATGATATATAAAAGTGCATAAATGCATTCTACTGTCACGTATAACTAATTAAATTTTTAATTTTTTTTTAAATTTTTATTGTTGGTTGTTCAAAACAATACATAGTTCTTGATATATCATATTTCACACTTTGATTCAAGTGGGTTATGAACTCCCATTTTTACCCCGTATACAGATTGCAGAATCACATCACTTACACTTCCATTGAAGAAGAAGAAATAGTGTCTATGGCAGTGTTCTTGGTTGCACAGTGGGATTTTAGGTCCAGAGGGCAGATGACTTGGCTCTAGTGATGGGAGAGACAGTTATGTGATGCCCTGGCTACTGGGTTTCCAGGGGGGACAGAGTAGAGAGGCCTAATGAGGAAATGAGGATGAGGCAGAGCAGGAGGAGGAGGGAAAGGAGCAGGAAGAGGAACAGGAGGAGGAGGAGAATGAATGCACATTCATCTGGAAGGGGAAAGGCTCCAGTATTGGAGGAGGAGGGAAGTGGGAAATTGGAGGTACTGCACTTGTGACAAGTGATTCCAGTGTTGATCTTCACTAGCAGGAACCCCCACATTTGGACGGGGCATCAAGGAAGGAAAAGCACTCATAGGAAGAGGCAGAGGAAGAGAACTAGGGATTCCCCCTTATTCTCTATTTCCTGTGAATGAGGGTACATGGACACATAGAATAAGGGGCCACCTGCCCAGATTGCCAAATGGGTGGTGGCAGGGACACCTGTGATGGAAAAAAATGTTGGTGGGTGGGGTCAGTGTGTTCCAGCAGGGGCCTCAGGTCTAGAGAAAGAAGAGGCCAGCACAGTGGCAGGGCAAGTGACCACAGCCTCTTTGACCCTCCAAGGCCTCCACATCATCCTCCAAGTTCCTCCTCTTCTTGATCGCAAGATCCTTCCTCTGCAGAGTATGCAAATCTTCCTCCTTCAGAAAGAAGTGACTGATTAGGAGTTGGGGGCAGCTGACCTGGATGCCAGGGCAGCAGCAAAGGCAGAACCACTGGCCTGGGCTTCTTTCTCCTGTAGAGCCTTGAATCAGCAGCTCTGGGGAGACACAGCTCCTCCATATGCACAGGTGGACTTCTGGCTATGCACCCCCTTTCCAGACCCCTGGGAACCTGGAGAGTTGAGCAGATGGTATGCAGCCAGCCTTTCCTTGGCCTTCTTTTTTGGCAGCATAGAGCAGACAGGGTTTGGCTGGGCCAGCACTGCTGCCTCTACATCAGCCTCAGCCCAAATCACCACATCTGCTCAAGAGCTGTGGCAGGTTTGCACTGCAGGACTATGACAAGAGAACTTCTTGGGGACATCTGGGCCCTCTGTTGCAGGGATTTTCCCTCCCAAGGCTCAGGGTTCTAGGGCACTGGGGTCTCCTTGGGTCTCCATAGACTTCACCAGTGCTACCTCCCTGTTATTTCTGGGACCTGTTACCTGGCCCTCTCTCTTTTCTAAACTCTCTTCCTTTTTTTTTCTCCTCTTGGCAGGTCAAGCCTTCCTCAGGCTGCTCTTGGGTTCTCATCTGTGTTTCCTCTGGACTAGGAACAGGGAGGTGACTGGGTGTGATGGACTCCCTAGCCTGGTGGACCTGCTCAGGTGGTGAATGCAGGAGGACTGGTTGGCACTGATGAAGAGGGATCCTTAAGCTTTTGGAGGGTCTGAAGAAGGATCCTTATGCTTCTGGGGTTTGCTTCTTGTCAGATTGAGCTTTTTCTGGGAATTCCCTCAGGAGACCTGAGGGAGAATCCCCAAAGAGGAGTGTGCTGCCCACAGGACACAGCCTATGCAGGAGCCAACTGAGCACGGCACAGTAGGACTGTGTTCATGGAGGAAGTTCCTGTATGCAGGGCAGATAGCAGCTGCAGGGTAATTCTGCCCAGAAGCGGGAGCAGAGCAAGTCAGGATGTTGGGTGGGAGGGAGGACCAGGCTCGCAATCCGCCACTGAACTTGCATAGAAGACTGCCCGTTAGAAGCACATGATACGGGTCACATCAGAGAACTGAGACCAGGCCAACAGAGCTGGTCTCCTCTGGGGGCCAAAGGCACAGTGTTCTGTTCAGCCCTTGTGACGTCTGGCTAGAACACACAAGGGAGAAAGGGCACACAGGGAACCCAACCAGAACCCAGGTTCGTCAAGAGAAAGCACCCAGGACAGAGGGCGAGAACTCCTGTCCACTGTCAGGCTGCACTTTGTAGCTCATGCTGACTTTTGGCAGGTCCTCACAGTGTGAGGCTCTGCAGCTGCCACTATCAGCTGACTTTGGGGACTGAGGACTGATCCCACATTGTTTCTGGGTCCTGGGTGTGTTTGCTGTGGGTGCCGAAGGCCCCGCAGTTCCTATCCCAGGGCACTGGCTTGTGCACCCACTTCCTTCAGGTGGAAGTTTGGAGTGGAGCTGTGGATTTACTGTGGCTTAAAGGAACCAGGAATTTCAGGAGCAGTGTGGGTCATGCTGAAAGCCCAGTGCCAGGATGACTCAGATCCCACCAGACACCTCCATCGACTTCTCCTGTGCCTGCATTCCACCTTGCCTGCAGTGCATCTTCTCCAAGGCTGGCATGGCCTTGCCTGCTGCACTTGGGTTTCCATGGAGAAGGGAGCAGGTTCCCTAACCTGACTATCTGCTGCCAGCCACAGCCACATCTTCCAGGCAGGCAGACTCTATTCACTTCTCAGAAGGCATTTGATAAGATCCTAGGTAAGCCCCACATCCATCCTGAGAGCAGACATCTGGCAGTGACCCAGCCAGGCCTTGAACCCTGGCCCTGTGCCTGCAGAATTCATGCTCTTCCCCTTGGTGCCTCTGCAGCATGTAGATGCCTCTCATATCATCATTATCCTTTCTGATGTCCATGGCCTTTGATCACCAGGTTCTGGAGCATGCTGCTACAGAGGAGCATGGACAATGGCCAGAAGAAGGTCAGCTCATGAGTTGACAAAGATCCACATCAGACATCAGTCTCTTCAAGAAGATATAAGGTGCCTGTTGCCAGCAGAATTCAACCACTATGAGTCTTCCCAATAAAGGGCTGCAGCCCAGGTTTCTTCTTCGTGGAGTGCCAAGGATTCAAATATCCAGGTAGTATTTAAGGTACATTGATGTTCAGAGTGAATGAAATTTAGCTGTGGATTATGCCCTAAAAATAAGAAGCCAGTTCTGTGGTCTTCCTGGAATAAGCCTAGGAAGTAAATTTATCGTTGATTTTCAAGTTGATAGGGGAGGAATGTTATCCATATAAGAATGTTATCCATATAATCTTATCCATATAAGATCAACCAATTGTGGTCATGGTCAGCGTGCCAGCTGGGCCCACTCTTCACCATGATTTATTGTCTTCATAGTGTCAGTTTAGATATCCAAGAGAGGAGACATCCTTTTGAGTAGCATGACAAGAGAATTCAGATTGTTGTCCTAGAGCTCTGGCCTGAAGAGAGTGTTTTGGAGAACACTACACCTGACTCCTTCAGGTGTAAACCTTGTTTCCTTTGTTTGTTCTTTGAAGTGTTTTTCTCTCTCATGGTGGTGACATAGATCAGACCCATGGCATGCCCAAGTTTCAGAAGCACATATATTAGCAATCAGCATAAATATTTCTTCTAAAGTTTTCTTTTTTAAAATCTTAAAAATGATATTGAGCATATGCCACCCATTCCAACACTTGTTTTAACCCTCTGTTCATGAAGTCCCTTGAATGCTCCCATGGAGCAAGTTTGGATTTCTCTTTGTCCCCAATAAACTTTGAGAATGGGAGGATTGCAAAAGTCTTTGCTCAGACCCCAATTGCATTTGAAAAGAGGAGACTCAGTATCAATCAGTCCTATAACCTCTTCAGGACCAGAAATGACCTATCTTTGTGGTATATAAGCCCAGTTCCTTGATTTCGTTGGAAGACACTTCGATAAGGAAGCAGGTTTTGTTCATTTATTTGAACAGAAATTAGCTGCTAGAAAGTTGAGAAAAAGAATACCTGGAGATTCCTGCAAGATGGGAACCTCACATCAGATTTATATATGACCCACAAAATACAGGCTTGACATACCAATTATTTTTATTTTAACCAAAGAACAAACGTTATGAACTATTAGATGAATGTTGGGCTTCAAGGTAGTAGAAGGGAACTTGGACTACACTACCCAGGAAAAATCCAACAGTTGAATTTTCTTATCCAGAAGGAATAGAAGGGTCAAATGATTTTTTCTTATGTTTCTCTTTCCTCCTCCTCCTCTCCTCCATCTACTTCTCCTTCTCCTTCTTTTTCTCTTTTGTTCTTTGCTGTTGTCACCTTTGATATCCTCTGACATGAGATAACTTGGCTTGGCTGAAGCAGCCATCATGAGGTACAATTTGTCAGGGAAAAATATTTTGAGAAACAACCCTAACTCATGAAGACTCAGCAAAGCTCAACCCACCATTTATTTCTCTTCCAATGGAAGCCTGCATCCCAGATTTCTTCTTATTCAGTGCCAAGAATTCAAATATATCAAGGTCCTAGTCCTGATCCACTAGGCTTCACAACGAATGGAAATTCAGCATAAAAATACTTGACTACTTCAGGTTTGTACTTCCTGGAGAGAGGGTTTTCAAGGAGATAGTTTTTAAAGCTCCAAAATCATGTCCTATCCAAGGAAAACGATGGCCAGAACTGGACACAACTATGGTAATGACCATAGAACCCTATTGGACAACCCAGGATTGAAACTTCTGGCTCCCTGCTCTCTGTTTTTTAGGGCCAGCCATTTGTTCTATATTCTGAATTTACTGGGGGGACATACCGAGGAATCCATGAGCAATATCTTTTTAAGAACCTTGGCCTCATCACTTTCTTTCCCTCTTATTTCTTCTTTGCTTGATTACACCCAGGCTCCAGGCCAAGCTGACTGGCTCTGGGATGCATTTTCTTAGAACAGTCTTGTCTTGGTTGTTTTACCACTACCTCTCAATTCACTTTCCTCTTTCCCAAAAATATATAAAACCTTTCCTGTGGTGGATGACTTCTACAATATCTTACTTTTTACTGATCTGCTAATTGGATATGACTATAATTCACTGAAAGATCATTTAAGGAGGCAACTGGACTTAGTTGAACAGATCTGAAAGTTAAAGGAAGATGTAAGGAACTAAATCGGAGAAAACACAGAGCTGAAATATCACTTCAATAAAAATATAGACATTCTTAAATATATCAAGCAGAACTCTTAAAATGAAGGAATCAATAAGCCAAATTAAAAATTTAATGAAAAGAATCAACAGCAAACTGGAGGACTTGTAAGACAGTAAAACAAAATATATAATCTTAAAAATAAAGTTGACTGTGGAGAAAAGATGTTAAGAGACCATCAAGGGAGAGAATTAAACAACAGCAGATGGGGTAGAGAGGGAAGATGAGAGGGAAGGGGAGGGGGGATAGTAGGGGATAGGAAAGGTAGCAGAATATAACAGTCATTAATATGGTATTATGTAAAAATGTGGATGTGTAACCGATGTGATTCTGCAACTTGTATTTGGGGTAAAAAATGGGAGTTCATAACCCACTTGAATCAAATGTATGAAAGATGATATGTCATGAGCTTTGTAATGTTTTGAACAACCAATATAAAAAAAATAATAATAATTTTTTGGCAAAGATTCTCCATACCCCCAGTACACGTGCATATTAAAGTTTTCAATTAGTAATAAAAAAAGAGACCATGATTAGAATTTCCAAGACATGGGGTAACATGAAAAGACCACATATAAGATGATTTATCAGGATAGATGAAGTCTCGGAAATAAAATTTTTTAAAAAGAAAACTCTTTTCAATGAAACAATATCAGAATATTTTCCAAACCTTAAGGAAAAAAATGTAAAATTGAATTCAGGGGTCTTAAAGGACACCAAATATGCAAAGTTACAACAGACCCACAACATGGTACATTATGAAAATGCCTAAAATGCAGAATAAGTTTGGAATTTTAGAGTATACCAAAGAAAAATGACAGGTTACATTTAGGAGGAAACCAATCCAGATCTCAGCTTATTTCTCAACCCAGATCCTCAAAGGTAGGTGATCTTGAAACAATATATACCTAGCCTGAAAGAAAATGATTGCCAGCCAAGAATACTATACTCAGCAAAATTAACTTTCAAAATTGACAATGAAGTAAAAACCTTCCATGATCAATAAAATTAAAATAATTCGCAACTAGAAACATTGCTCCACAAAACTTACTCAATAAGATATTTTATGAAAAAGAAATAAAAAATAAAAGGGAAAACTGATAAAGGAAAGAGCTACACTAGAAGAATAGGCAATCAAAGGAAAAACTTTGTAAAAACCAGAAATAACCCAAAAAGACAGAGAATAAAAGTTATATCTCAATAAAATCTATTGAATGTAAATGATCTAAACTCATCAGTGAAAAGACATAGTACGGCAGATTGGATTAAAAACAAGAACAAACAATATGCTCTTTTCAATTTACTCACCACATAGGCTAAGACTTTCACAGACTAAAGGAAAAAGGATTGGTAAAAAAAATATCATTCCCATGAAGGTCATAAACAAGCAGGAATTTCATATCAGATAAAGTGGACTTCAAGACAAAGTTGATCAAATGGGACAACGATGGCTATTCCATACTGCATAAGGGAATTGTAGATAAATACATAACAATAGTAAATATTTATGAACCAAACAATGGAGCCTGTAATGTACATTAAACAAATCCTACTCAATTTCAAGAATCAAATAGACCACAACACAATAATACTGGGGGACTTTAACATGCCTCTCTCAGCACTGGATAGAACTACTAAACAAAAACTACATAAAGAAGCTATGAAACTAAAAACTACAATTAATAATTTAGACTTAACAGTCACATTTAGAATATTTAATCCATCAAGGACTGAATACACTTTCTTGTCAGCAGCACACAGATCCTTGTCTAAAATAGACCATATCTTAGACCACAAAGCAATTCTAAGCAAATACAAAAAATAGAGATAATACCTTACATTTTATCAGTAATGATGAAATAAAATTAGAAATTATTGATAAAATTAAAAATAGAAGTTACTCTAACATCTTGAGAGTAAATAATATGCTATTGAATGACCAATGAATGACCAATGGAAAGCTGAAGAAATAAGGGATGAAATTAAAAAATACTTAGTTGTAAATGAGAATAGTGACACAACATATCAAAATCTCTTAAACACCATGAAGGCAGTTTTAAGAAGAAAGTTCATTGCATTGGGCTTATTCATTACAAAGTCAAAAATAATGCCCTAACATTATATCCAAAGCCCTAGAAAAAGAAGAACAAACTAACACCAAAAGTTGTAGAATACAGGAACTATTAAAGTCAGAGCAAAATCAATGAAATGGAAACAAAAAAAATCAAGAAATAAATGAAAAAAAATGATTATTTGAAAAACATTTTTTTAGAAAATTATAGACTCCATTAATGCTAATAAAGAGAAACAGAGGAAGAACTCAAATTACTAAAATTTCTGATAAGAAAAAAAATATTTCAATAGACACTACTGAAATATAAAAGATAATCAGAAATTATTTTGAAAATTTTTATTCCAATAAAATAGAAAATCTTGAAAACATCAGCAAATTTCTTGAGACATATGACTTGACCAAACTGAATCAGGGGGACATAAACAATTTAAACAAAACAATGTTAAGCAATTAAATAGAAGACACCATCAAAAGCCTATCAATCTTGCACTTTAGGAGTCTTTTTAAGGAAGTCAGAACCTAATCTGACATGATGAAGATTTGGGCCTACTTTTTCCTCTATTAGGCGCCAGGTCTCTCGTCAAATTCCTAGGTCCTTGGTACTTTGATTTAAATTTTCTGCATGGTGAGCGAGAGATAAGGGTTTAGTTTCATTTTGCTGCATGTGGATTTTAAGTTTTCCCATCACCATTTGTTGAAGAGACTATCTGTTGGGGGCTGCGATCAAGTCTAGATGGCGCCTGGCAGTTTGCCAGGAGGAGCGGTTTGTGAGGCAACGCCACCAAGCCATTAAGATGGTGGGGATTCCTTATTGGCTGATTGCTGTATCTAGATCATGCTAATTGAGTCAAGCTGTGTATAATCAGTTAGGTATATATACCTCTGGTGTTCCGCAATAAAGCAGTTCCCGCTTCAACCTTCAAGTTGCTTGTCACCTCTCGGTTATTTTGCCCAACTGGACTGCGGCAAATGGTGGCCCATACGGGGAATTCCGGGATGCTCGGGGGTAAGTGACAAGGTAAGCTGCCCGTCCCTAGAAATAGATAGGACAGGAGGAAAGCTGCCTGTCCCTAGAAATAGATAGGACAGGAGGAAAGCTGCTTGCCCCTGGGGAACAGATAGGGCGAGGGGACGGATGGCCATTTCAAGAAAACAGAAAAAATTGATACAGTGTGTTTTTGTTTCATTTTATCTTAGTGTGTTGTGTTGTCTTTGTTACGGAGATATGGGATCAGAAGTTAGTAAAAATCAAACCGAAAGGGTGTTAAGTAAATTGCTAAAGGAAGGAGGCACCCCAGTAAAACCAAGAACAGTTAGGGCATACATTGATAAAAGCCCAGGAACACTAGTCAGAAAGAGGAAGAAAGTTCAGAAGAGGAAGGACTATCAGGGAAGGAGTTCCAACAAAAGGCTGCTACTAACCACTTTTTGTAACCGGAGGGTGTGTGAGGCGGCATGGCGGCATGGCGGCCACTGCGTGTGCAAGCCGGTCGCAGCGCAGCAGGGACTTTCCAGCCTGTGGCAGCGGAGGCCATTAGCCTTTCCCCGCCCCCCGCCCAGGGAGCAGGACACCACTGCCGCGAGCCCGAGCCCAGGCAGCCCGGTGGCAATTAGAGTCCGGGACACTCCCCGGGGCCGTAGGTTGCCAGGGGACGGCTACCAAGGATCTTGCCACCTTCCTTCAGAGGGTGGAAAAGAGGCTCCAAAAGAAATTCCCCCTAGGGTCCACTACAGGATTGGCCCTGTTTTATACAAAAAAAAAAAAAAGCGGCGGGGGGGAAACAACCAGCCATTCTCAAGCCTTCTGAGCTTTATAAATGCAGGGTTAGCAATATCTCAAATCCATAACAGCTGAACTCCAGTTTTCAATTATGTTGATAGCATTTACCTTCAGATGCTTTGGTATTTTACAGCTTTCAAAACAGCTGCATCAGCTTACAGTTATTATCATTAAAAGTCCTGACCCAGTGATTGTCTGGAGTCCGGGGTCTGTTTGTATGTTTCCACAGGGAGAACAGCATCCAATTTGGATTCCAGAGAGACTAACTAAAGCGATTTCTACAGACCAAAAAGAAGATGATTTGGCTCAAATCCATAACAGCTGATATCCAGAACTCCAGTTTAGCTATCCTTGCATCTACGACAATGGTTCTCCAACACCTGAAGGCTAATGAATAATGAGCACCATTAAGGCCTATTTCAAATGTAAAAAACCTTGAGGCTTACTTGTGGGAATACCTTCAAACCCATATGCAAGTTACAGGAAGAAGGATGGGATATCAAAAGAAGAGTCAAACCCAGGTGGTAGCCAGGATGCTTTTTTCAATTTTATTTTTTGAGCTCATACGGACCTAGGTTAATGTTTTTCTGATCAGTTCTATTTTTTTTATCAACTGTGGAGTTTTTAAAATTGCAATGGAGATTTCACCTGTGAAGAGCTATAAGGCCTTTACTATTGTGTTATGTGTGCACACTTGAGTTATGTGTTGTATGTCTGTATGTGCATATGTCCATATATCATATATGAGAAGAGCTCATGAAAAAATGGATCCAAATATCTTTTATTCACGTGATTTAAACAGTTTAATTTAAATTGGGTATTGTTTTAAAAAGTGAACAAAAAAGGAGGTTAACAGATCTGTTTGTTTACTTTCACCCCTCCTTTTCATTATATTTAATAATTCTATTCAGGATAATGTAAATTGTTCAGAAAATTGTTTTCTTAGTGCTTGCTGGAATGCTACACAATTTTCTTTAGCCATCATTGCCAGAATTCCTACCTTCATCCCAGTGCCAGTGAAGACAAAAAATAGAAGAATTTCCAGTATTACTGAAAACCAAATGAGACTTCGGAATTACAGCTACCATTATCACAGCTGTTGCTGTTTCTGCTGCTGCTGCTACTACTGCAGCTTCTGCGATAGCTATCACACAAACTGTACAAACTGCTGCATCAATACTTCAAGAAGGAATAGACATATTAATGGATTCCTCTACTTTAAGCTGCTTACAGAACTTACCTGGACTGTGTATCATTTACATGCATTATGAACTAATCTATTGATAATTGTAATAGTACCAGGGTATCTTTGCTGACAGTGTCATCGGTGGTACAATTTTTCCAAGGGTTTCTTACTTGGAGCTGTCAATGTCTTGGTATTGTGGCATTTTGTATCCTCCTCCTTCTGCTTGTGGCAGGTTATTTATGGTAAACCACTATGGTCGCTAAATATATTGGGCTGGTAGTCAAAGACGGGTAAGATCCAATTACAATGGTACCAACCTAAGCCAGGAGGCTGACGATTTGAGGTCAGACCATCCAATGACATGTAAGGACCATATGTAGTATTGGACAACCTAAAACAGGCACGGTCCCTAAACCATATACTTGTTGTTTAATAAAACAAAAGGGGGGAGATGTTGGGGGCTGCGATCAAGTCAAGATGGCGCCTGGCATTTTGCCAGGAGGAGTTGTTTGTGAGGCAATGCCACTGAGCCATTAAGATGGTGGGGATTCCTTATTGGCTGATTGCTGTATCTAGATGATGCTAATTGAGTCAAGCTGTGTGTAATCAGTTAGGTATATATACCTCTGCTGTTCTGCAATAAAGCAGTTCCCGCTTCAACCTTCAAGTTGCTTATTACCTCCCGGTTATTTTGCCCAGCCGGACTGCTGCAGCTATCTTTGCTCCAATGTATATTTTTGGTGTCTTTGACTACTATTAGATAACTGTATTTATGTGGGTTTGTCTCTGTGTCTTCTATTCTGTTCCATTGGTCTACATGTCTATTTTGGTATAAATACCATGCTGTTTTTGTTACTATAGTTTTGTAGTATAGTTTAAGTTCTGGTATTGTGATTCTCTGGCTTCATTTTTTCTTGCTAAGGATTGCTTTAGCTATTCTGGGTCCCTTATTTTTCTAAATGAATTTCATGACTGCTTTTTATAGTTCTATGATATTGGGATTTTAATTGGGATCACATTGAATCTGTATAGTGCTATGGGTAATATGGCCATTTTGACAATATTAATTTTGCCTATGAAAGAGTATGAGAAATATTTCCATAATTCTAAAATCAAGAATCAATAAATGAGATGGATTCAAACAAAAAGCTTCCTCTCAGCAAAAGAAACAATCAATGAGGTGAGAGAGAGCCTACATTTTGGGAGCCAATGTTTGCCACACACATGCCAGTTAGAAAACTAATCTCCAGTATACATAAATAACTCAAAAATCTTAACATCAAAAAAGAAACAAAGACAACACAATAAAAAATGGGCTAAGGAGGTGAACAAACACTTCTCAGAAGAAGATATGTAATTGATCAACAAATATATGAAAAAAATGTTCAACATCTCTAGTAATTACAGAAATGAAAATCAAAACTATTTTAAGCTTTCATATCACATCAGTCAGAATGGCAGTTATCAAGAATATATACAACAATAAGTGTTTGCACAGTCACACATTGCTGGTAGGCCTGCAGATTAGTGCAATCAATATGGAAAGCAGTATAGAGATTCCTTAGAAAACTTGGAATGGAACTGCCAATTGACACAGTTATCCCACCATACCCAAAGAAATTAAAATCGGCATACTTTAGTAATGCAGCCACATCAATGTTTATAGCAGCTCAATTCACAATAGCTAAACATGGAGCCAACCTAGATGCCCTTCAATAGATGAGTGGATAAAGAAACTGTGGTATATATACATAATGGAATATTACTCAGTATTAAGAGATAAATGGATGGAGTTGGAGAATATCATGCTAAGTGAAGTAAGCCAATACCCAAAAACCAAAGGCCAAATGTTCTCTCTGATAAGTGGATGCTGATCCACAATAGGGAGGGGAATTGGAAAAATGGAGAAACTTTGGGCAAAGGGGAAAGAGAGGAGGGGAAGAAAAGATGGTGGAATGAGATGGACCTCATTACCCAAGTACATGTTTGACTGCGCATATGTTGCAAAGCTACATCATGTATAACCAGAGAAAAGACAAGTTGCGCTGCAATTGTGTACAATGAATTAAAGTGCATTCTGCTTCCATATATAAACTAATTAATATTTTTAAAAAGCCAATCAATCAAGAAAAGCCCAGAACCAGGCAGATAGTCAAACGAATTCTACAAGACCTTCAAAGAGAACTAATACCAATCCTCCTCAAATTATTCCATGAAATAGAAAAGTAGGGAAACCTTCCAAATTCATTCTATGCAGCTAGTATCACCCTGATACCAAAACTAGATAATGACCCATGAAGGAAACAAAACTTCAGACCAATATCCCTGGTGAACACAGATTCAAAAATTCTTAATAAAATCCTGGCAGATCACATACAAAAACATTAAAAAGATAGTGCCCCACGATAAAGTAGGGGGCCATCCCAGGGAAGCAAGGTTGGTGCAACATATGGAAATCAATGAATGTAATTAAGCACATCAATAGGCTTAAAGACAAGAATCATACACTGATCTCAATCTATGCAGAAAAAGCATTTGACAAAATACAGCAGCCCTTCATGTTTGAAAATTGAGAAAAAACCTGAGTAGGAAGATGCCTCAACATTGTAAACTCTTTATATGCTAAAACAAAAGCCAACATCATTCTAAATAGAGAAAAATTGAAAGCATTTCTTCTCAAAACTGGAACAAGACATGGATGCTCCCTTTCACCAATTTTATTCAACACAGTCCTGGAAACTCCAGCCAGAGCAATAAACAGAAGAAAGAAATCAAAGGGATAGGCAAAGGAAAAGAAGAACTTGAACTACCCCTATTTGCTGATGACATGATTCTATAATTATAAGACCCAAAATAACTCCACCAGAAAACTTCTAGAACTCAGAAATGAATTCAGCAAAGTAGCAGGATATAAAATTAACACCATAAATCAATAGTGTTCCTATACATCAGGGATGAATCAATTGAAGGAGAAATTAGGAACACTATCCCATTTAAAACAGCCTCAAAAAAATAAAATATTTGGGATCAATGTAATCAATGAGGTGAAACTCAACTCAAAGTGAATCATTTACCTAGGCATTAGATCAGAAACTCTGTGCTTATTAGAAGAAAAGGTAGACCCAACTCTCTGTCATGTCAACTTAGGAACTAATTTATTCAACAATACTCCTAAAGCACAAGAAATAAAATCAAGAATCAATAAATGGGATGGTATCAAACTAAAAATCTTCCTCAGAGCAAAGTGAACAATCAAGAACATGAAGAGAGCCGCTACAGAATGGTAGAAAATGTTTGCCGCTTGCACCTCTGATAGAGCATTAGACTCCATGATACATAAAGAACTCAAAAACTTACCCAAAAAACAAATAACCGTATCAATAAATAAGAAAAGCAACTAAATAGACACTTCAGAGAAAAAAAACTGCAAAATATCAATAAATAAGTGAAAATAAAATGTTCAACATCTCTAGCAATTAAAGAGAAAAGCAAATTAAAGCTATACTGAGATCCCATCTCACTCCAGTCAGAATGGCAATTATCAAGAATACAAGTAACAAACTGGGTGTGGTGGTACATGCCTATAATCCTAGTGGCTAGGGGGGCTGAGGCAGGAGGATTGCAAGTTCAAAGCCAGCCTCAGTAAAAGCGAGGTACTAAACAACTCAGTGAGACATTGTCTCTAAATAAAATACAAAATAGGGCTGGGGGTGTAGCTCAGTGGTGGAGTACCCCTGCGTTTAATCCCTAGGACCAAAAAGAAAAAAATACAAGTTACAATAAATATCGGCAAGGATGTGGGGGAAAATGTTCACTCATACATTGCTGGTGGGACTGAAAATTGATGCAACCACTATGGAAAGCAGTATGCAGATTTCTCAGAAAACTTGGAATGGAACCACCATTTGACCCAATTATCCCATTTCTTGGTATATACCCAAAGGACTTAAAATCAACATACTATAGTGATGTGGCCACATCAATGTTTATAACAGCTCAATTCATGATAGCTGAGCTATGGAACCAACATAGGTTCCCTTCCACAAATAAATGGATAAAGAAAATGTGGTATCTATGCACAATAGAATATTACTCTGCCATAAAGAAGAATGAAATGATGGCACTTGTCAGTAAATGGATGGAACTGGAGACTTATTGTGCTAACAGAAATAAGAAAATCCCCCAAATCCAAAGGCCGAATGTTCTCTCTGACATGTGGATGCTAAGACACAATAAATGTGGAGGAGGACAATAAAAATTTATTGGGTTAGACAAAGAGGAACAAAATGAAGGGAGGGTAGATGTTAAGAGGAAAGAATCAAATAACCATATCAATAAATAAGAAAAGCAACTAAATAGACACTTCAGAGAAAAACAACTGCAAAAGATCAATAAATAAATGAAAATAATAAAGGATGAATCAGACCTAACTTTCCTATGTTCATATATGAATACATGGCCAGTGAAACTCCACTTCACATACAACCACAAAGTGGGATCCTAATTAGAATAAGTTATACTCCATGTCAAAATACACTCCTCTGTCATGTAGATTTAAAAAGAACAAATAAAAAAGAAAAGCAACCATACAGCTAGTCTAGGACATAGCCCTTCTCTTCCTTTCCTTGTTCATCCAATATCTTTCAAGAAAATAGTCTCACCAGCCAAGAACTGGGCAGACAAACTAACCATGTTATGCCCATACAATGGAAGGCTACTCAGCAACACAAAGTGATGAGCTGTGGACACACCCCAAACAATGGCTTCCTCTGCAAATCTTCACACTTGGTGAAAGGACTGACATATATTTCTTAGAAATATTTCCAAGAAATTTGGGCGTATGTGTAGTGATGGAGAGCGGATGGGCACCTGCCTGGATGTGAAGGGGAAGTTCCGCAGTCTGGCTGGGCACAAATCACGAGCCACTGAAGCAGGAACAAACTTTATTTTTGAACTCCACCAGCAACTCCTCCCGAATGCTATGGCTTGTCCAGGAACCAGCCACCAGAAATATTTCCTCCAGAAATCCCTCCTTCTGCACTTCTCCAACCAATGGGAACTCCTGGGGAATCCCTGGGAATCCCCACGAGAACTTCAAAGTATCGCGATAACTCAAAACTAGCAGCCGAGGCGGATAGTAATGCCTTGCCTGTCAATCAATACTGTTGGCAAAATGCCAGGGGCCATACAGACTCGGCCATGGCTCTCAGCAGGGAAGGATGGAAAGGCCAAAGGCAGGGCCCAGAAAGGGGCACAAGGAAACTCTGGGGTCTAAGAGATAGGCCCATTCTCCTGACTGGTCAATGGTTTCAGGGGAACATGCAGCTATCACGTGTGCAATTATGCTGATGATGGATGTGCAACTCATGGGATCTCAGCTCTATCTTAATAAACCATATTTTTAAAAGTCAGGCACAGTAGTGTTTCTGGAGGGAAGTATGTGACTGGAGAAGAAAGAGCCCAGTGTGTTGACATTGCATCTAGCTTCTTTCTGCAACTGTCCTAAAGGGAAATATTTCCCCACATTTGTCCTGAATCTTTTCCCCAGGAACCCAGAAATCTTTTTTATTTTAATTATTTCAATTATTTCTTTCTTTTATTTGTTCTATTAATTACACATGACACAGGATGCATTTTGTTTCATTGTACAGCAATGGAGCACGACTTTTCCTGTCTCTGGTTGTACATAATGTAGACTCACACCATTTGTGCAATCACACATGTACCTAGGGTAATGATATCCTTCTCATTCCACCATCTTTCCTACCTCCATACCCCCTATCCTCCCTCCCCTTTGCCCAAACTTCTGCCATTCTTCCCATGTCCCCCCCATTACAGGTCAGCATCCACTTATCAGAGTCAGCCTTTGGTTTGTTGGGATTTACTTACTTCACTTAGCTTGATATTTTCCAACTCCATCCATTTACCTGCAAGTGCCATAATTTAATCTCTTTTAGTGCTGAGTACTATTCCATTGTGTAAATATACTACAGTTTCTTTATACATTCATCTATTGAAGGGCATCTACGTTGATTCTACAGGTTAGTTATTTTTAATTGATCTGCTATAAACATTGACGAGGCTGCATCACTGTAGTATGCTGATTTTAAGTCCTTTGGGTATAGACAGAGAAGTGGGATAGCTAGATTAAATGGTGGTTTCATTCCAAGTTTTCTGAGAAATTTTTGTACTGCTTTCCAGAGTGGTTTTACCAATTTTCAGTGCCACTAGCAATGTATAAGTTTACCTTTTCCCCTGCATCCTCACCAACACTTGTTGTTGCTTGTATTCTTGATAATAGCCATTTTGACTGGAATGAGATTAAATCTTAGTTTCAATTTGCATTTCTCTAATTATTAGAGATTTTGAACATGTTTTCATATGTTTGTTGATTGATTGTATACCTTCTTCTGAGAGGTGTCTGTTCAGTTCCTTAGCCCATTTATTGACTGGATTATTTTTATTTTTAAGTTTTTTGAGTTCTTTATATATCATGGAGACTAGTGCTCCATCTGATGTGTGCATAGTAAACATGTTCTCCTGCTCTGTGGGCTCTCTCTTCATGTTAATGATCATTTCTTTTCCTGATAAAAGCTTTTTAATTTGAATCCACTCCGTTTATTGATTCTTGGTTTTATTTCTTGCACTTTAGGAGTCTGGTTAAGGAAGTCAGGACCTAATCCAACATGATGAAGATTTGGGACTACTTTTTCCTCCTTAGGCACCAGGTCTCTGGTCAAATTCCCAGGTCCTTATCCACTTTGATTTGAATTTTGTGCATGGTGGGAGATAGGGGTTTAGATTCATTTTGCTGCATATGGATTTCAAGTTTTCCCAGCACCATTTGTAGAAGAGGCTATGTTTTTTCCAATGTATGTTTTTGGTGCCTTTGTCTAGTAGGGGGTTTGTCTCTGTGTCTTCTATTCTGTTCCATTGGTCTACATGTCTATTTTGGTGGCAATACCATGCCATCTTTGTTACTATAGTTCTGTAATATAGTTGAGTTCTGGCATTGTGATGCCTCCTGCTTCACTTTTCTTCTAAGGATTGCTTTGGCTACTCTGGGTCTCTTATTTTTCCAAATAAGTTTCATAATTGCTTTTTCTAGTTCTAAGAGAAATGTGATTTTAAATGGGATTGCATTAAATCTCTATAGCACTTTTGTTAGTATGGCCATTTTGACAATACTAATTCTTCCTGTCCAAGAACATGAGAGGTCTTCCATATTCTAAGATCTTCTACAATTTCTTTCCTTAGCATTCTGTAGTTTTCATTGTATATGTCTTTCACTTCTTTTGTTAGATTGACTCCCAAGTATTTTATTTTATTTTTTGAGGCTATGATAAATGGGGTACTTTTTCTAATTTCTCTTTTAGTGGGTTCATCATTGTTGTATAGAAATGCTTTTGATTTATGGGTATTGATTTTATATCCTGCTACTTTGCTGAATTTATTTATTAATTCTAGAAATTTTCTGGTGGATTTTTTTATCCTCTAAGTATAGAATTATTCCATTGGTAAATAGTGATTGATTGGTTTCTCCTTTTCCTTTTTGTATCCCTTTAATTTCTTTCATCTGTCTAATTGTTCTGGCTAGAATTTCACTCTTACGTTGAATAAGAGTGGTGAGAGAGGGCATCCCTGTCTTATTCCAATTCATAGAATAAATTCTTCCAATTTTTCTCCATTTAGAATGATATTGGCTTCAGGCTTAGCATATATAACTTTTACAATGTTGAGGTATGTTCCTACTATTCCTAGTTCTTCTATTGTTTTGAACTTGAAAGGCTGTTTCATTTTGTCGAATTTTTCTGAATCTATGGAGATGATCATATGATTTTTAAGTCTATTGATATACTGAATTACATTCATTGATTTCCATATGTTGAAACAACTTACATCCCTGGGATGAACCCCACTTGATCATGGTGCACCATCTTTTAAATGTGGTTTTGTATGCAATTTGCCTGAATCTTATTGAGAATTTTTGCATCTATGTTCATCAGGGATATTGGTCTGATGTTTTCTTTCCTTGATGTGTCTTTGTCTGGCTTAAGTATCACAGTGATACTAGCCTTGTAGAATGAGTTTGGAAGGGTTCCCTCCTTTTCTATTTCATGAACTAACACGAGGAGTTTTGTCCTTGGGCTGCACAGTCGAATGCCAGGTCAGGAGGGAAGATGAGTTGGTTCTGGTGGTGGGAGAGACAGCTGTTCCAGTTGTAGACTGGCCATGGCTACTGGGGTTACAGGTAGAAGGGACTAGAGGAGGGCTGGGGAAGGAATGAGAATGAGAAGGAACAGAAGAAGGAGCCAAAAGAGGAGAAAGAAGTATAAGAGGAGGAATATCTTTGGAAGAAGGAGGAGGAGGTGGAAGAGGAGAATCAATGCACATGGGGGTTGGGGATTCTATTCTGCAGGGTGCAGACTTGAAGGGGAAAGGCTCCAGGATAGGAGGTTTGGGCAGGTAGTAAATGGGAGGTGGTGCAGCTGGTGGCAAGTGATTAGGGTGTTGACCCTCACTAGCAAGAACCTTGTTCATTGGAACTGGGCCTCAAGTGAAGAAGAGGGCTGACTGGAGGAGGCAGAGGATGAGAACTAGGTATTCCCCCTCTCATCACTAATCACTGTGAGGGAAGGTAGAGTGACAGAATTGAGGTCCCAGCAGCCTAGACTGCCACATGGGTGATGGCAAGAATAGCTGGGATCAGGGCAGTGAGGGTGGGTGGGGTCAGTGGGTCTGCAGTTCCAGCAGGCTACACAGTTCTGGAGAAAGAAGGGGAAAGCTCAGTGGCAGGGCAGGCAACCACAGCCTCTCTTTGGCCTTCTAAGGCCTCCATGTCATCCTCCAAGTTTCTCTTTTTCTTGAGCCTCAGATCTTTCCTCCTTGTGTGCCTAAATCTTCCTTCTCAGAAAGAGGAGGCCACTTAGGAGTTGGAGGCAGACCACCTGGATGCCAAGGCAGTGGCAGACCATTGGCAAGGGCTTCTTTGTCTTTTGGGGCCTCCAGTGAGCAGGTCTGGGTGGAGGACAGCTCCACAGGAAGGCTTTTTGCCCAGCACCTGCTGGCCTGTCCTTGTGAGCCTGAAGACCTGGGTAGATGGTGTGCATCTAGCCCTTCCTTTTCCCACCTGCCTGCCAGCATGGAGCAGCCATGCTGCTTCTGTATCAGTCTGAGGCCAGGTTAGCACATCTGCAGCTTGGGTATACAATCTGTGCGAGACAAGACCATCACAAGAAAACTTGAGAGACGCATGGGCCCTCTCTTGCAATGTGTTTCCTCTCTGAGGCCTAGGACTAGGCTCCACAGCACTGAGATCTCCTTCCATCTCACTTCTTCTAGCACTACTTCTCTATTGCTCTGGGTACCCCTTCACTGATATTCCTGCCCCTCTGTCTCTTTGGGACTCTCTTCTTCCTCCTAGTAGGCCAGGCCTTCCTGAGGATGCTCTTGGGCCCTCACCTGTTTCCTCTGGCCAAGGAATAGGAAGATGACCAGATGTCATGGACTCCCCAGCCTGGTGGACCTGCTCAGGTGGCAAAGGCAGGAGGATCTATCTGCACTAAGGAGGAGGGATCCTTATGCTTGTGGAAGGTCTGAAATTCTGTGAGTTGTCAGTGGATGCATGGGTTTTTCCGGGAGTCCTCGCAGGAGCCTAGGGGTAGGATCCAAAAAGAGGAGTGAGCCGTCCATAGGAGATGGCCTCTGTGGTATCCAGGTGAGCAAGGCACAGGGGGTCAGGAGTAATAGTGGAAGTTCCTTGAGGCAGTGTGGATGGCACATGCTAGAACAGCAGGGTGATCCCACCCAGAGGCTGGAACAGAGTGGGTCAGGAGGTTGCGCAGATAAAAGCCCAACAGGTCCAGGTGGCATGGCCTGCCACTGCCTTTGCTGAGAAGACTGCCCATTCAGAGCACTTGGTGCCATTAGGAACCTGAGAACTAAGATCAGATCAAGGGAGCTGGGCTGGGACCCTGGTTCCTCAGGAGGCCAAAGATTCAGTGTTCTGTTCAGCCCTTGTGATGTCTGGCTGGAACATGTGATGTTGAAAGGAGTACAGGGAGCTTGCGATGAAGCCTAGTTGGTCAAGAGAAGGAACCAACCCAGGGCAAAGAGTGAAGCCCACTGTCCGCTACCTGGCTGTACTTTGCAGCTCCTCATTTGTAGCTCCACTGCTCATCGCAGGTGTGTGGCACCCTAGGGGCCACTATTTGAGGTTATGGGTTCCCAAGGCTCCGTGGTGTATGGCCTAGGGCGCTAGCTTGCACACCCTCTGCCTGTGTGTCACCAGCCCTCTCCACTTCTAGGGGGCAGGGAGGCAGGCCTGGGGCAGTGGGCAGAGGGCAGGCAATTGGTGTGGGAGAGGGATGGTGGACCTATTGCTGCTTGAGGGGACAGGGACATGTGGGAGCCGTGCAGGTAGTGCTGAAAGCCCAATGCCAAGGCCACTCAGATCCTGACAAGCCTCTCAAGCAACTTCTTTAGTGCCTTCGTTCCATATTGCCTGAAGCGCAGCTTCTCTAAGGCTGGTGTGGCCTCCTGTGTTGCGCCTGGGTTTCTGCGGAGAGGGAGCTGGTGCCCTGAGCTGACCACATGTTGCCAGCCACAGCTACCACTTCCAGGCAGGCAAATTCTATTCAATTTCCAGAAGGCATTTGATAAGAGCCTAGAAAAGCCCATACCCTTCCTGGGGGCATTCACCTGGTAGTGACCCAGCCAGGCCTTGAACCCAGGCCCTGTGCCTCCAGAGCTCATGCAGTGCCCCCTTTGGTGTCTCCACAGCATTTATGTGGCTCTTGTATCACCATTGTCTTTTCTGCTGTCCTTGGGTCTTGAATTCCAAGTCCTGTCAAAGTGAAGCCTGGAGAGCAGCCAGGAGTAGGTCAGCTCATGAGCTGACCAAGACCCACACTGGCCACCAGTCTCCTCAAGAAGTTGTGGGGTACCAGTAGTTAACAGAGCTCACTCACATCTCTCTTTCTCAAAGGAGGCCTGCAGCTCAGGTTTCTTCTCTGTGGAGTGACAAGAATTCAAATATATCAAGTTCATATTCTAGATCTGTTTGTGCTCATGTTGAATGATATTTAACACTGTAATAGTTTTTTATAGATTTTCTTATTTATGGTGTGTCTGTGGTTAGATTTCTTTGGCATATGTCAAAATCTATGTCTCAGTTCTTCATTTATAATAGAAGAGATATTGTAGGAGAATGTGTGTCTCAAAAAGTTTCAAGGAGTTTTAGGAGATGGGGCAATTAGTGTAAAAACCAGTGTGGCGTATGCCTTTACATGAGAGAAAAATTTTCAGGATGAACTAGTGAGAGTATGGAGAGAGATTTATTTAAGAAAGGAGATACCGGGTTGGGGTTGTGGCTCAGTGGTAGCACACTTACCTAGCACTTGGGAGGCACTGGGTTCAATACTCGGCACCACATAAAAATAAATAAATAAGTTATATCCATCTGCTAAAAATATTAAGATGAAGAAGGAGGAGGAGGAGGAGAAGGAGGAGGAAGGAGGTACACATTTAAGGGATTATGCTGGTCATTTCCAGAGTGAGAAATTGCCTGGAGACATAGGCTTGCCTACATTATCCAAAGTCAGCTTTATTAGGAATGGGTACTAAGTCAGAGTTATACTTAAGGTATCTATTTTATGGTTCTTCTGCTACTGCCTGGTTCAGCCAAGACCTCATTTTTAAGTTCGGTCCTTTCCAGCATCCCCTGGATTTTTCCAATATTCCAACCATAAGGGGTCTGTTAAAGAAGAATGAAGCTTCATTAAAAAGCCCTTTGAGGTGCCCCTTATGAAATAAGTTAGGTGAGAGAAATTATTCCAAATAACAAAACTGGAGATGACCAGGTTACTTTATCATTGGGTTCTGGTTTGAATTTATCCTCTTCAAAATTCAGATATTGGCAATACTATCATATTCAGATGTAAGGCCTTTAAGGGATGATCGAGCCTTGAAAACTCCTCCCTCGTGAACTGAATCAAGACCCTTATAAAATGCTTCATGCAGCATTTGGTTAGCTTGCCTTTCCACCTTGGGAGAACATGGTGCTTCTTTCCCCATTGCATTGCATTGCATTGCTCCAGACTGATGAACCTGCTAATAGCTTGATTTTAGCCTTCCCAGTCTCCAGAGTTGTGATGATAATATATTTGTACTTTATACATTTTCTCATCTGAGGTATTTGTTATACCAAACAAAGATGCAGAATGTGCTACTTAATGTTGCTTTCCATGCTCCCATTTCTTTGTTGGAACTTATAATGTTCACCCTTACCCTTTTCATGCCTGTTAAATTAGGAGTATCAAAAGATGGTAGCTTTTTTTTTGTACAAAAGTTGCAAAATCATGAGGAATACATACAGATCAGATTACATTTGAAAATGGATGCTATTGTTGGATAGGATTTGATTATTTTTCTCTAGTACCAGTATGATTGTGGTTTTATTTTATCTCTGCATTATGGTAAGTAGTGGCATCTTTCAAGTAGTGTATAGAGGAGAAGGGTAAGTGTATATGCATTTGCATGCACGTGTGTGTGTGTGTGTGTGTACTGGGACACTTAGACAATGTAGTAGAGCAATTTGGGGTGACTTCATGGCTCCCAACACATCCCCAGTGACTGTTTCCAGCCTCTATCTCCTTCAGATTATAGCCCCACCTCCTGAAACATAATGTTCAATTTAGTGATAAGCACATGGACCAGGCTAATTCATTAGGAGTACTGCAGTGTTTTTTAGGCAAAAACTGGTAAGGCAGAGGCATTTGGGCCATTAGGAAGACTTAGATTCAAAGCGGCCATATTTACTATGTGCATTTCTATTTTTGGACATCCACACTTGGAATTTCCTCTGGAAGTCTCTTGCCCTGATATTTTGCATGACTGATTGGTATTCAGCTCAAATATTGCCTCCTTTTCTAAGGCCTTTTTTTTTTTTTGCAGGTCCCAAGCTGCCTGCCCCATCCTCCATCTTTACCACTTACTTTCAAGCATGAAACTCTACTTAATTTTCTTCATACCTTTTTATTTATTTATTTATTTTTTATTGGTTGTTCAAAACATTACAAAGCTCTTGACATATCATATTTCATACATTAGATTCAAGTGGGTTATGAACTCCCATTTTTACCCCAAATACAGATTGCAGAATCACATCGGTTACACATCCACATTTTTACATAATGCCATATTAGTAACTATTGTATTCTGCTACCTTTCCTATCCTCTACTATCCCCCCTCCCCTCCCATCTTCTCTCTCTACCCCATCTGCTATAATTTAATTCTCTCCCTTATTTTTCCCTTTCCCCTCACAACCTCTTATATGTAATTTTGTATAACAATGAGGGTCTCCTTCCATTTCCATGCAATTTCCCTTTTCTCTCCCTTTCCCTCCCACCTCATGTCTCTGTTTAATATTAATCTTTTCCTCTTGTTCTTCCTCCCTGCTCTGTCCTTAGTTGCTCTCATTATATCAAAGAAGACATTTGGAATTTGTTTTTTAGGGATTGGCTAGCTTCACTTAGCATAATCTGCTCTAATGCCATCCATTTCCCTGCAAATTCCATGATTTTGTCATTTTTAAGTGCTGCGTAATACTCCATTGTGTATAAATGCCACATTTTTTTTATCCATTCATCTATTGAAGGGCATCTGGGTTGGTTCCACAGTCTAGCTATTGTGAATTGTGCTGCTATGAACATCGATGTGGCAGTATCCCTGTAGTATGCTCTTTTAAGGTCTTCAAGGTCTTCAAGTTCGAGAAGGGCAGTAGCTGGGTCAAATGGTGGATCCATTCCCAGCTTTCCCAGGAATCTCCCTACTGCTTTCCAAATTGGCCGCACCAATTTGCAGTCCCACCAGCAATGTACAAGAGTACCCTTTTCCCCACATCCTTGCCAGCACTTGTTGTTGTTTGACTTCATAATGGCTGCCAATCTTACTGGAGTGAGATGATATCTTAGGGTGGTTTTGATTTGCATTTCTCTGACTGCTAGAGATGGTGAGCATTTTTTCATGTACTTGTTGATTGATTGTATATCCTCCTCTGAGAAGTGTCTGTTCAGGTCTTTGGCCCATTTGTTGATTGGATTATTTGTTATCTTATTGTTTAATTTTTTGAGTTCTTTGTATACTCTGGATATTAGAGACCAATCCACAAAATTACAACTTTCTTATATTTGATAAAGGGGCTAAAAGCATGCAATGGAGGAAGGATAGCATCTTCAACAAATGGTGCTGGGAAAACTGGAAATCTTTATGCAACAAAATGAAACTGAATCCCTTTCTCTCGCCATGCACAAAAGTTAACTCAAAATGGATCAAAGAGCTTGATATCAAATCAGAGAATCTGCGCCTGATAGAAGAAAAAGTTGGCTCTGATCTACATATTGTGGGGTCGGGCTCCAAATTCCTTAATAGGATGCCCATAGCACAAGAGTTAATAACTAGAATCAACAAATGGGACTTACTCAAACTAAAAAGTTTTTTCTCAGCAAGAGAAACAATAAGAGAGGTAAATAGGGAGCCTACATCCTGGGAACAAATTTTTACTCCTCACTCTTCATACCTTTTTATCATTTATTTTTCAAATAGGTACCCATCTCAGTCTCTCAACTTCTCTCCTTTATCTCTGCATATGTATTCTCCAAATTTGAGCTGTGCTAATTTCTTATCACTCTCATGGGCTTGTATCAATGATTCCACCTCTAGTTACTATTTCAGCTTCAGGTTTATCTCCTCTGGCCATATTTCCATAGCTTAAATTCCTGAGATAACATTGATTTGTCATATTGTTTTCTGAATTCATATCAGAAGAAGACCACCAGCTTGAATAAAATCTAATCTCAGGTCAGGTGTACCTCCCTATGTAATGGGAGATGAACATTTTATTTAACTTCATTTCCCCAGTGGCTGATTTTGCATCAGAAAAGTGACTAAGTGTGGTACCCAGATGAGTCGTATCAAACCTGGAAACTCATTAGAAAATCAACTTCCTTAGGCCTTCCCCCAATCTTCTGAATCAGAAACTCTGAGTATTTTAATAATCAGGAATATAATTTGATTTGTGTTTTGATAGTCTCTAGAACTCCCAGAAACCTGAAGATAATATGCATGCCTACCTGTTCATTTTTTCCATATTTCCTTCAGAAAACAACATGGAATAATGAAAAAGAAAAGACAAGTCAACACAGAAACCATTCCCTCAACACTGAACTTCAAAATAACTGTAAATTTAAAAAAAAGAAAAGAATGACTGAATATCAGTCCACTATTTCTCAGTTCCCATTCTACCCTTGCTCTATATCATGAGTTTTTGGGTGCAAACACAAATTCAGAAAAACTTCAGGAAACACAGAGGATGCCAATAAGGAGCCTTGGTTCAATCTAAATATACCACTAAAGATATCAAGTCTTCCTTAAATTTAAAATTACTGGAAAAAAAAACCCAGGTAAGCTAGAGAAGAAAGGTGGATGTCATGAAAATGGAAGGGAGAATAATAGAGTAGGGCAAAGAGACCATGGGGAGAAGGAGAGAGAAAGGGGAAATATTGGGCAATGATATTGATCAAATGATATTGTTACATCATGTGCATGTATGAGTATATAATAGCGAATACCACTATTAGGTATGATTATAATGCACCAATAAAAATATGGCTGGAGGGGAGGTATCCAGGTAGATCAGAACACAAACTACAGAGGGAAGAACTTGAAAACATATGCAGTTTGAAGAGCCAGTCTTAAACATAGAGATTCTTTGAGTGAAAAGGGGAAAAAGCATCCTTTTAAGAATAGGAAAAAGGAAGTAAGGAGGAAAAGTTAGAGTATAGTAATCCAGAAGGTATCTATACTCACATCACAACCCTTCAGTCACCACCCAACAAAAAATATTCAAGAAGAAATTAATATGTCCATACAGAGGTATAATCAACCAGGAGATGGCCAAGAAAACTAACACGAGGTCTGATGCTATAGTACTTTAAACTATAGAAAGTACCAGGTTTCTCAACATTAGGCTTCTCATCTCCTCCACAATGAAAAATGTCTCTAGATATTGCCAAATGTCTGTTGAGAAGCCAAATTATCTGCAGTTGAGATCTCTGGTATATCTATCTGAGATGAATATAAGGTAGAGATGGGGGAATAAAACCAACCTATGTATGTCGTGACAAAGTAGAAATAATAGAAGCAAAAATGTAAAGAGAAATAAAATAATCAATCTCTATTTCAGCAACAGACAGTATTTAAAGGGTACCAATAAAAACTTCAGAACCAGATAATAAAATATTAAACACAAAAGAAATTGACTAAGTGCACTAAAATGTAAGTACAAAACTAGAACAAAAATGCAAACTTTCCAAAATACCATCCATTTTTTAAATTAAAGGCAAAGCACACAAACATTTCGTTGAAAATACAATGAATACATACAATCACAGAAGTCCAGGACAAAACATACTGGTTATGTCAATAAAATTGAACAGGCTTAACTCATATTAATTTTAAAAGATTTCCAATTTGACTAACAAAATAAACCACATGTATATCTGGGATGCACAAACCACACCTAAAACAAATTAAGCTGAAAAATAAGTGATATACAAAAGTATACATGGAAAATAATGCTGGTATCAGAAAAAGAATTCAAGCCAAAGGAAATGTAAAAGTACCTTTTAGTGCTAATGGAGAATCTACAACAACAAAAAAGGATAAAATATTATGAATAACTGTGTGCTAAAAAACATAGAAACCATGTTTATGAAGCAAACAATAGAGTAGAAGCAAAAGAAAAATAAGGATAGGAACGCAATGAAATTGCAGACTTGAATACACATTTCACAGTATAGTCAGGTCACTTGAATAGAAAAATAGAAGATACAAGTAAGAATTTATGGACATATGTCAATCTCTGTATCCTTCTAAGAGAGGCTATTTTTTTTTCAGTATTGAGCACTGAACCCAGGGGTACTCTAAATGCTGAGTAAAATCCTCATCCCTACCTTTTCTACTTTGTTTTAAGACTGTCCCACTAAGTTGCCCATGTTTGCCCTACTATCTCTCTGGTGTCCAGGAATGGTCAAAACTGTTTTGAACCTTTATACAGATTTTCTCTAATTTCTTTTGATTCCAAAACGCTGTGGTCCAGCAGAGGAGACGGAACCACGTCATCCAGCTGGAATAGTTAACATTGCAATTTCAGGAGATGATGGCCAGTAAACATCAATTTAGTTGAGAGATGTTTTTGCTCTTCTGAATTCATGCCCTCCCCTTTTGGATATGACTCCTGCTGGAAGTACTGATTCCTGTTTTTACTATGTCTATGTCTTTTCCATGACTTTATTTGTTGCTTACATTTAATTTTAACCTTAAAAACTTTCTGCTGACAGATAAAAATGTCCCCCAACCTCAAGACTTCTGCCTTACCCAGCTTTCCTCAATATTTGTTGAAAAGTGGATTTAACAGCTATCTGTGATATTGAGAGAAGTGGATGCCATTTAAAACTGATCGGAGACCACAGTGGCAGGTGGAAAAGTAGGAATTAATTGCTTATGTAACAACACACACACACACATACACACACACACACACACATGCTCTGCTCAAACCCCAGCATAAAAAAATACACAATGCACACACTTAAAAGAAAGGTATCATAAAGGCAGAAATTCCAAAAGAAATCACTTTGGACATCTGAAAAAAATCTAAATTCATATTTTCTTTGCTCATTTGCTCTTCACCATGGCTCTGTTGTAAGAGATCCAGTTTCTTTGCCCCTATTTTGCTCAATGTCCATGACCTTCTTTAAATGCCTTGATCTGAGGACTACACAGAAAACGTTTATGGGCTGAGCGAGGAAGCAAGGATGGACCTCAGGTTGAATATCTCCTCTCACCTTTAGAAAACAGCAGAAATAAGCAGATGCAATTTGTTATACTCACATTGTTGACAAGATTACCATGAGTGCTACAGGCAAAAATAGCAACAAAGAGCTTGCTTCATCTGCCAACTGTTCTGTGTCTTGAGGGAATGTGTTGATTCACTCACTGACTGAACTAAGCCATTTTGCAGAATATATGAATCTTGCCTCTGATCCTGGTGCTTAACGTCTATGTTGCAGGACTGTATTCTCCATGTCAGACACAATCTGTAACATGACAACAGCACTATCTCTTTCCCTCCCTTTCTCTCATTTTTTTAAGACTAAAGAGAATGTTTCTGTCACTTATCACTAGTGTTTGGTTCTTTCACCTAGTTTTTTCAATTCACCCTAGAAGACATTGATAGATCTCTTGAGTATAGGTTTTGATAATACTTTCTCGTGTACAAAGTATTTTAACATAATGGGCTGGGGTTGTAGCTCAGTGGTAGAGCACTGGGTGGCATGCACAGATACTGGGTTCCATCCTCGGCAGCACACACACACACACAAATTAACATAATGATAAGATAGTATTTACCCATTTATTTACTTCTGCCAGACAAGAGACCTAGAAATATGTGTCCCTAGCACATATCAAATCAACTGGGAAAGGCAGGAATATTCTAATAATAATAATAATAATAATAATAATAATAATAATAATAGCCCGTTTCAACAAGGACAAATATGAAGTTAGTTTGTTTTTTAATTCTTTTACTTCCATGCCCCTCCTTGGATCTTCTGATCTATCTAATAATATCCCTAAGGGAATTATTTGGTCCTTTAACTCTATTTGCTTTCTTCTGAACACATTTCATGTATGCCAGAAATGTTTTTTAATTTATTTCTGGTCCTAAAGGCATATAGATTTAGAAGAATAAGAGTAGAGCCATGACAGTAAAGCCATATTGGGAAAATCTGAAGCCCTGTCCTGTGCCCACAACCAATCCAACAGCAATCTGTTGCCTAGGAAGATGGGCCTATCCTCCACTGAATTTTAGACTACATCTCTTACCCTGCCTCCACATTTGCCATAGGACATATCTTCATCTTTTACTGCACACAATCACAAGAGCAATGAAGACATTGAGAATGGTCTGACTATAGGTGTGCTGGGTAGTCAGATGCCTGCTCACCCCACCTTTCCATGAAAGACACCTTGGAAAGATACCTCAGCTTCTTGGCTTGTTATATCTCAGCTATTCCTCCTAGAAGCTACCTGAGCCTGAGCCTGTTTTTTGTTTATTTTTTCTTTTTTTGTGTGTGCCAGGGATTGAACCAAGGGGCATTTAACCACTGTCCACATCCCCAGCCCTTTTTATTTATTTTTTATTCCAAAACAGGGTCTCACTAAGTTGTTGAGGGCCTCACTAAGTTGTAGAGGCTGGCTTTGAACTTAAGATCCTCCTGCCTCAGCCTCCCAAGCTGCTGGGATTACAGGTGTGTTCCACTGCACCCAGTGCTACCTGAGTATTTCTAAGCTTGGGTTTCTCCTTATCTGTCAGATAGTAGATGTATTGCTATAAGAATTCATTTGTTACTTTTAAAGGACCAGTCAGCAAATTAATTAATATATAATGAAGTACATGTTATAATTAATACATGTTAATTATGTACCAACTAATTAATACATATTCTTTCCTTTTTTCTCCTGCTTCCCCAACTCATATTATTAGTAAATACATTTAAGGCTTAGGGTATTCAACATTGTAACAGAATCTCAGACCTCAAGGAAACTAGCAATGGCATAAGACTGGGCTCCTTCTAGTGGTAGAATTGCTTTTAAATCTAGAGTCCTTCAGAAAAGAATCCATTTTCCTTTTCTTGCCTATTAGCTTCTCAGAAAGAAGACCAACTGTTCTAGATGTGACCTTGTCTCATTGCTCACCCTGCCACCTGGTTTAAGCTTCTCAATATCACTAAGCCTGTGTTTTTTCTGTCTAGGAAAATACTGACTCAGATACTAGAAACTTTGAGAAATCATACCTTGGGTTTTACTCAGCATTGGTGTAGAAATAAAAATATATCTGCTATGGATGTGCCTGCTATTAAAATTGCAGGTAATTTTTAAAACCCTATAATACAAAGAGTCAACTCTTCATATACATTGATTCCATAATTTTTGACCAATTATGGACTAAAATGTTTTTCACTATTGAGTCTCAAGGTCAAACTGAGAATCCCTTGATCAAGGTAAACATAATAATGAGAACATGATATAATTTTCAGAGTTAATGACCCTCAATATTACCAACTAGCCCACCTTTGGCATTTATTTAGTTGGAAGAAATATAATACTTAGACCTTTGAAAAATCTGTATCTCTAGGTCCTGGAGCATCAGTTATTCCTTGAATTTAGAAATAAAATTCTAGCTCGTACATCTACTGATTGGGTGTTTTTCAAATTATTTTCATATGCTACTATATTTTTTCTTGCATTTGGTGAAGTCATATCAAACCTCTCTGGCACTTCTTTTGGGAAGTAATTTGTAAAACCTCCATTTCTGAAACTCAGGTTCTAAAATATAATAGAATGGTGTGAAAAGAGGGCCTGGGGCTACCATCTCTAGCTTGGACCAACTGGCCTTCTCTGTGACCATTAGCCAAGACAGATAGAACTGGTTGATTTTCAGGGGTCTTGAAGAAGCAATAAAAAATCACAGAGCAATAAACTTGGTTTACTTGGCTCAGCTCTCATTTGTCAGACTTTAAAATGTTACCTATGTCCTAAGAGTCAAAGTTCATTTTTCCCCCAATCAAATCTATAGATCCAGCAGATTGCTTTTCCCCAGTGAATTGTATTTTTCCTAAAATAAAAATTTTAAACATAACATCCAAAATAGTTTAAGGTATGTACAATATTTGTATTTATGGCAAAAACCAAAATAATAGTTCTTCTAAGTAGCCACATCTGATCATCAAAGAGATACTCTTTTTATCTACCTTCAAAAAGAAGTTGTATATATAAACCATTGACCTGGAAGAAAAGCTGGATGTGTCATGAAAAGTTCCAACTTGCCACTGGAAGAAAGGAAGAAAGGTAAGAAAGGAGGTGGGGAGGGAGAATAGAAAGGAGAAAGAGAACAGAATTCTAGTAACTTTCACATATCATAAGTGACAAGGCTTGTGCCACATTTAACTCAACCTTCTTCTTACACTGCTGTGCATGTATTGATGAAACTAATGCTCTGCGATCAATCCTTTGAATGTAGATGGATTTCTAGTGCAGAGTTCAGCAGAGCTGTTAGGAAAGTTAGGGTGTTATAAGTTACATCTATCAGCATTTCTGCAATTAGTGCCTGAAATATGACAGTTTTTCCTTTGGTTTCTGAGTTTTTAACTATTCAAGCAGAGTATAGAGGTGCACACCTGTAATTCCAGTGGCTCAGGAGGCTGAGGCAGGAGGAGAGCAAGTTCAAGTCAGCCTCAGTGATTTAGTGAAACCCTGTCTCTAAATAAAATACAAAAAGGGTTGGGAATGTGACTCCATGATTACGAACCCCTGGGTTCAATCCCTGGAACAAAAAAAAAAAAAAAAAGAAAAGGACTATTAAAATTAAAAATGTAGAAGTATATCCTAGATTTTAACTAAATGATAATGTATGTCTACATAGTAATTCCCAAGTGGTAATGTCAATGGGCATTCTATTTCCTAATCTGATCAAGAACTGGCTTTCTGAATCTCTTCAGAGACTCTGTAAAATTTTATACCTGCTTCATCATCATTGATCAATATTCATAAAAACATCCATAATTCTTGAGATACTGAATTCTATTGGTGATGCAGGAAGAAAAAATAAACAGTTCTTGGAAGGACAGTATTATGAATAAAGAAAGTGTTCTCTCAGGGACTCTCCCTTTCTGCCACATCCCTATGCAGAATAGGGTCTCCTCCCCAGAGGAGCAGTGCCTTCCTCCTGCCCACCCCTCCACAGAGCCCATTGTAACTCCTGATGTGTTCTGCTTGCCTTCTTCTCTATTCCCATAACATCTTGCTACAATGCTACAGTGATTGTAATAATCTAATTTGCATGCACATGTTAATGGTTTATAAGAGTTTAAGGTGTTCTCCCTCCCAGGCAACATGCTTACATACTTGCATTTTTTGCTTGAGCTTCAAGGGCTCTAATCTAAAGGAGAAACCTAACGTTCCCAAGATGGTATTTGCTGATTTTAATAGAGCCCAGGGCTAATTCACACAGTCTCATATCCAGCCACTGGCAGGAAGAGCGACTTTATTCTACCTTCTCTTTCCTGAAAGATGAAAAAATCAATAACCAGCTTCTCAAAATGATTCTGCAATGGTACAGTCACCCTGAATAGCAGAAGCAAAATGTTCAGAGGACAGCCCCTGGACAATAACATCAGCTCTGGGAGCACAACTGGAAGAAGTGGAGATGTATTTGTCACTCTGACAGCACTGCCAGGTGAGTGCCTCTCTGCCATTACAACCATTGTATTGGTATCCCAGTCCAAACATGGAAAAGTATCTTTAGAAGATAATGATCCCAGGGAAGGAGAAATAAGAAAAGTGTGCACCCTCTGAGTGCTTTAAACCCAAAATTACTAGGGACAGGGAAAGAAATATCTCCAGAAGTCCATTTGCTGCTCCTCCGGACTCCTTCCTGTTCTACAAACTCCCTGGTCCCTTTCTTTCAGCTCTTTTCAGCAACACAGACTGGGATTTCTGTTAAAAGTATCAAAATTATCCATCTTGCCAGGCAGAGATTCCAGGCTTAAGAATAAGTCATTTTGCAAGCCTACTTGTTTTTCAAAGAAATAATCAGCAACTATTTGGGAAGATTTTCTTTTCTCTAAATCCCCTTGCTTTGAATGTCCATCACACAGAGTTGTTCCCCAGCACGTTTTGCACAGAAGATGCTGATTTGTCGATATCTATCCCTTTCTAAGTAACTGTGGAGCCATCTGGCACGTAGTAAACAGGCTTATGCATTAACTGACTGCACTCAGGAAACCTTGCAGTTAGCAATTAATTTTATCCCTGAATAATGCAATGAAAATGATAATCGATGGGACAAAAATGGACAGCATTGGAAAAGAGCTTGGAAAACACTGCAGGTCTACAGATGCAGAGGTTCCTATGCGTTCACTCAGATCAGAAATCAAATCACTGTCAGATTATCTTGTAGTTTATGGATCCTTGTTGGTTGCATAAATGGCAGCCCACCGATCATAAATTCCACACAGTCTTCTCTTAATGACCTTAATGGGTTGCTATTATTTTACTGTGCTATCATTCAAAAAGAGTCCATCTGGTATTCATAAATATAGGCAGACAAGGGTGGACTTCCACAGTTACAAATGCAACCCCAAATAACATCAGTTCAGGTGTAATCAAGAGCTTCTTGGTAAAGCAAAACCTCCCATGATGAGTTTCCACAATTCCCTTACTAAATGAATTAACCCAAACGTTGGACATTTGGCATTTGGTCAAGTAAAGCACTGTTATTTTACATGATGAGTCATTTTAAAATGTTTATTTTGAAAAATATTGAAGTGATAAAAGCATGTATAGTGCCATAATGTTTATCTTCTAACTAAATGAAGTTCAAGTTCCTCCAGCAAACAACCTGACCAAGGGTTTGAGTGCAAGAAGTTTTAGGGCAGTGACTTTTGGAAGCACAACGAAGAGTGGTGAAGTGAGATAAAAAGTACAGAAGAAGGGTATGAATCGATGAGTGTTATGGTTTGGGTGTGAGGTTGTCCCCCGAAAGCTCATGTGTGAGACAATGCAAGAAGATTCAAAGGGGAAGTGATTGGGTTATGAGAGCCTTAACCCAGTCACTGAATTAATCACTTGGGGGGATTAACTGGTAACTGGAGGCAGGTGGGGTGTGGCTGGAGGAGACAGTGCATTGCATTGGGGGCGTGGCTTTGGGTACCTATTTGTATCCGGCAAGTGGAGACTTCCTGCTTCTGATCATCATTTGAGCTGCTTCCCTTTGCCACACTCTTCTGTCATGATATTCTACCTCATCTTCAGCCTGGAGGATTGGAGCCGGCTGTCTACAGATTGAGAACTCTGAAACTGTGAGCCCTCAAATAAACTTTTCATCCTCTTCAATTGTTCTGATCGGGTCTTTCAATCACAGCAACGTAAAAGCGGACTGAAATAATGAGTTAACTCTGTGAAAACACAGAGCTAAATCCTGCTGGAGACCCCTGAGACGATTATTTCTCAGAGATACCCATCATGGTATTTGTTCACAGCACTTGTCCCTTATTGCTCGCCAGTTGCCCCTGGGACATTGGGCCTATCCCAGGAGGAGGAGGCATGCTTCCAGTCAGAGTGAACCCTCAGGCAGAGAGCAGGAATCCAGCCCAACATAGAACTGCCTCAGGGGGACCAAAGGGATGTGGGCAGAGAACAGACTGCACCTGCTCAAAGGGGGTTAGATTTGATGACTTCCAACATGCTTTCGGCAGACAGGGATGATGCTGAATGATCTTGCATAACACTTTTTGTTTAACCCTTATCCTTTTGTGGTACTGGGTATTGAATCCAAGGGCACTCCATCACAAAGCTTTATCCCCAGTCATTTTTATTTTTTTGAGACAGGGTCATTTTTTTTTTTTTTTTTTTTTTTTTTGCCAAGGCTGGCCTCAAACTTACAATCCTCCTACCTTGGCCTCCTGAGTCACTGGAATCATAGGCATGTGCCACCACATCTGGCACATCTTTAGCATTTTGTGCAATAAACTTTAGAGAAGAAAAAAATTGTAGTAGGAACTTTGTGAGTAGGAAATTGGTGAGTAGGGACTAGCACCCTGCTGTATTCTACAAATACAGGAAGGCTTACCTCAGAGATATTTCAAGTTCAGTTCCAGACCAATGTAATAAGGAGCCACATGAATTTTTTTTTTGGTTTCTCAGTGCATATAAAAGTTACATTCACACTATACAATAGTCAATTAAGTGTGCAATAGCATTATGTCCAAAAAATTTACATAGCTTAATTTTACAAATACTTTATTGCTAAAAGAAAAAATGCTAATGATCATCGGAACTGTTAGAAAAATGGCCCTGACACATTTGTTTGATGCAGGTGACCATGAACCTTTAATGTATAAATATAGTGATCTCTGAAAACTGCAGTAAAGCAACATGCAATAAAACAAGGTATGCTTACTTGTTGCCTTGAATAACATATTTTTAAAAGTACAGAAAATACTTAAAAGAAATATGCTCTTTAAAATGCTATATCTAGTTAGTGAAATTGTTTTCTAGGTTTTTTTCCCTTTATTTTTCAGTTTTTCATAAAAGTCATATGCCCTTCTAGAGAATTTGTAAAGCATAAAAAAGTAAATTAAAAAAAAACTACTTTTCTTACAAAAACAAAGCAAGAAAACAGGTGCTTTCATAAACTCAAATTTAGCCCCATGCCAACATATAGATCTAAATGTAATGCAAAGTTTTAACTTTCAATATGGTGATTGGTTACTTAAGTGGTAATTATATACCCGCCCCCCCACACCAAAAATAACAATAGCATATTTCAACAAAGAAAAGAAATGCTTTGATTAAAGGTGGCATCAGTAAGTAACACACCCATGTTGATTTCTAGCTTTTCAAAGCTTTTTTCACCTGTTTCTTCTGGGCCTCTACATAACATAGAACTCTTCCAAGCATAAAACTTCCCTGATTTAATTTAGAATCTAAAATACACTTTAGTATAGTGCTAAGCTTAAGATTGAGCTTTTTTGAACTCTAATGAACCTCCTTAATTTCAATGTATCGTTATAACTGCCAATTTAATTTTTCATGTTTTAGAGAAACCTGTTTCAATCAGCACATTATTAACAATTAATGGTCAGGTTTAGGATGGGATACTCTAATTTTAATAAAACCCTCCACAGGAAAGGTCAACGAACCTCACAGAATCAATCATTTATAAGCAGTCTTTGGTTTTCATTGAAATATTTATGAATGATAAAATTATTTTGACAAGGCAAAGTTCAATACGGAGGCCATTTCTGACAACATGACATGATTTCATAAAAAATCCGGGATATAATTACATAAGGAGAAAAAATCCAGAGGAAATGGATAATTCCACTTTAAATTCTCCACAGAAAAACAGAGGTATCTGTGAACATACACATGATCCCATATGCAACATGTTCTCAGGATCACACCAAAAGAGGTGGAAAAAAATAAAATTGAAATAAATATATAAGAAAAAATGTAACTATTCTCCAGTGTCTTAGCAAGCAGATGTATGTACTTCTATGACATAAAAATACCAGTCAAAAGACTATTATACACAAGAAGAATCAGGTCAACATTTTTAGTTTTTTAAATATAGAACATCCTACCTCTCATGCAATAAATCTAACAGAAGAAGATGGCATTGTGTTATTCGTTTTGTTTTCCGTTTGTTTGTTTTTTGGTACTGGGGATTGAACCCAGGTGCATTTAACCGCTGAGCCACCTCCCCTGCCCTTCTTATTTTTTAAAATTTTGAAATGGTGTCTCACTAAGTTGCTGAGGGCCTCGCTAAATTGTTAAGCCTGGCTTTGAACTTGCGATCCTCCTGCCTCACCCTCCCAAACTGCTGGGATTACAGATGTGCACCACCATGCTGGGCTACAATGTCTTATTCTTAACAACTGTAATGGAGATTGCAGATTGTGGATGGTTAAAGTAAATTAAGAATGTGCATATGCTGGGCATAGTGAATTGGAGGGCCACCACCTTGGGGATCCCTGCAAGAGCAAGCTGCAAGCTCTTTTCTGTGACATACGTATAGAAGTTAGCTATGTATTCTGGCAGCATCGCCAAGCAAAATGTGGACTTCTTGCTCCATGCAGCCTCAGCTGGGTGGCTTTTAATGTTCATTATAATCTTATTTCACATGCATGCAAACAGGAATCCAGGAAGAAGCCATTCATACATGGGAGAAACTTTCAATATGATTTGCTGCTGACCCTGAGCAGCTCACCCCCACAGGCCCATCTTCACAGGTCAAATCAACAAGTCCTTGATGTGGAATGGGAGCTATATTTTATTTGGGGAGCAGAATTAGATATAGTAAAATGAACTAAACAACTTTATAAGTCAACAGGGTTGTTTACTTTCTTTCCCATAGTTAGCAGCAGATACATAAAGTCACTTAAAGTTTTCTAGAGCTAATTCAAACTTGTTCAATCTTGTCTAACTATGTTCAACCACATGACTCCTTTACTGTGTGGAATGTTGGGACAAATAGAAATATTATATGGATCTGATATATAGATTAGCAGTGTCCACAAGACCATATTGATTTAGAATAATTAAGCAGAAGTGAAACATCCAGAGTATAGAAAAACTAACATCATTTTAAGCACATATGTAATGTGCTGTATAATTAAACCATTTCCAACAGAAGGCTATGAAACACTCTATTTGTAAAATTAATGAAACCTATTTTTACTATTAATTGTATGCTAGTGACTGTTGTTTGAGTATCTTCCAAATACATAAAAACAATTAATTTCCTTTATATTTTGAGGACAATCCTGGGTCTGCCTTTATTAGTAATGTGCTGAAGGAATCATTATTTTGTCCGGATGCTTCAAAATTTCCAACTAATAGATCCTATTCAAGTAATCACAGCTTTCAAATTAGTGAAACTAGAATTTATTAGAGTATGTATTCAATCTCCAAGATGATTTTTTTTCTGGAGGATTGGAGTTCAAATTGCATCAAGACAATAACTAATAGGAGTTAACTTCTAAACTTGTGAAAACGTTGAATACCTGCGAAATCAATGGTATTTCTGCCAACCTAAACTGCAAAATCAATGGTATTTCTGCCAACTGAACCTGAGCTGTACCCATATTTCTCACTGTTGATTCCCTCCTTAAACCAATAAGTCTCCAGTATACTTGAGGTTTCCCATTGAGAGTCTTTTCAAAAGAATCCCATCTTCCCCTCAGCTTCCCCAATCAATACCCTGCTGGTGCTGTGTCCTGTTTCTCCCAGGGACAATAAGACCACTTCCTCCAAACCCTTCAGGATACTCTCCCCCATGCCTCAATGCAATTGTGATCCTAATATTTCTCAATTTGGAAACCTTCAATTGCCCCCATTGCCTGAGGTTTAAAGATCAAATTCCTGAACAGTAAGTGAGCACAGGCTGAGGAACAGAGTTATGCAGTTGTATTAGAAAAGTGAGGGAAAACATTGCACTTATTCCTGTGATATTTTTTTATCTGTTAATATTTTTATCTATTGAAATGGGAGACCTATATTACCCACATCTTAAAATAATTGGGAACACTAATTTAAAAAGGTGCTCTGAAAAGTGTAAAATTCTAAGTGCATGCAAGCTGTCATTATAATTATTTTTGAACAGTCTGTTGGCTTCTTTGCCCTACAAAGTTCTAGTAGTACCAGGTTTATCAGGCTATCGAATTTAACATGGGGTGACACACTTCCAATTTCTGTTCTGCCGCAGAGGTAAATAAACTGAAGTTAGACACACTTAGCCCCTTGCTGTGAAAAACATTATTATTCTCTTGTATAATAATTGTGCTTACAGATTTTGTAATTCTTTCCTTGCATTTGACATTTTACTTGGTGCTCTATATGCAATTTTTGTGTAAATTAATTCAATTTAATCTCACCATCAGCCTCTTGAAACAACAGTTTCAAAACACTAGGCTTCAAAGTCTCTTCCCCTCTGCCTTCTCTAACTCTACACTTGGTATTTCCAACATTCATATGGTCTCTTTGGAGATCACTACATAAAAGAAAGAATGCAAAAGGCCATAAGGACATGTTCTAAGATGCTTGTAAACCTAATTTTCTGGGTCCTTACTAGCAGTCACATTTATAAAATGCACTAACAAAAGCTCAGTTACCTATTATAGAGCATTAAACTTGATTCTCTGTGGACTTTTCTGTTAGACTGAACTCCAATTTGATTAGGTGTAGGAGATCCCAAGACATTAAAGCTGTCTAAAATGGATGGACACACACAGAATCAAGCTGTTTGAAAACCATGCAGAGGGAATTCTGACAAAGGTTTCACGAGGTTCAAACTTGGCAGTTTGCAGTTCCTGCATTTATATGGGTTCTTATGTGCCAGATAATTTCAGTGCTTTATTTTTCCCTAGCCAAGGGGGGGAAAAATAAAAGTTAAAGGGAAGAAAGTTAGGAGAGGAGGAAGACAGAAAAAAGGGAAAACAGCTTAAGATATAAATAAGAAAATAATCAATGAGTAAATGAAAAAATTAAGAGTGAGATGCAAATAATTATGAAAAATATCTTTCTGAAGGGCCAACACAAAATCATCCCCTCTGTATCCCATACTAAGGGCTGCTTAAGTTGTCATTCCCCAATCTCATTGCCACTCTGATTTTTAGTTCTATTAAGAAGAGATTATTTACTCACAGCTGACAAATAGTACTAAAATAATGAAATGGTGTTAACATATGCATTTGTAAATTATAGCATGAACCAATTCAGCTTTTGCATTAAAGGCTCAGAGTAGCTCATCCAGGTTTAAAATTTATTAAAAGGCAAACACTTAACCTTTGCTCCTCCTCATTCTCCATGTAGAATTGTTTGGTAATTAGGCCTGAAGCATCAATATAATATATGTCTAGACTCTGTAATGTTCACTTTCTGTGGTTGCTTTTGGCACTTTATATCACATTACAAAGTAATGACAATATATGAGTTGTATTAAGAGCTTTGACAGACGACATGAAGTATAATTTTCAAAGTAAGGACTTCAGACCTTCTTTATTATTTCAAAAAGGCTCTTAGTAGGCACATTTATACTATAGATGAATTTTTCTTTTGTGTTTGCATTCAGATGATACATAAAAAGAGATGTGGTGATAAACAATTATCATTAAGGTAAAGCATAATTCTTCTTCAAAAGATTATTGAGAGTTATTCTAGTTTACTACTCACCCGAATGACACAATGAACAAAGAAGCTGAAATCAATGAACAAAGGAAGGAAAGAAAGAGAGAAAGCCGGCTGAGTTGCATTATAAAATATAATCTACATCACAACAGGAGTACATTAATTTAGAAGAAAATTACCAAGGTTCTGTTAACAGAATAATGAATAGTTTCAAAGGTTTACCATATCAAAAAGCCCTAATTGTGTTCATTAATTTCCAGCCCAACATTATTGTGCGAAAACTAAGTGTGAACAAAGCAATCTTCAACCACATATTCTCAGACCCAGCACAAATGCTTGCTCTCACTACCTTTCCTTGAGACAATCCCATCTTAATTACTGTGGATGTATGATGAATACCACAGCCTCTGAAGAGGAAGAAAGGTGTTGAGCTGAAATAGGATTTTCAAGGGTTTGTGAGAAGGGGTGCAATGTACACAGGTCCTCTCCACAGGCCCATAATTGGGAAAACAGGATGGCGTAGTTAAAGAATTAACACCCATATAATATAGATTTAAATCCATTGAACTTCACATGTGAACAAGGCTAGAGGCTCTCGGGGAAGAATCAGGATTCATACAATTCGACCGGAACACAAAATCCATCAAGTTGATAATTTGGCAACTTGTAGACAAAATGTCCAGATGAGGGACTGGCATTTTCCCATCTCAAACTGGTTGTTTAGGTTATATTAGACTCAAAATTGATGTCTGTGTTCTAAGGGAAATAAGTTTCTCTGTTGCCATTTTTCATTTTTAATAATATTAGTTCAAATTTCTCCAGTGCCTTTTATTCCATTAGCTCAAAGCACTTTTCAAACCACTAATGAATTACACTTCCTGACATTCCAGCAAGGCAGAAAGCATCCCATCCATTTTCAGAGTAAAATGCTTCACTTCCAGCAGCACAAACCATTAGAGAGTGGCCACAGTTTTTTAAAAAATATATACTTTATCATTTGCTCATTTGCTCATTTCCCATTTTATCTCCTTCTCCATAGGTAAATCTGGAGCATTAAGAGGTCTAATGAGATCTTTCAAAAAGGGGGCTGTCAGACCCTGAGTCCCCACTGATTATGTCCATCCTACATCTGAAATTATTCACAGGAAATTATTCTACTCAGAGTTTCTGAAATTCTCAGTGGGAGGACAAAGAAAAACAGGGAGATCCTCCACATCTCCTCTCTTCTCATGAGGCATGTCTAGTATCCTTTCAGTATTCATGAGCCTGAAAAGTAAAGCACTGCAAAAGAACAGGTTAGTTGACAACAGTTATTTCCCCAAAATGAGTGAATCAGCTACATCATCCATTACACGTGAGAGGGAAAGCAACTACCAAAGAGAACCATGTTAATTTCAGGTCTATTTAAATTCCAAGTCACTTCTTTATTGAAATCTATCCTGAGTGAGTCCTTTTGAGTTTATAAACAAATAAGATGAGATGAGAGTAACCAAATGAGTCCATTTGTTCCCACTTTAAACAATTGAATATCATAAACACTCCTACAGTTATCATTTCCTCAATTTTTAACACTTTTTCCCCAAAGGTAAAGGAAGACTTTTATGTGTTCTATGTCTACTGAATGGAAAATATTAAAATATGTAAAATAATCATTATATCATCACCTGCAATTTACCACCTATAATTACTGCATTTGGTTAAATGCATGTCACTATCACTAGATATTTAGACACAATTTTTTTAAAGCATATAGTCCTTTCTTTTTCTCTTTAGGCCAGGAAGAGTTGGAAGGGACTTATGTCCCAAATGACTCAATACTGGCTACATGAATTTAAAAGTGGCAGAGTTCCACGGGCAAGAATAGGGTAGAAGGCGAATCGTCAAGGCCATCTTAATTCTGTGTGGTATGAAGTAGAATGTCAGAGAAGAGAGGAGTAGGAGAATGCAGAAGGAAAAAGAAATGACGTACTACAGACTTATAAGACAGAACTTTATACAGTATTGCAGGTATATAAAATCTCAAATTATCAGCTAAAATCATAGTCCCATGGTAGTTCATTCTGAAGCAAAAACTCTATAAAAAATTACAACATCACATAAATACAGCACCAAAAGGACAATATTACTGTTCAAATTTTCAGAGTTAAAGAAGAGCTGACCTCAGCGCCTGAGGGGATGTGTCCTGGTGTGTGTTCAGGACTGCTCTACACAGCAGGTGCCCCGAAGCTGGTGTCCTACACTGCCACATAAGCCGTAGTTACTCCCCACCAACACCAGATGGCCTTCCACAGCCAAATGTTCACTTAATCAAGAAAAAGTGACAAATATTCAGAAGGTTGCAAAATATACTCCACATAGGAATAAGGGTTTCTAGCTGAGGCTATCAGACAAATTTAAAGATATTGAAGAGCAGAGACTACCTGACTACTGCCTATGACTTTTGTTTAAGAGCTTAGCATATGAGCTTATAGATGTAATTTGATTACGTCATTGATATTCATAATAATTTTCCTGGGAAATATAAAAATGGATATCACTCTTTTTATTGAACTAATGGAGATCAAAGAGATGGAAAGAAATTAAGCTCATGGCTGGAAAAGGTCAGTGAAAGGGGGAAAAAAGAATTTGAAGGAATAGGAATCACTTGGACACCTAAAAACTAGATAAAATGTAAAATAATAAGGTCATCCATATATCATTTCGTATCTTCTTTGTGAAATTACCTTTCAAAGAAAGATCAATCTCTGGCCCCAAGCAAACTATGTTAAGATCTCAGGATAAAACACACGTTAGACTCTTTGTTCTTGTACTCTTTTGCCCTTCCTTTCCTTTTGCAGTTTAGATGTGTCTATCTCTAGAGTAAGTGCACTTGTGATACTTTGCTCAGGAATGGGTGAGCATAAGTAGCAGATATTTCTATAGCTGTGCCATTCAGAATCAACATGAATAATCACAGCACATTAAGACAGCCTAGGTGAACTTCTCTTGAAGAGTTCCCAATATGCTACAGAAGAGGTAAAATCTGTCCTCAAAGAACCCATCTGATACACACCTCTTGTATGAAGGGGATGTGTTAGCTTCCCACCCTCTCCCATGCTGTCTGAGGTTGTATGGGGTAGTTAAAATGATGTCCCTAATAGCTTTCTGTCACTGACAATGGTTATTGCCTTTAGTTTAGGTGATGTGTGTTAACTTAAACCTGGATGAATCACCCAAAAGAAAACCCAGAACTTGGTGGCACTAAATTTTTGCTCAAAGTCTAAATTCCACAACTTCACTGAAGTTGTCTTTCAGCTCAAACAGCTCCTCACTTTCAGTGTTCGTCATGCCCAAAATGCCAGTTACCTCCTCGTTCGAGTGCTTTTAATGTGGTCAGGGACCATATTTTTCCTGTATCTATATCTCCCACAGGCCTTAACTCAGAGGTTTGAACCACTTTGGGATCAGGGAATATGGGAAAATTAGTAAGTTTGGTGTGTTAAATAAACTTGGTAGCTTTTAACATTAAATCACCAAAATATACACATTTTTTTCCCTGAGCATTTGACATAATTGTGTTAAGATTTCATCATGTGATCTCGGGATAAAACACACGTTATACTCTTTGTTCTTGCACTCCATTGCCCTTCTTTTGCTTTTGCAGTTTTTCATCATGGACAGAAGCAAGAATAATTCTCCCTAACAAAGCTTTAAGGTTTCAACCCGAGGCTCAGTAGCATGGCCAAATACAGGCTTATGTACCTGGGAACTATGTGCAGATAATCCCCAATTTACGATGCTTGAACTTTGTGGTGGTGCAAAAGTGATGCATATTCTGAAGAAACCATACATCAGATTTTGAATTCTGAGCTTTTCTTGGATTAGCAATGTAGTACTGGAGTCTCTGGTGACACTGGGCAGTGGCAGCAAACCACAGCTCCTGTTCGCCAAACTATCAATAAAGAAAGCAACCAATGCCCTATCTTGTTCTCTGTTGCTGAGCTGTGATGTGAAAACAGGTGTATTAAATAGATTTTCCACAGACAACATCTCCAACTCCTGGTGCCTTCATTGGGATGCAACCCCATGGTAAGTCAAGGAGCATCTATATATATGTGCATCTTTATATCCACCTATCTTAAGCTCAGGAAATTCTGAGCTTGACCTGTCTTATTCACCTTGGTAGATATCTCCACTTTCTGATGATAAGTCACTCAGCCTGACAATGATGAATTTCTTCTGTGATTCTAGTCCACCTGAAGAAGCACGGGAGGTGATGGAATGAAAGCAGGAATCAGAAAGAGGGGAAATAGGACTGAACCAGATGCTCCTTTATTTTCTTTTTTTCCCTATAGGCAAGAATAATGCCTTGGAGGAGGGGCAGGGGTGGCAAAGTATAAGGACTTTCACTTTTGCAAATCACAAAAAAAGAGATTTTTTCTGACTTTTCTGGGACAATGGGAGAAGCTAGGTTTTATGGTATTGTGGTTCCAGTTCTCTAACATATGATTTTGGCCTATAGCGCATAGGAAGAGAGGCTGTGTTCACCTCTATGTTTTATTCAAGAATTATGCGCCTAGATTTCGAATCCAGCTCTAACACCTATACATTTTGTAATCTTGGGCAACTTTACTTTTCCTGAGCACCCATGTTTGTAAAATAGGGGATAAAACTTTCTGAAGTTCAATTGTACCATTATATTTGGGGTTATGGTGAGAATTTAATGTGGTAATTATGTGAGATTTTTACACATAGAAGGTTTTGTATCATGCATAGAACAAAAAGTACTAAAAAAAAATGTTGGCTCCCCCACCCCTTAAATTCAAGATGAATGAGGGCAACTCCATCTATTCCTTCAAACACATTAGTTATCAAGACACAGTATCTAATTTAAGAAATTGCTTCCTCCTTCCAGTTTGTATCCCATAAAAGATAAAAGAGAATTGCCTTGCAGAACATCAAAATCCAAACTTTTTTTTTGTTTGTTTCTTTTTCCAGAGCAGTTCTTTCCTCCTCCTTCTAAGAAGAAACTCTCTTTTTTGCTCCCTAATTTTCTGTCCCCCACCCACCTGCAATTACTCAAGAGGCTCTTTCCCATCTAAAACAAAACTCCCTCTGGGTTTTTAAAAATGTGACAACATATGAAGAAATATACATGCATGGCTTTTTCACTTTGTAGTAGAATAATCCACTGCAGAGTTTCTGTATCTTCAGCTTTTCTAGTTAAGATCACGCTTTTTTTCCATCAGAGTTTGAACAATTTTTCCTCCTACCAGCAATGTAGGAGCATCCTGTTGGAAATTAAGTTTTGGCTACTGTGTGGGTGTATGGTGGTATCTAATAGATAATTTACATTGTCCTTATGACTAAGAGATTTGAGCTCCTTTTCAAATAGTCATTGACCATTGAATTTCCTGTTTCCTAACGTGCTTGCTCAAGTCTTTTGTCTATTTTTCTATGGGATTGTAAGAATTCTGTTACTCTTGCTCCAAACTGTCTGGCAGTTTTGTGTATGGTGATACATTTTCCTTTTCTATGCCCTGTCTTTTGCTGTGTTTATTAAGTGCCATTTTATGAATAGAAGTTCTTATTTTTAAAGTCTTTTTATTAATAATTTCCTTTATGGTGAGTGCTTTTTACCTCATTTCAAAGGAATTCTACCCTTCCCTGATGTTATCAGTTCAATTCTCCCTCCCTTCTGCTTTCAAAGAAGATTGAGTTTACCAGGCACTTGAAAGCTGCTGATTCAGCCTTGATTCAACAATACTAAATCATACTTAGAACAATGCTTTCCCATTAAATGGAAACTGCTTCAGTGGCAGAAATAATAAAATAATCCTTTTATTGGTATGGTAGCATTGTAAAATGTTCTCATTGCTTGTAGACCTGTAGATTTGCTGGTTTAAGGCAAAACCCTTCGTAGGAAATCATCAGTAAAAGACACATTTCTACTGATGATTTGATTTTAGAGAAAATGCTACAGAAATACTGGCTAGTAAAAGATAAAAGAAAGGACAGGATCATTAAGGTATCATTAAGTGTGATTCAGCTTTATTCAGGAAGTGAGATTTTCCTCTATGTTAAGAAAGAAATTAAAAAATAATTGGTGCCATCCGAGTTCTAAAGAAGTGAAAGAATAAAAATAGGGGAGGGAAATGTTTCGGACATGAGTAAATTTTTGTAATATTCTTCAGAATCTTTCTGCCTGGTTTTTATCATCAAAGAAGCCTGGTATTGCTTATTCTATGGCTTTCAGATTTAAATTTTTATAAACATAGGGAAGACTTTCCTGTGAAAATCAAGCCCTCCACTTACGTTCTGAGATGACTATCCCACTCCTGGCCTTTGAAGTGTTCCATCCACCTACCATGATTAATGTTTACCCCTAGGCTCAAAGTGCCCATTCAGATTGCCAAGGCTTATAGGCACAAATCAGGAAAATACAGCCACAAATCATTCTCCTCAAATAAAAAGGTCAACTGGTATTAAATTAGTTCATTTACAGAACTCATTGAAATTAGCAGCATGTTCTTAAATTGCTTCTTGATTGAGGACATTTGCCTCATTAATTCTAAACAACCTGAGAAGACTGTTAAAGTCTTACAGGAAAAAAAAAAATGACCAAAGGACAAGATGCACAATACACATTACCTCAGGGGTGAATGTAAATCCCAGAAAAATATACACCCAGAGTGGGAAATCTTCCTGAGCAATTTGAACTTATTTCTCTGTGGAAGTCCTTATCATTCCTGTGTATATGTTTCTGTTTCAAATCAATGTTTATATGTAGTCATTCATTTATATTTTCATTTTTCCAGCAAGAAAGAAGTTCCTAAAACACAAATCCAGTTATATAATCATTCACTTCTTTGTCTTTGACTGAACTTGAGATCTAGCTCCAGCTTCACATCCACCTGCCCATTTGGTATCCACCACAGCAGACTCTTTCTTGAGTTTGTCATGCTCTGACTCCATTTTGGGGCTTTTCATGGTTTTTTTCTCTGCTTCCTTTGCTGGACTAATTTTGATTCATCTTCAAGACTCAAATATCCCTTCTTCTGGGAAGCCTTCTCTGTAGCCTTGAGGAGGATCTTTGGTACCCCTAGTTTTGCAGCTGCCTTTTTCCCGTGGTGCTTACCACATTAACACAATTGCCTGGTAAGTGTTCTTCGTCACTTGCTTTAAGTTGGGTGAATACAGTTTGTTTTTTGGTGCTGGAGAATGGAACCCAGAGCTTGGTGCATGCTGGGAAAGTGCTGTACCTCTACCACTGAGCTAATATCCCAGACCAGGACTTTGTCTTTTTCAGTGTGTATGTGCCAGGGAGTGAACCCACATGCTTAACCACTGAGCCACATTTATTTTTCTTTTCTTTTTATTTTTTTTTTTAATTTTGGGACAGGGTCTCTATAACTTTCTTAGGGTCTTGCTTAGTTACTGAGGCTGGCCTTGAACTTGTGATCCTCTTGCCTCAGCCTCTCAATCCCCTGGGATCACAGGCATGAACCCCTGAACCTGGCCCAAGACAATATCTTATGTATCTTTTATTCCTAGCCTGGGCCTTGGTGGGTGTTCAATAAATAGTTCTTTTTAGTTATACATGACAATGGAGTATATTTTGACATTATACAAACATGAAGCATATCTTATTCTAATTGGGATTCTTGTCTTGTGATTGTACATGATGTGGAGATTCACGGTGGTATTATTCATGTATGTATATAGAAAAGTTATGTCAGATTCATTCCACTGTCTTTCCTTAAATAGTTCTTGCTTGAACGAACAAATGAATGAGTTTATTAGCTCGACATTTCTCCAGCACTTTCCCTGTTCCTGTGGAGGACAGTATGATGCCTCTGTCCAAGAACCTACCCTCAATGAGCACTTGGTGTTTTACTGGAGAATAATGGAACACACAAACTACTAAAGTGTAAGTTACCAAAAGATTCTGATCACGAGGTTCTTAGGAGGGAGCTGTCTTTACTTTGAGACATCAGGGTACACTTCCCTTGTGGGTGGGAAGAGAGCATAATTCCTCACATTTGAATATCAATAGACCATTGGTAGGATTTGAATAAGAAAAAAGGGAGATGGGAAGAACATTCTGGTTATAGGGAAGACAGATCACCAAACAAGAATATCATTCATGCATTCATTCAGTTAATGATCAGTCTTCAAAATGTATTGAAAGCTGATGGCACATGCCTGTAACCCCAACAACTTAGGAGGCTGAGGCAGGAGAATTGTAAGTTCAAGACCAACCTCAGCAATTTATGGAGCCCTGAGCAGTTAGGGAGACCCTGTCTGGGAATAAAAATCAAAACAAAGGGCTGAGGACATGGCTCAGTGCTATAATCCTCAGTACCAAAAAAAAAAAAAAAAAAAAAAAAAAAAAATATATATATATATATATATATATATATATATATATATATATATATATATATATATACACAAATACCTCCCTAGGGAGTCATTCATTGTGCTAAGCACTAGCTACACAGTAGTGAGTTAAGCAAAATCAGTACTTTCTTCATAGCACTCTCACTAAGAGGAAAGAAAAACATTAAATAGCTAATTATGTAATTATTATCTGCCTATCATTATAAAGACACTGTATTCATAATAGGTAAGAAGAATGCTGTACTTGTCAGGAGAAAAGGATTGAGAGGATTTTTTTTATAATGGGTAAAATTTGAGCATGTTTTAAACCTGATAGCAGGGATCCAGAAGATAATGTTAAGATACAAACGAAAGAAAATAACTGATAAGATAAAACCCCATAAAAGGCAGAAGGGATGGTCTCCAGAGAACATGAATGATCCTAGGTAATAAACCAGAGACTCAAAAGAAGATGGGTCTGAGTTAGGGATTGGTAGTTTGGCAGTGCTACACTGAGATTGCACCTGTGGTTCTATTTCTCTGTGAAATTAGAGGCCAGATAATTTCCCCTTGGTAAAAAAAGAAAGAGGTAATGCTGACAAAGGTTGAAGGCATGAAAATTGGAGTTTGTAGAAAGAAAAATACAGTTCAGTTTGACTTAGGGTTTGAGTCATGGGAAATTAGGTTGGAAGTAGAAATTGGGGCCAAAATGTGGGCAGCGTTGGTTATAAAAGCTCAGCATGTCTGCCCTTTAGCTTCTGGCTGCATTACTGGAGAACTGGGAAAAAAGGAACATGTAGCCAAAAGACACACACACACACACACACACAATTCTCCCAACCCATCCTCAAATACCTTTATTCTACTAGGTTGTGCTAGGGGAGAGGAAAAGGTCTTTTACTATTTGTGATGCTCTGGACTGAGAGACTAAATTCTTGGGGGAATGGAAATCATAGAATATGTATTTCTTACAAAGGTCATAGACCACCTGACAGTCTCTGTGTTAACAGTAGGCAGAATTATCCCCTATCGATGGCCCATCACAGATGATCAGATGGCAAGGAAACAGCAGATAGCTGGAACAGAACTGAGAGACTCATTCATTCATTTACTCCCTATCACAGTTCACAGGAGCTCAGCAGGGAAGTGAGAGCCGCTGCAGTGTGCATCACAAGACCTGGGCTCCAGTTCAGCTTCTGCCTGACATGCAAAAGATCACTGAAATCCTATCTTCTTCCATTTGTACAAAGGGATTCTTTGATTTGTCCAATGTTTGATTATTTTAAATTGCAAATATTACTAGATCATCACTTCCATCTCCAGCATAGCCTCCCATCATCATGTTTTAACCATGACTTTCCATCTGATGTAGGTCAAAGAATTTGAGTTGGCTAGCTTATGGCAACCCCTTGATCCTCTTAACCAATTTAGCATCTTTCTCTTGATCTTATAGAGATGTTATAGGTACTTTGAAACATAATCATGTAGAGCATCCAATACTGGAAGTGCAAATGGAGCTGAGAAGAAAGGTAGATTTCCATGCTAATCTGTCTCTGATATCCAGGACTGTGATCACCTCTTTCAGTCTATAAAATAGCTGTAGGCTAGTGTCTTCGCTGGCCAGTCTATAATATCTCCCATGTCATCTTTGTTCTGGCTCATTTCCTCTCTCTCTTTCTTTCTCAGAATTCTGCTTTGGATATGCCTACCCTCAAAATGCAAGCAGATGACCTACCACATCTTTAGTCAGACTTCAAAAATGATCTCAATGTTCCTGGTCCTGAGTTACAGGGAAATTAAGGAAAAACACAGTGCCATTCCAGTCAGGCATATTGTCTGCCCCTGAGCTTTTCCTAGACCCTGACTGACACTAACTCTATAGGGATCAAGGAGAATAACTGCAGAACAGATGTCTGTGTGTTTGCATGTATAATTATGTACAAGATCATTATTGGTCTCAAAGACTACAATACAAGGACTCACATTCTCTAGATTGAAATACAAAAGCACATCCTGGAGATAGTTTGAAAAACGGGTGCCTTACCATCCGCTTTCTATTTGCCTCCCTGCAAAAGGTACTACTTGCCTTGGAATAGTCTTCAACTTTGTTTTTGTTTTCTTATTCCTATCATATCTAGAGATTTTCTTATGTGAAATAGAATAGTTTCAACCCTAGAGAAGTTTTACTTGAAAACTGCATGTGCTCAGGTTGAGTTATTAATTTAGCCCCAAATTTCAATTTCAGACAGCCTGAGGCTGGCCTCCCTAGTTACGAATGTTCTCATCATGCAAAAGCCCTTTGCACCCCTCTGTAACCTTTGGCTACCTCATTACCCTCTTTTGCATAAATACGAGCATCGAACAAATGAGTTTGAGAGGAAAATGGAGCAAAGCAATGCATGAGACAGGATGGAGGGGGTCCTCTGCTCTGTCACCCCCAACTTGGTGACAAACTGGTCAGCATAATATGAGTGCCGAGATAATTAGTGGGAATTCTCTTTGTGGCTGCATAATTTCCAGCACATCTTAAAAAATCTCTACCTGACACAGTGTTCCAAGGTTACTTTTTTTAATGAGCTAGTACGTGTGAAATATTAATCTTGACACTTAAAAATGGAACTGCTGCTGACAGGGAAGCCCAATGTGGTTTTTCAAATCTTATTTTTATTATTTTTAACCCTTAGATTTTACATGCATATTACGTGGTCTGGAGACACAAAAGATGCCAGCCAACTCCAGAAATTCAAATTCAAAATGTTCAGACCAATTGATTGAATTGCATTTCATAGTTTTATCACAGCAGGATTTTATGCATCTTCTAAGAATCTAAAAATCCCATTCTTTTAAAGAATAACATCCTTTCACTATACCTTATTCCTATACTTACTTTGCAAATAAGTGGGGATGCATTTTTTAAAAGAGAGTTATGAATCCATTCTTCACCTAATATTTGAATACTTGCCTGACCCAAGCATGATACTCAACTTATGTGTTACTTTAACTTATGGAGATGTATCACTTAGGAATGCTTCTGGCTGTAAGACTGTGTGTCTAACAGTGAAACAAATAATGCATATACATGTGTTTTCTCCTTTACAGGTACCAGTGATGGACATTTCTTTGCTGATCAGTAGCTCAAAAATGTCATTGGGGCCATCTTCACCATTCTGGTCCCTCATTGTGTTGCTGGGGTTTCTTGATAACAAAAGGGCTACCAAACTCCTTGCATAATGAAGCCAAGACAGGAAATTGGGATGGGAAGAAAGATAAAATCTATCATTTTATCCTGGAAAAGCTCCCATCTGTTTTCCACATCTCTATTTATATCTTATTGCACAGAGGCATCCCTCCAAGGGCAAACACAGGTCTGGGAGTGTGATCACCATGTTGACTTGAATTGCACATTTGTTCATGCCCTGAGACTGGAAGAATAGTCAATGTACACATTGTGATGGTCTTTTTCTACCTCAAAATTGGGTATCTGTTATCAGAAAATAAGGTAGCTGTTGGGCAAGCAATTAATCATGTCAGCCCTACAGAGTGGGTATTGTGCTTCCAACTCCTCAAATTGTAAGGAAATTATTTCTTCCACTGATAACTGGATGGCCTCTACACACTTTCACCCATAACTTCAGCTCCCAGTTTACTCCTGACAGAACTTGGGGCTTGTCTCTGGGTTTAGTGCACTTTCCAGAACATACAGTACAGTATCTTCTCATGTGGTGTAGGAACATTCTCCCAAACAGGACTGGAGACGATCCACGAAATGATACTTAATTTCCATATAAACTTTATTTATGTATTATAAACATTATTTAATTTTCCCATGTATGGAAAGAAACTATAACTTAGATAAGATCTCATGGGAGGAGACAGCTTGGTTGTCCTATTTATTTTGCTTCAGAGGATAAGCTTAGTCAAAGATCTGACCCAAATCTGTGGGCTTTTTCTTTGCCATGTCTGAGCCCATTCACCTGTGGTGTGGGCCGTTTGGTGGCTGCAGCTACTGAATGCTCTTGCTGCCTATGGCTCTAGCTGCTTCTCCTCACCACCATGCCAAGTTCCAGACCTATATTGTCATATATAATCCTTTCAATTACCTTCAAGATAGGGACCATAAGCTTCATTGTTCAGATGAAGATTGTGAGAAGGATCCCAATGGTTGTGACCAAGGCTAGAGTGAGTGTCAGCAAGGGACTAAAATCCGAGTCTGTACCACTCCAAATTCCACACTTTCCAACACGCTGCCTCTGAATCCGATTTTTGCCCCAAGTGAGGGGGAAGGGAAGTAACCAAGAGGAAATGAAACTCAAAATGCAAAAAAAAAAAATAGCACTCATAACATTAATATAAATTCTCAAAAGCCACTGAACCAATCTGCCTCTCATCTTGAAGTTGGAAAAAGAGACAAATGGTGATTGGGGAATTCACTGCAAATAGGTTGATCTTATAACGTATTGTCCTAGTGAGAATATTTTTGAAAGTAGAAGAAGAACCTATTAAAAATTATGTCATGGAAACAAATGTAAACAAGGGTTATCCTAGGAAAATGAATGTATATATTTGTCTGGACTATAAACCATAGAAATAAAAGCTTACAGGAAACAAAACCTAGGGGACGCAAAATCAAGCAATAGCCAATTTAAGTTTCTGGCATGGATGTTCACTTTCTATGCTCCAATTCTATCTCTAAGAAACCATTTCCTCTTCTGGTCCATGGACAAAGTGCATCTGAATTGCTTTTATAAAGTGTAACTCCCCTTATACAATTTAAGTCAGAGATGCTCGGGCTTCTTTGTTCCAGCAAATCTTGTTTATCTGCCTCTCTCTTCTCCCTAGCCTCATTCTCCAGGCCAGGCTTTTAGGGAGGGGAAGTTCCAGGAGGGCCATATGATGAAAAGAGTTTTATCCACTGAAACTGCGGGGAGCAGTGCATCATGGATCTGAGAGAGATTTTTAAGGGTTGTGTTTGTGCTGGTTTTCCTTCAGTGCCCTCTAGGGAAAACTCTCTGGGAAGAAAATTGGCACTTGAGCCTGACAGGATACTGGGAAGATCTTTGTGCAACTTTTATGGACTGTGTTGAACTATTTGGGGGCTTTAAGTATATCCAGCTGGAAGGGAAGGAGCGCGGGGGCCCCTATCAGTAGATGCAGGTGTGATTCTGAGATGGTAGATAAATTTTGTTCTTTTTTGCCTCATTTCTTACTGACTGTGTGAGTGAAATGGGAGCTTTTGACCACCTGGTTCCCCAGAAGATGGGGCACAGTGAAAGGCAGTGAATGTCATCCACTTAGTCTAACTCCTGCTAAAGCTGAATAAAATCAAAGATCACCAGGCTGAAGGCTGCTTGGACTTAAAGACTATCTAGCATGGAAATTGCCTGTTGAGGAGAGGAACATGCCCAAAGACACAGGCACGGAGGGTCTCCCTGGTCATTTTCATCCCTGCAAAGACCATGGCATCTTGTGTTCACACCAGCCCTGATCGCAGAGATGGGAGCTGTGGATTGCAATGGTCAGAGCCCAGTCATTCGGCAGGGATAGAAAAACAGAGAAGGCTCTGACCAAGCCTGCCTGACGCTCCATATGCTGCTTCCTGCCACTCAGCTCCTGATTGATGAGAGAAGGTGGTCCAAGGGGAGAGGAAGGTGGCGGGGAGTGCTTCAGGTGCTCCAAATTAGGGATAATTCAGCATATTAGCCTAATGAAGTCAAAAAGTTAATTTGTAGCTGCCAGCTGTTGAACAGAAAGCTATAAAGCTCCACAGCCCTACGCTGTGGTGGGGGGAATGGCAAGGCAGAGCAAGACACACAGAGGACTTTGAATAAACACAATCAACAGTGTCAGCTGAGAAAAGCTTGGCAGTAGCCAGGTGGCCTCATGGAAGAAGAGATAATGAAAATAATGACGGTAGGTGGCCGGGCCTCCAGTGGGGAGAAAAAGGAATATTTCTTTGCTCTGGTGTTGGATCTAATCCCTGGCTCACGGCACACTGTTGTCACTTGGTGCCAAGCTTAGACGTCCCTGTTAGTACATGGATAACACAGTAGTGTCAGTTCTTCTTTTCCAGTCTCCCCTGGCAATTTGTATTCAGCTTCCTCATCTTCCCTGTATTTTATTTTTTTCAATTCACCAACCAGGGAGTATGCATTCTAACACAAAAGCAAACTTCCAGTTTTCATGTTGGGAGGACAGTGGCGTCTTTCCTAGCTCAGGGTTAGGGCCTGGTACTAATGCACCTGTGTCTATCATTGCCCATTCACAGGTACATCTCACCAGGTATCAGCATGGACACTGTCCTAAGGTAAACAATGCACCCAACTCTTATCTCTAAAGACAAGACAAGTGGGCTGGCAAAGTTCAGTGCATGATGCTTCCCTAAGTTTACAGGAGGAAAACAGTAAATGAAAGCTTGCTTTATCAGTAAGGGTGTATTTTATATCTACAGCTAGAACTACCTGCCTGCCCCCCACAGGACTTGGTAGAAATTGGAAACACAGCAATTCGCACACTGTGCTGAGTCCATGGATCACGCTTGTCCTTCTCCAGTATACTGCTGATCTTTCCTTGAGAGTTCCAAGGGCTCAGGATAGAAAAATAGGTGTGAATAAATACTAGCAAATTAAAAGCTTCTCTTTTGATGGAAACCAGCACAATCAACCCTAGTTCTTCTTTTTACTGTCATCAGATATGGAAAGCTGTTCACAGCATGTGTTTGAACACTTAATCACCCACAAAAGTTTTTTAATCGCTTTATATCCTCTTCTGCCCTGAACACTGCTCCTTAAGAGCATCATGACTAATTTGAATGCATATTTAACTGGCCTGCATCTCTGGACTGAGTTTGGGTCTTAACCTTAGAAAAGAAAAATGCTTCTATTAGATCAGGGACTGGTCATATGCAAAAAGATTATCCCCTTGCTTGTTGGAAAGTTATGTAATGTTGTGGTTGTAAAATTGGGTCTTAATATCAGCTGGTGATTAAGTCTATAATCACCCACTCTGTGGAGTGATTTAGGGACTCAGTAAATGAACTGTTGATGCTGTGGAAGCTTTTTTTTTGCCTGGCACTAGAGGCTCCACCAGCTGTACTATTTGTAAAGGCAACTACAAGTTTGGTAATGCTTAGATCTTGTCTGGCACTTGGCATGAATCAATTCATTAAGTTTTCCCCACAACACTGTAATATTGGTCTTCTCTTATAGCAGTGGGGATAATAATTATTTTACCAAAAGGGAAAATGAGGTTTAGAAAGTGTGTTAGTCAGCTTTCTACCACTATAACAAATAACTGAGAGAGATCAATTTATAAGAGCAAAGGTTTACTTTGGCTCATAATTGTGGAGGTTCCAGCCCATGATTGATGGCATGGTTGCTTGTAGGCCTATGGTGATACAGTGCATCATGGCAGAAGCTCACAGCAGAGTAAAATTGCTCACCTCATGGCAGGGAACCGAGGGAGTGTTTGAAGACATGTTACCAATGACCAGAGGACTTCCCACAAGGTCCCACTTCCTAAAGGTCCTACCATCTCCAATAACTCCATCCTGGGGACTAAGCATTTGAAACATGCACTTTGGGAGAATGCTTAATGTCCAAACTTAAAAGGCTAAATAAATTTCTCAAGTTTCCATAGATTGTAAAGTTATGTAGCTGCATTTGAGCTTAAGACCAACTAGATTTTGTAATCTATTTTATCTCTGTTTTTGCAGTCTGGAACACAGGACTCCTATACTCTTGGGTAAATGATATCTCTGAGATAATATGATCATTGTCGTAACTAAACACAAAATTATCTGCATGAAAAATAAACACAGTTTTATAATCTCTTTGAGCTTCTTAGAATCAAATGTCCGTGTGATAATCATATAGCTTGACAGTTCAAGATTTGAGTATATTCTTCCTAAGTAATAACCAAATAATGTCACAGAACAACCAATAAATCGGTATCGTGTTTTGATTTAGCTAGAGGGAAGAAACAAGAAAGTGAAGCCGCCCCATGGCTTGCCACCTCATACAAACAAAGTTACACCAAAGCCATAGACCAAAATCGTAGGCTGCCTGCAAAAACGCCCATCTCTGTGTGTACCTGCACGGTTACAATAAAGAAGTAGTAAAAAGGAAATGGCACTTAGTTCTGTTGCTAATACTGGCAAAAATTGACTCTAAGTAGATTTCAATAATGCAGCAATGTTAAGAATACCAGTATCTTTAACTGAATAAGACGAGTTAACAGAATGAAACTTCACTGAAATTTGCAAAGATGAGTCCATTGGTGGCAGTTTTGATTAGTATGTGGTCTGATGAACTTGACCTAGTTGACATTACCTTAAAGGCATTAATAATAATTTATAAAACACAATTACAAATTAACATTTTCTATATTCCTGAAGCAAAAATGAGAAAGATTAAATATAGGCCCAAACTTGAGGCTGGGTTGTTCAATCATTAAAATGAATATTAGAAATTTACTTTCATCAAAATAGCATTTTGTATCCAATTGATGTTAGTGTTTTAAATTTTATTGAGTTTTTCAGTGTTTTATATTTATAAACTTTGGGTTTACATGAGAGTTATAAATGTAAGAAATACATAAGTTATATGTTAATAAAAATTAAGTAACATTTTGAGAAAATAGCTAAAGTTAGTGTTCAGGAACTAGAATAATTTTATTTCTACTTTAAAATTGTCCAGATTTGAAGGAGATTGTAGTTTAACACACAGTTTCCTTTAGGAAAAGGCAAATACTATAATCTCAACCTTAAAACAAATCAAAGTGGGAAAAGTTATGGTAAAATAAATAGTAAATATCAACTTAATACCTTGGTTAGAGAAGCTGCATTTATATTTGTTTTAAATAGATCCAATGATAGTAACAGATTTATCATGAAGTTTTTCCTGTTAAAAAATTATATAGACCGATGTGAATAGATACAGATACTTTAAAAGATGCAAATAAGGATGATCAGAATGCTCACGATGTTAATTCTTTTTCATATGATATGTACTTTTCAATAAGTGTACATGTATATTGATACATAGACACACAAAGGCCATTATGTAAAAATGAAGCCAAAAGTAAAACCCAAAAACAGTACCTATTTTATGTTTATAAATTTAATATTGTATCAGCATGTGAAGAAGTGTGGGAAAGGAACACAATGTTGAAATCAGTTTGGAAGTTGAGGATAGTGTTTCACTTTTGAAAATTTCTATTTCTATTACATTTTTCAGCAAACACACATTCATTTATTGTAAGGGCTATCACAGGAAGAAAGGTAGAAACTGAGGGAGGGAGAAAGGAGAGGAATGATGGAAACGATGACACAGAGACTCAATTCTAGACCAGCTTTCCCAGCACTGAGTCCACAGAGCTTTTCTCAAATAACTAATTTTCCAACTATGATGTACCCAGTATCTGTTGGTGTCAGACACTGGGAATATATCAATGTATAAAACAAAAACCCTACTGTGGTGTAGCTGTGTAGTAGGGGAGAGACAATATACAAGTATTGTTCTACACTTGTTACATACATATTGTTACATACAAACAGCATGTTAGAGTATTGAAAGTAACAATTGAGCATCCCTAACCCAAAATCTGAAAAAAAAATCTGAACTGCTCCAAAATCCAGGACTTTTTGAGCACAAACCTGATGCCACAAGTAGAAACTTCCACACCTCATCACATATGACAGTTCACAGTCAAAATGCATGCAAAATATATTGTATAAAGTTACACTCAGGCTATATGTATAAAAGAGCATAAATAAATTTCATGTTTATACTTGGGTTCTATCTCCAGGATATCTCATTGTGTATATGTGATTAGTCCAGACTCCCCAAATTGAGACATTTCTGGTCCCAAAATTTTGAATAAAGGATAGTCAACCTTTTTTATAGTAAATAAAATTAATCTGGGAAAGTAGGTCTAGTAATAAAGCCAGAGGAGGACTCAAATTTGACTTTGGAGCAAAAGTAGGAAGAAAGATAGTGGTGGGGAATGAAGCTATGAGGATACCTAGGAAAACATTTCCTGCAGGAAGAATAGGAAGTGCAAGGGCCCTAAGCAGGAGCAGGTCTGATACATTCTAACAGGTGTAGAGTGAGAGTAGAAGAGAGAAATTGAAATGTAATGGGCAGTTCAGGGCAGATAGTGCTGACCTTTATAGGTCATTTAAGAACTTTGCAGCTGTGGGAGTTTGGAGCAGATGAATGACAGGACCTGAAGTTACCAGTTTTAGTAGACTCACTCCAACTACTTTGTTAAATATAGATGGGGTGAGGGAGGTAGTGTGGACATAGGACTATTGCTATCATATAAGTGTCTCAGTCAGGAACTGGAGAACCAAAACACACACTCAACTAACAGTGCAGTAAAGTGTCTATTACCAAGCTACTAAGATGTCAGGAAATCTCAAGAAATAAAGCATTTACTGTTCCCATCACTAGGCCTGAAGGGGTACGGGAGAAATATTTTACAAGAACCAGAGGCAGTTAGTGCTACATGGAGCATACCAACTGCCAAGAGCTAAGATCTTTAATTGGACACAGGGTGCAGGGACCTCAAAAGAGGAAACACTCCAGCCTTCTCTCCTCATTCTCTTGCATTTCTTGCTAATGTTCCCTATTAACCTAATCCCAGCGGAACGCATAGATAATCCTTGAGATAGTTCATTTGTTGGCACTTGGCTTGTGGGCTGTTTCTATAAAGTTCTATTGGAACACACTCATGTTCATTCATTTTTTTTTCTATCATCTATAGCTGCTTTCACACCACAGGTTAGAGATGAATAGTTGAGACAGAGACCATTTAGTAGGCAAAACCTTAAATATTTAATATCCAGCTCTTTACAGAAAAGGTTTGCTGGGGTGGGGTTGTGACTCAGTGGCAGAGCGCTTACCTAGCATGTGTGAGGCAGTGGGTTTGATTCTCAGCATCACATACAAATAAATGAATAAAATAAAGGTTCATCAACATCTAAAAAAATACTTTAAAAAAAGGAAAAGGTTTGTTGACCCCTGACATCGCTCACACCAAGTTTGCCACCAAGATACAAGATAAAAAGTATGGAGGATATTGGAGAAGGATGGGCAAATGAAATCTGACTGTCTCACTTGGCATGAGGTAATGGGAGTCGCAGTGTCCTTTGTGTGTCACTATATGGTCTATCTTGGTAATTATTTTGTTGTTTGCTATAGTCTGTAAATATCACTTTCTCAAGCTGATTGTTAGTAGAAGAGTTAGAGGGAAGTGAATTAATTCTGGAGTTACTCTGAAGGTAGATCCCAAAGGATTACAAATAATTTGGGTTTAGAGTTTTGGAGAGAGAGAAAGAGATAGTAGTTAAGAATGACTTCGGGGATTTGGGCCTGAAAAATGGAAAAGTTGGTTTGTTGCACATAAGGAGAACTATTATAGAAGAAAGGTTCATAAGGGATGGAGATGAAGAACTCAGTTTGGGATATCTTAAATTATACATGCCTACTGGACATCCCAGAGGTGATGTCAAGGAGACAATTTGACATAGGATGCTGGAGTTCAGGGGTGAGATTTGATTAAAGATATGAATCAAGGAGTCACCACATTTAGATGATATTTGAAGTCCTGAGACTACATGAGGTCACCAAGACAATGAATGTAAATAGAAGAGAGTTCTGAATTCTGTTCCCTGGGCCACTTTAAGTGCTTGACACATAATTAATCATCACAATAATTCCATGAGGAATTAGTCATCATGTGTCTTAATCATTATCCCTATTTTATAAATGAGAAAAACAATGTTCAGAAGTCAACTTAAGAGTCTCACTATTATGAGTACTCAAATCAGGATTTGAACTTGACTTTGAACTTCAGAGCACAGCCCTTTAATATCCCCAAATAAACCATCCATGCTATTGCCCTGCAAGTTTATGCTTGCATTGCTACCTCAGGCAGGACTCAGTGCTTGCCACTCCCTGACCCCCATCCCCAAGGTCCTTTCTGGGTTACTTGGCTTCTGTTCTACTCCAGTGGACACCTTCTGGGATACTCTAAAGGACGTTGGGTGAAGAACTGAGAGAATGCAGGGAAGCCGAATCCAAAGAAATAAGGAGAGGAAGTCAGAAATAGAAAGCAAGCATGTGGTTATTATAGGATGCTGTCTAATGTAGTAATAACATAGTATGTATGAATATTCAAATATCTGTGAAGAGTAATCCCAAATGTGTTGACATAGTCATTGAATGGTTGGACAGTCTTGAAATGAAGCTATTTCAAAGGCAAAATTGATTTGCATGTATATACATGCATGTGTATGCATGTATATACACACACATGCACATACAAACATATGTACTGAACCACACTCAAAAGAAGCAGCAAAGGATCATGGCAAACCCCCATTGTACATCAATATGTAGATCTCTGTGTTGAATTAGGAAATTTTAAAAGGTGTAACATCTGAATCAGTTTTAGCACTGAGCACATTTGAGTCCTTATTTTATTTCAACTAAAAGTATATGACCTATCTGTGATATCAGGGTGAAAGGGCAAATCTCTGTCATTAATGATGTGACAAATCAAGAAAACCAAGAGACTATCTGTCCAAAACGGTAGAACCACATGATGCCTGATGCCTATTTTTACTGTAGGAAACTGCGGTATTAAGACAATAAGATGTCAAAACAGAAATTTGTATATCAGACCCTCATGAAGCTATGATGTGATTCTAAACCCCAATTCAGACTTTCTCAAAATACCTGTAGACACAATCTAAGGAAACCATTCTGTATTCACCCATCCTAATGAATTTCAATATTCACAGAAAATTTAAAGTTATTTTAATGGAATACTAATAAAAAAAAAAGCAGGAAGTACAAAAGAACTCTAAGACTTTTATGGTGGTTCAAATGATCCTGTGTCAAATATAAAATTCTACAATTGCTAATGATACTTCCCTATTTAATCAATTGATATGTGTGGTGAAATAGATATATGTATATATAATTTGATGACAGTTCAGGAAAAGTTACCCCCTTAGCCAGAATGAATCAATCAAAGGCTGGTCTCATACTAGATCAGGGTTTCCACGGGAAAACCATGTTGACTGATGGCCCCTGCCTGGAATGTAAATTGCCATGCATGTAGGGGCTTCCCTCCTGCTACTTTGTGTCAGTATTCTCAATAAGCAGAGCCCTGTTGCAATAAAAGGAAGTCAGCCAGTCAAACTTTGCCACCTCTGCTGCAGAGATATATGAAGACTTCCTCCTCCTGACCATCAATTCACACTCACCAAGCATGTAAGACACTGTCCAAGGCTCCTACTCCCAGAGTCCAGGTAGGAGAAAATGACTGCTGCGCATTCACCTGTACCCCACCAGCCTGATTGCGTGGGGAGAAGTCAGCAGAACGGCTCTGGGTCCAGCTGCTTGGGCTGTTGTTGAAAAATGTTGAATAATCAAATTGCCCATTTCTGCTCAATTGCTCTAATTTATTATCCCAGGCATTCTGAATACTAATGAAAACTACCTATCATGCCAGTCCCTGTCACTCTACTTTATGATCTTATTAAAATCTCAGCATTTCTTAGCCCAGTGACAATGAGTAGCGAGGGGGACAGCTGTCCTCCTGCCTCCAGTGTGGTTCATACACCCGCCCTGTCAGTGCTAACGGCTGAATGATTTAGGCCAAATGAGCAGCCTTGGAGTGATATTTTTATACCCATGACAGGATTATATAACTTAGAGAAAGGCCATTAGCGAATACAAAGGAATAAGCAGGAGGGGAAGCAGATGAAAAATGGGCAAGTAAATCTTTGGATCTGACTCTTCATAATAAAATGCCCTTCACGTTTAGATTTAATGAGCTGGTTATCTCACCAAAGGGGAAGGGGTAAGCTGTTGCCCAAGCTTCCCAGCTTTTCTCAAGATGCACCCAATAACAAAGGGGAGACCAGGAATGTGCAGTAGGAACAGACTCTCCTGTCTCTCACTGGTGTATGGTGCCTGTATAGCTAGAAAGCAGCCTGTGAACCTGTGGGAACAATCAGTAGCCCTCAGATCTCCCAGACTGTGACTGGGGAGAGAACCCATGAGTTCATGTTTGTAACCCAGACTTGATTAAAGCTAATAGATTGTCAGTTCTGAAGGCTTTTAGCATGTTTTCAGGTTTTTTTTTTTTATCCTCTTCACTGAAATGGATATAACCCTCTTTAACTAGTACCATATGGTGGAAGCTGTTTTGAGAAGAGAGGCCTAAATCCATGTCACCTGGGGTGGGAGTGGGGATGCTTAACAGCCATTTACCACCTCAATATCTTTATTTAATATTATCTGTGAAAACCATTCTCCAGGAACATCTCCAGAGAAAAGCACCACTACCATTTTCCACTAACGGGATACATGCACTTGGTTTCCTCTCAGACATGATTTGTTTAGCAAAAGAATCTATTTGATGGTTATGTATGTATTAGAATTACCATTTCTCAAGTTTCTGTGTCTTACTCATAAATATTAGCCTTTGTTTTAGATGAGAATAATATAAAGTTATGTCATTTTTATTGTAAGATATACATAATATGTATTTATGTGTGCATAAGTATATGTATATATAAATACACTCCAATGCTCCCTGAGCATACCAGCTTTTGGGTCTCACATCAGATTCCTGTAGTTGTCAGACCCTTCATTCATAGTATTGATAATGAATGCCCTCCTGCAGAATGACAGGAGCGCAGATTATTGCTCCAGGTAGTCCTAAGATCAGTATAAATAGGAGAGGGAATTTGTCTTACATTTATTTGGGATACCAGACTACAGCTCATCTTTACTTTATAGCCCACTAGGCTTTAGCATTTCCCCAGATGATGCCACCTACCTGCTCAAAATGGGCAATGCCAATTCTCTTTTATCTTCCACTCCCCTAGCCTCCTACACCCTATATGCAGATCTGTGGGCTTTTGTGCTCACCTCTTTGACATTCTCTCTTTTTCTCTCCAGATATTTTTTGTTTATCTCTCTCTGGCTGGTAAGAAACCTCCTTCCTCCTCTTTCTCTGGCATCAGGCTTTTTATTAGGCTGTGAGGACCCAGGTACTTCAGTGGGGGACCTTCTAGCACAAGTGCTTGCCCCCACGTTAAAGAATACAGTTGTTGAAGTTTCATACATAGATCTCTTCCTCCAAGGGAGCTGAGTCACTCTCAGAGGGCTGATAACTCAGGCATACCTACAGTGTACTTAGGACCTAAGTTGGAGGGAAGCATAATTCCATGATTGAGCCAGGATGCTTCTTTCCTCATGCTGGTGCTTTTCATTAAAGCCCTGTCAACTCTCCCAGCAATGGGTTTCTATCAGGGTCTAGTCAATTCCTCAGACAGATCTGTATTTCTCTGAATCCCAGAGGTAGTCCATGTTTATGTTCTTACCCACTGGCTTCTTGGTCCTAGCCAAATCATGGAATGTGACTATTTGTATTGGTGAGGGTTAAAAAAAATGTATTTGTTTTCTTAACTACTGGCTCTTGCATATCCTAGATTGAGCTGTATCCAGCTGGACTCACAGCCAGATGGGCAGAGGGATTAGAGGAAAAGCAAATGAAAGAGAGCAAATGAATCTGGAACTAGCTATCTCTGAGATTAACTGATTTATCTGGACATTCACTAAATAATATGTGAAGATCCAAGCTAAACAAAGGGGAATGTTCTAAGCATTAGCTGCATGATGTTAAACCTTAGCTTAATGGTCTTGTCAATACTGACTGCATAGGACATTCTTATATTTGTTAGATGTTTAACCAAAACAATGAGACCATGGAAACCTGATTGCTATTCTATACTTCACTTACAGTGGACACTTACTGGACAATTTCCTCTTAGGAAATCAGATTTCAGGCAACATCAACTCTATTACAGAAGAATGATATTTTTATAAGTAGAGAAATCCAAAGAACCTCTGAAAACAATATGCTGTGTAAATGACTCTGTTTAAACAGGTCTCTGGGGTTGCTTTGCCATTATCTTGTATTATAAATACTATATTCCTTTTTTTAAAATCTCTTAAGTACTTGACTTTTTGGTAGTGGAAGTTTCTTTATTTACTGAGAAGTTTTCATTTCTTACAGAGCAATAATGATATAAGGAGGGTTTTTGTGGTTTACTAATGTTTAAAACATTACAGGTTCAGACAATTTATACCCTAAAGAACTGTGTAGGGTGTCACTTCTAAGGAACTGAATTTGGATTCTGTAGCTCAATTGATTTAACCTGAAAACTTAATCATCTTCTCTTATCTACTTTGCACCATTATTATGAGTACCATATGGGTTAGATGATTTCATTGTCCCTCATATTTGCATAACCCTTTGCAAGTTATAGCAGGCTTCAAGTGTGACTAACTTGTAAGATATGCTATTTCACTACTAAGTTAGACATGCTTTTTGTAGGTTTTTTTATTGTTAGAGAATGAACTGAAACATTCATGATTGCTTAAAGTATAAGAATGTAAGATCATGATTCTATAATTATGTTCAGAATAAAGTTATTAGTTTATCAATTAATATGTTTTGGTCACATATATTCACCCTCCAAACTGTTTTAACATATATCTAAGTTGAAAAAGTTATATGGGGTGTCATGTTAACCATAGTAAATCATAACAGAGGAAATGCACTAAAAAGTAAAGTTACCTTCAAGTTTAAATACTCATTTTACCTCTCCAAAGAAAGCTATAATTGAGGGCTTCTTAGTGTTTCCTCTTCTTTTTATAAAATTAGTTTATTTCAATTTGACAAATAAAAATTGTATGTACTTATAAGGAACAACTTGATGTTTTGAAATATGTGGAATGAACAAGTCAAACTAATTAACATTTGCATTACCTTGCACATTTTTTTTGTGTGGTACAGACTCTTAAAATCTACTCCCTCAGCAATTTTTAAGTATGCAAATGCATTTTTATTAAATATAGTCACCATGTTCACAATAGATCATTGAACATGTTCCTTTTATCTAACTGAAGTTTTGTACCCTTAGACCAACACCTTCCCAATCCCTGACTCTCCCCAGACTCAGTAATTCCTATTCTATTCTCAATTTCTATGAGATTAACTTTTTAGATTCACCACGAGTGAGTTCATACAGTATTCGTCTTTCTGTATCTGATCTATTTCATTTAACATAGCATTCTCCATTTCCATCCATGTTGTCACAAATGAAGACCTATCTATTTTTTTAAATATTTTTTAAGTTGTAGACGGACACAATATCTTCATTTATTTTTATGTGGTACTGAGGATTGAACCCAGTGTCTCACACATGCAAAGCAAGTGATCTACCACTTAGCTACAGCCCCAGCCCCCAGGTCTATCTGTTTTTAATGATAGAATACTATTCTCTTGTGCACATACACAGCACATTCTCTTTATCCATTCTGCAGTCTGTGGACACTTAGGTTGTTTCCATTTCTTGGATATTGTGAATAGTGATGCAATAGACATGAGAGTACAGATATCTTTTTGACATACTGATTTTATTTCATTTGGTGATATAGTCAAAAGTGGAATGGCTGGATCATATGATAGCTCTATTTTTAATTAAAAAATTTTTGGAAGTTGTAGTTGGATGGAATGCATTTATTTTATTTATTTTTATGTGGTGCTAAAGATCAAACCCAGTGCCTCACACATGCTAGGCAAGCGCTCTATGACTGAGCTACAACCCCAGCCCTTTTTATTTATTTATTTTTGAGGAAACTTTGTAGTGTTTCTCATAATGGTATCCTTATTTAAATCTCCAACAACAGTATTAAAGGATTCCCTTTGCTTTCTATCTTTGCCAATTCTTGATATCTTTTGTGTGAGGTGATATCTCATTGTCATTTTAACCTGCATTTCCCTTATGATTAGTGATGTATTTGATTAGTGTTTCTTCATGTACCCAATGATCATATACATGTCTTCTTTTAATAAATGTCTATTCAGGTGAAAGTCTTTGCCAGTCTTTTAAAATTGGATTATTTCTTTTCTTGATATTGAGTGAGATACTTATATGTTTTGGATATTAATGCCTTATCTGATGTATAGTTTCCAAATATTCTATCTCTGTGGTTTGGCTCTTCATGCTGTTGTTTTCTTTTTTGTGTAAAAACTTTTTATTCTGCTGTAATTTCTTTGGTCAATTTTTAATTCTGTTGCCTGTGCTTCGGGATCATATCCAAAAAGTCATTGCCTATGCCAATGCTATGGAGCTGTGTTTTGCTGTGTTTCCTTGAACAAGTATTAATGTGTCAGGTCTTATATTTAGCTGCTTAATCCATTTTAAATTGATTTTTGTATGTGGTGTGAGGTGGATATCATTTTCCTAATTGAAGAGACTTTCCTCCCCCCAGTTTGTGTTCTTGGCATCTCTGTCAAAAATCAAAGATGTAAATGCATGGATTTATTTCTGAGTTATGTCTTCTGTTCCATTGGTCTATATATCTGTCTTTATGCCAATACCATGCTGTTTTGATTACTATGATGCCTCCAGCTTTCTTTTAGTCAAGACTGCTTTGATTCTTCAGGGCCTTGGTGATTCCACACAAATTTTAGAATTAAATTTTTCCTACTTCTATGGAAAATGTCATTGGAATTTTGTTAGGGATTACATTGCATCTGTGGATAACTTTGGGTAGTATAGATATTTTAACAACATTACTTCTTCCAATCCATGAACACATAATTTGTGTCTTCTTAAATTTCTCCTCTCAACACTTTATAGTTATAGTGTATTCATCATTCACCTCCTTAGTTTAATTTATTCGTAAGTATTTTATTTTTGTAGGTATTGTAAAAGGAATTGTGAATTTTTCAAAGAGTTCATCATTAGTATGCATGGTTATTTTCTTGCTCCTGAGTTGTTTGAGTTCCTTATATAAATAAATGCTATTATTTTATGTGTTAATTTTGTGTCCTGCAACATTAGTGAATTTATTTGTTCTAGTACTACTTCATTTGCATTGACTTTACCCTGCTCTGATTTAGTCTTGTTAGCTGTCACTAAGGTATAGATGGGAATCCGTATTTAATTTGTCCATCCTGGTTGGGCATTAGGTCAGTGAATTGTCCTCCTTGGCTTAGTGTTGGCATCTTCTAATGATCACTCTTGCTCAGCCAGGATATATTGCTGGATTTTGACTGCCATAATTTTTAGTTGCCCTGCTATCCCATATTCCTTTTGGTACCTCCAATTTTAGTAATTAAAATGATCACAATTTTATCATAAGTATTTCAGGAATAAAATTTTTACAACTGAAGAAATTATTTGTGTACAACCTCCCCTTTAGACAGAAATAACCTGAATCTTATTTAATTCCCCAGTCATACCTGAAACAGGTTAGAAAACCTAAATAGTCCTTGAAGTGGTGTGCCTAAATCTGATGACTATCCTTGCCTGACCAAAGATTAGGAGGAAGTCCATACCCTGAAAGTGAAAATAAATCATAGAGCAACAACAACAAATTCTAGGCAAGTGCTCCATATATCTAAGATGTGTTTACCCAGTTGAACAAAGGACTATGAGATGCCTTTCTCCTGTGCCAATTATTTCCAGCCAGCAGGAGAGCTACACAAATCCATTTTACTTTATCCCTTGACTAATTATCACTTGACTAATCCTTGCAAATATCTTGTAAAAGTGGATGTGATGGAGGGCAGAAATCTGAATCTGTATTACTTATAAAGGACTAGCATCATCCTAAGTACAGGCAGATTTTTAACAATAGCATATAGGTCAAAGAAAAAGTGAACTGAAATGATAAAGCAAAATATACCTTTTTTTTTTCTCCCTTCACTCGGCTTGGTTGACTAATCAGAGGATAAAGCTACTCATGATTTACTTCTGTTGGTCTCTGTGATTTCTTCCAGCTAACCCTAAAGGTGAGCAGTGGAAATTTGGGAAATATTTTCTTGGTGCATCGAAACTAGCATTGTGTCGAAGAGCAAGCCTCAACAGTGTAGTTCCCAAATGTCCCAGTGGCATGGGCTAGTAGAAATACCTTGGCCTTGAAGATGTAAAATTCCAAACTTGGTGTTGGTATTTTGCTTAAAGTAATGATCCATCATTTCCAGATGTATTCTTCACTTTCCGAACGTCCTCCTAGATGAACTATTCAGTGGTGTATTTAAGACTGTATTATAGGGAGCAACAGTTTTACTGGGCAGATGACTTTGATATTAAAAATCAATCTTGCAATGAAATAAATCTAAAAGTGAGACAACGTTGACAAACATTTTTATTATATGACAGCTAGTGTATATTAGGAAATGGATGTGGACATAACCTCCTAAAGAAAAATCAAAAAGAAGAGAAATATACCCAGAATCTAAAGTAAATTGATGAAAAGGAAATAAGACAGACAATTATGTCCCCTCTCTGTCTTTCCCACCCCTTTCTGTGACATCTCCTCAACTAGTACACTTCTTAAAATCAGGAGCCATGTCTTACATTCCCTGTGTTTCAAGAAGAACCAGGCACAATGTGAAAAACATAGGTGTTTTTGTTGAATGATCCAGTTCCTGGTGTTTTTGTTGAATGATCCATTTCCTTGTGTTTTTCTCAAATGGACCATCCTGAGTATTCTTGTGGGGCTTGAAACATATTTTTTTTCTAACTTCACAACAGAGAGATGCTTACTATATGATAGGGTGCTTGATTGTTTTGTCTCTATTTTAAAGCTACACATAATTTTAGGCAACTTATCCTTCTTGATGCTACTTAAGCTCTCACCTGTCTCAGCTCCCACAAACAGAAGTAATGTTAAACCAGTGTTCTGAAGTGGATTGAATCTTCCATGTGTCAGAAAAGCCCATCTACTCATATGTTTTCAGTTAAGCCGAATGCATTTTATCATTCCTTAGTATACCATGTAGATTGAGATGGTTATGTCAATTACATTTGTAAAAGCACACTTGGCAATGGCTATGGTGGAGGAACCATGTAAAACTTCAAAGTGAAGAGGTTCACAGAGTTAACCTCTAGCCTCATGCCGGTTTCTGATTCACTTCTTCAGGATTTTTAGCTGTATTGATGTTTATGCTCATTTATGATTGGTGATGTTTCCCTTTTCCCTATTCTCCAGTTTGCAGTGAACAAACAGATGCTGAGGGCATCCCACTTCAATTAGAAACTTATTCTTTCCTATACCAAGAACTGCCTTTGCCATGGAAATCTTTTTCTTTTTATGAAAATGCCTCATTATCTATTTGCATATTAGCTCCTTTTCTTTTTTCCCTTTGTCACAGTAAAATATAAAAACCTTAAAGTTAAATAATAATTCCCAGCTTATGCTGAAAAATAGCAGTTTTCTTCTCTATCCTGTTCATTCTTAATTCTTGCTCCCTTGAGCAAACCCCTGTCGGCTTTTTAGCTATTCTTTTATATTTACTTCTGTATTTGTAAATATTACTTCTCTATATTTTCTTGGTATTTCTTTAGTTTTGTATGTTCTCCATTGAATGCCTACCAGAAAGGATAAGAATTTTGTTCCCTTAAATACTTAACAATACACCCACACACATACATAAAGACATTCACCATAATACAATCACAATCACTTTTAAATACTGTGTTCTCTCAATATACTTACATCACATTTTTAGATCAGTATTATGTGTGTATTACTAAGGCTTTGAAAGAATCATTCATGGCTGAACCATGAAGTATGTCACAAATACATTTTCTTTCTAATGTAACACCAAGTCTCTCCTGAGGTCCCTTATGGCCTCATTTTAATTTTGCTTGGTTATCTTCATATCAATCCCTATTTACCTCCAGGTTCTTTAACAGATTTGGAGATATCCCCTGGATATATTCAAATGCATCAGGGTTTTTCATTTTATTTTCTAACTGGAAATAATTCTGTGGAACCCACAGACTTCCTACTCCAACTTTTTCTGGTTGCTCTCAAAGTTTGAAGCACAGCAAAGTTTGGGGACTATTTTTATCATTTTGGGAATTCCTTTTGCTTCTCTTTAATTTTGAATCTTCATTTTTTTGTATTCTAAAATATTCTCTTACTTTTTTCTCTTGTTTTCATTAATGTGTCCTCCTAGTGTTCCCTATGAAAAGAAAATTTTGGAAACTCTCTTGTCTGAAAATGTCTTCTATCCTCCTCATTTAGTGATAGTTTGGCTGCCTATAAATCAAATGTCTATTAATATCTTTTTCTTTCTCTCTCACTCTAGAAACATTTAGGAACTTCTATTTTTTTAATTTATTTTTAAGTTGTAGTTGGACACAATTAACTTTACTTTATTTATTTATTTTTATGCGGTGCTGAGGTTTGATCCCATGACCTTGCACGTGCTAGGTGAGTGCTCTACAACTGAGCCACAACCACAGCCCTGAAATTTCAAAATATTATGTTTAATTGTGCAATTTTTACTTATTCGATATTCAGGAAGCATTCTTTTCAGTTTATGTTATGTCTTGTCATTTGAGGATTTTGTAAAATAATATTTCTTTGGTAATTTATTTTTTGGTTTTTCTGTTTCCTGTGGGAATGTTAGTTTATAAGCTTGATTCCTTAATTTTCTTTTATCTGCTCACCAATATTCATATTGCTTGTTTTACTTTATGGGAGTTTTTCTCAACCATTAAGTTGATACTACAAATATGCCCATGCAATTTTACATTTGATGTCATATTTTTAGGTTATCTTAGTTCTTTTTTGTTCTCTGACACTTTTGTTAATAAGCCTCTTTTTCGTGTTTTATAGATGTATTTCTTATTCCTCTGAGAATATTAATCTTAGATGCTTTTAAGCATCATTTTTTTTAGTTTTCGTCTTAATTTCTTCCCCTTTTATTGTCTTATGTCCCCTCAGTTCCTTTCATTATCTTTTTTTTTTTAATTCTGGCATCCTTCTTTAACATTAGAGGCTTTCCTCAAATGTCAGGTCATCATTGAATTTTCTTTCATATTTAAACATGTGACACCAAGAGAACAACATGCAAACAATAAAACAACATCCTATTCCAAAGCTCTCTGACTGGGCAGGGCTTGTCAACCAGTGAACATTGCGGTTGGGTAATCATGTCAACCTTGCCTGATCTGAGGATCTCCAAATGTCAGTTTCCAAAGTTCTTTTCCTTGGTTTCATTCATTTCCCTAGAGAGGAATCCAGCAGTTTCCTGCTTAAGTGACATAAACCTGATTGGCAGTGTTGCAGGAGACAAGCAGGGGTAGGGGATAGTCTTGCTGTTCAATACTTTCACCGTCACTCTCACTGTTCTGATCATAGTACACATGTCTGGAGCTGGACTTACGCTCCCTCTCTGCTGTCTATTTGTTTCAACTTCTGCAAAGTAAACAACCTCCATATGGAGGATACAGGGTGGCAGCCCAAGGAGATGCAAAAAGTATCTGTGAATCTATTTGCAACTTTTAAAGCCTTACATCTGGTCTTGATTGCTGACTAATCCTGCATCCCTACCTTCACTGTTCACTCAATGTCTCTAATCTTAAAACAGCACTTAGCGCCTATTAGGCTCTCAATAAGCATTAGTTGAACTAATAAATTACTTTTGCCTCTAATTGCTAAGATATTTTATTGCCTAACTTGCACTCTATAGGTCCACTTTCTCACATATGCTACTTCAGTCACAAGTCCTCTATTCAGATCAATTTCTCCTTCCTGCATTACGATCCTTTCCTATACTCATGTCTTTGTGGACCTTGGATCTATTTATTCTTTTGCTATCATCTTTGTGGGTACTGGGAATACATGAGATAGAGGTTAATGTGTATTTAATCTGACACATAGTCAAAGATAATATTTTCTGCTTTGTCATAATTCTATGTATAACCACATGAAATATTCAAGCATCAAGCAGGTACATAAAAAAATTTGTCCACTTTTGCTTTGAAAAATCTCAACATTTTAGTTATCATTTCTTCAGCTCTCCTTCTTTGTACCACTTTTCTTCTTTATTTGCAATATTGGGGAATAAACTCAGGTCCTAGTGCATGCTAGTTAAGTGCTGTACTACTGAGATGCATCTCCAGCCCTTTTTATTTTGAGGCATGTTCTCGCTAAGTTGCCCACGCTGGCCTTGAGCTCATGTTTTCTTGCCTAAATCTCCCTAATAGTTAGAATTGTAGGAGTGGCCACCATGCCCAGCTACTCTGATTTTTAAAGAACCAAAAATATCAAAGATGTATAGATAAAGCCTTGTTTAACTTAAGCACCCCATCTGAGTTCATGCCATTTTACATGGATGTATTTAAGTCTATGCTCCCTGTGTGTGGCTGGCCGACTATGACCTTTGTGTACCAGTTTATTGGGTCAAGTAGCCTCTGGGTTTGCCCAGGGTGGGCTGCCCCTCAGATCCTGGAGTTCCCCATGCAGAGATATTCCAGCACTTATAGATCTTTTCAGACCTTGCATTCCCCCCCGCCCCCGCCATACCCAGCTCCTACCTGGAACTCAGCTCTGATGCTATTCCTTAGCTTATCTGACATAACCCAACTCTTCCATTGTGCAAGGCTTTCTGTCCAATACTGAGTATCAGTGCAGTGTTTTTTTCCCTGTCACTCATCTCCCGGAGAAGTAGTTTCCTTGCTGTTTGAGTCCCAATTCACCAAGCTGTGAGAACTGCCACTTCCTGCTAATCTGCCATCTTTTTTGCCTTTTTTTAATTTAAATTTCATTCTTTTCCTTTACTCCTCAGAGATAATTCTACTTCTCTGTTTGGTTCATCACCTAACCATGCTTATATCTTATTGTACATGTATGTAGCCCTAAATAACTGCTAGTTTTTGTTCTGCGTTTTGAAATTCTATATAAATGGTATCATATTATACAGATTCTGCAATTTTCTGATTCCTTGATGTGGATAAATTCATTTTAACAGCTGTAGGGCATTCCATGCCCATTTCTATGTCTTTTACTTTTGTCTTACATTTTTCATGAAACACAAATCATGTCCCTCCACCTCTTTATATTTATTTCACCACCACAGAGAAGCAGCAGTTTTTAGAGGCTGGACCCTGTGTCTGGTAAATTTTTCATTTATTTGCTGTGTGACTTAGAACAAGTTATTTAACCTCTCAAAGTCTTTTATCACTTATGAAATATATGTTCTGATAGTATTGACCTTAATATTTTAGGAATTAATTGAGACAAATATATAGACTTCAGGACAGTACATTTGACAATCATAGTCAGCCAAATAATAGAGCTATGATCATACTTAACAATCAACAATTCAATGGCTCATAGAATCTTAGAACTGAGAGTTCACCTGTTTTTAGGATATTTTAATTCTCTTTACAAAATCTTCTCCAAATAATAGTCCGGCCTTTGCCTGAATACCTTCAGTGACTTGGAATTCTAAGAAAATTCAGCTGGTTTTGGACAGCTCTGTGAAAATTATGCTCAAACTTCCCCCCCACCCCAACTTTATAACCTTTCTCTGTAGTTTTTACAGAATTGTTTCTAGGTCTACCACTTGGGACCAGACAGAACAAATCTAATCCCTCTTCCGTATGACAGACTTTCAAACATTCGAAGACAAATATCAAGTCCCCGCGAGTCTAATTATATTGAAAATGGGGGAAAAATAGAAAAGAAGGGGAATTTGGTACATGTCAGTGATGGATGAGGCCTCACAAGTAGGTAAAAGCAGAGAAAAGTAACTTAGAACTTCACTTTCGGCTAGTTTCTTCAAAATGAAAAGCCATCACCAGAACCTCCCTTGGAGGAGATCTTGTAAGTGCTGTTCAAATTTTTGTCACTACCTTTAGGGGACCTGCCTAGATGGCATTAGCATAAGTGCTACCAAATGGACTGGGAAATAATCTCTAAGCATATAAAGAGAGTCTTTATTGTAATCTATTATACTTTAAGCCTGAAATGGATAATAATAGAAGGGGATGCTCTGGTTTTACAAGGCAATAATGTGGAGTCTGAGCAGTGAAACTTTATTGAGAGGCAGACTGTGGAGTAGTTTATGCCAAGGAAGCCTCTCTGACAACAGTGGGACGGCTACCGCTCGGGCTGTGTGACCAGCCTCAGAAGATGTTCGCTCACAAATGTAGTTTTGAGTTTGCTCACAAATTTACCAGAAACTCAGTTTTCTTGAGTTTCTGTTACTCCAGGCATTGTGTTGAAAACATACATCCCTATCATCACATCTTCAACTGAAATCTCTTTTAAAATTTGTACTGATCTATATATTGCTGCTAGGGATTAAAGCCAGAGCTTCTCATGGGCTCAACACATGCTCCACCACTGAGCTACACATGAAGCCCCTGACATCTCTTTATAAAAATGCCTATTTTCTGATCACAGAGGCATGTACCTGTAGTCCTCACCACTTGGGAGGCTGAGACAGCAGGATCATACTGAATCCAGGAGTTTGAGGCCAGCCTGGGCAACATAATGAGACTACATTTCAAGAAACAAAACAATAGTTAAAACTGCCTATTTAAATAAAAACAGGAAGATGTGAAGACTTCTGATTTAACCATTTCCCTCCCAAATTACAGTGGACTCTGAGCCTGCAGAGTCCCCTATGAGATGTCAATGAACCTTATGTTTGATTTGAATAAGTTGTTCTTGTTTAGAGTTAGTAATGATGGCAGAGGTCCAGCCTTAGAAAACTATGGCCCTCAGTCCAAATTCAACCTAGGAAACATATTTATGCATGGCTTATGAGCTAAAGAATAGTTTTTCCATTTCTGAATGATTGAAAAAAACTTTGAAGAATATAATAGATTCAGAACATTTGTTGTGGTTTGGATGTGAGGTGCCCCAAAAGCTTACATGTAAGACAATTCAAGAAAGTTCAGAGAAGAAATGTTTGGGTTGTGAGAGCCTTAACCCAATCAGTGAATTAATCCCCTGATGGCATTAAATGAGGTAACTGAAGGAGGTGGGGCATTGGGGTTGTGGCTTTGGGGTAATATACTTGTATCTGGTGAGTGGAGTCTCTCTCTGCTTCTGATCATCATAGGAGCTGCTTCCCTCTGCCACACTCTTCCATCATGGTGTTCAGCCTCATCTAGAGCTCCTGGGGAATGGAACTGGCTGTCTATGGACTGAGACCTCTGAAACCATAAGCCCTTAAATAAATTCTTCCTCCTCTACAGTTTTTCTGGTCAGGTGTTTTAGACACAGCAGCAAAACAGCTCACTAAAACAACATTATATGAACATTGAACTCTAGTGTCCATCAATAAAGTTTTATCGCACACAACCATGCTTGTTTGTTTGCTTTCTTGTTACCGCAGTAGAGGCAAATAGTTTCGGCAGAGACCTTGTGGCCCACAAAGCCTAATGTGTTTACTACCTGGCCTTTACTAAAAACAGTTTTTTCAGCCCTGGGGTAGAGAATAAAGACTATCAAGTGGGAGAAACTAAGAATCTTAATATGAAGGAAAAGGGAAAAAAAATTCATGGGGTTTTGGGAGGGAAGGTTTTATTAAAAACTAAAAACAAAAAGTGTCAAGAAGACAGTTTGGCACTATTTGTATTTCACAGAAAGCCATGAATCACAACTTCCAGAAGCTTTGAAGATTCCTTAAAAGCTCACCCTGATTTTGGATAGCTCTTTGAAAATTATGCTCCCTATCAGGAGAAGGGAGCAGGTATCTCCTTGTAGTTTCTGCAGAATTCACTCTATCATGGGGGACCAGACAGAACAGACCTAATTTATCTTCCATGTGACATACTTTCAAATATTTGGAGACAAATATCAAGTCCCCCTGAGTCTAATTATACCGAACGTGGGGAAAAACAGGAAAGAAAAATAGGAGAATTGGTACATGTCATTGATGGAAGCAGCCTCACATTGTAACAGATTCCTCCATCCCCCCAACTTTTTTTCTGCAGGCCAACCTCTTGAAAAAACCTACAAAAAACAATCCACAATTAAGTTCAGGATTGGCAATTGCTTAGATTTAGAGATAGGGATGGAAAGAGGGGAGAAGCCATACAACTTCTATCTTTACTTAGTGGCTTTAGACACGAAGTCCCTGATGTTGGTAGCAAAGAAGGGAAATAGATCTGCCAATTCTTGGGGAGATAGAATGAGAAAGGCCACAGAAGTACCCTGGAAAGTTGTCGAGAGATGATGCACAAACAAAGGTCTCCCAAAATATTTTTCCAAGATGCACTGATAAGAAGTTGTAGAAGATTTGACCTTATGCAAAAGAAAGGGCTGAGAGTCTTTTTGTGAAATGTTGTGTGTGTCTGTCAAGGTGGGGTTTTGTTGGGAGTTATCTGATTCCCTGGGTGTGTGCTCTTTCAGCCACTCCTATTGACTTAGTAACATTGTAGCTCTGTAGGAGTGGAAGTTAAAACTCCAGAAATTGGAAGTAATGCAAATGATTCTTGTCCATTTCTTTGCAAATGAATTTTGACTAAATGCAATTGATTTTTGTCTTGGTAGGAAAAGATGGCCCTACATAATACATTTGTATTGCCTTATGAAATATTAATGTATAGATGAAAATTACCCTACAAGAATTGACCAACTTTTAAATCTATTACTACACTATACAGTATTAACAAGTTTTGCCTCTATTAGCAAATTCACTTCAGAATTCCCCATTACATATGTATGTTCAAATGTGTACATATGTGCTCTGTTCCCCAAATCAGTTAATGATGTTAAAATCAGTTCAACAAAGTCTTTGAACTGATTTTAACATCAACTTCTTAATTAATATAGGAGTTAAATAAAATATTTGACATCTGTCCATTATTTTTGCCTATATGTCATGTTCTCTTTGAAAAGTTAGTCTTTGAATAATAACAAGAATGTATCAATATATTCACTACAAAATTCTTTGAGATGTAATAATAGGTTTCTTTTTCAAAAGTTTTCTTTAAAAAATACATATATGTATTTCTTCTGATGATTGCACAAGGAGAGAAATCTGGAGAAGATGCTAACATATTTTGATCAATGTTTGTCTTCTGATTGTTCACCCCAGACTATCATAGCTCTCAGAAGATGCAGCTGGTCAAATCTTCAACTGTATGCTTTGGAAGTCTGTCTTGTTAGAGATCCCCTAAACTCTGCTCTTTAACTAATTTAATTAAGCTTCTCTGTTCTACATATATCATGAATAAAAAACAAACAAAAACTCAACAACACATCAAGACAGTTTTTTATTTTTATTTTTTTTAAATATTTATTTATTTTTTTAGTTATCGGCAGACACAACATCTTTGTTGGTATGTGGTGCTGAGGATCGAACCCGGGCCGCACGCATGCCAGACAAGCGTGCTACCGCTTCAGCCACATCCCCAGCCCAAGAAGACAGTTTTTTAAAAGAGTATTATCACCCCATTAGTGGACCTGGTTTAAACTCTATCACCAACTAGTTTTGCGATCTTTAAGCACTTCATTTCTATGTTCTATTTTGGTTTTGTTAAATAAGTATATTATTATCTACCTCATAGGGCTTTGAAGAATGTCTCTAGACATAAAACAGATAAATGTTTAAGTGTATGAGTAAGTGGATAAACTTAATGAGCTTTTATTTAATCAGTTCCTTGATTAATTTATTCCATTTTTTGTGTATGTGACTGTTCCTTGTGTCCTTTATTCCTACTGAGGTCAATCACCAAAGGGTGTTGCTATTGCCATTGTCATGTTCTGGACTGTGATCTTCATAAGGGTGTGTATATCATATCTGTCTCCCATTCTTCCCAATTTGTAGAACCATTCTCTAGTGCCTTCAGTAATCAGCAAATTGCTTAGAATCCTCAATCACTTCTCTGATTGTTTTCTTCTTCTTGCTATTACTGAAACCTGGCTCTTGCCGTACTTCCTGTATGGCCCTTTTAGGAGGTTGCTATATTTTTTCTACCACTGGAGGTGGGGTAGGAGTTTTTCCTTCTCATTGCTACTTCCAGACCGTTCTCCCTCTTTCTCTTTAATATTTGACATTTCTGATGCTTCTATTTTGAGAGGATGCCACCCACTACCTCTCCTAGTTTCAGTCATCCACTGAAACCAGATTCCTCCCCTGAACTGGGAAGAGGTATCTTCTGGCTCCCTGGCATTCTATGGAACAACTTCTGTTTTACTTTTCGGAGGTATCAGTAAACATGTAGGTGATTCTTTCATCTCCCTGTTCTCCCTCTTCCTTGAGTCTGTTTCTCCAATGATTTTGTCTTTTGCTCTACTTCATATACTAACTCATATTATAGGCCAGTGGCTTTCAACTGCAGGCCATTTCACTCCTGAGAGGACATTTAGAAATGCCTAAGATGTTTTTGGTTGTCACAGTGGGTGCTACTGATGTTTAGTGGGCACAGACTGGCAAGGCTGTTAAACAGTCTGCAAAGCACAGGCCAACCCCTCACAACAAAGAATGTTAATAGGGCTAGGATTGAAAACCTTCTCCTTGTTATTTGCTACAAATATGCCCCTTCACAATCTATTTCAAACATCTCACTTTCTGACCTTCTTTAGAAAATTAAAAGAAAAGGAAGAAAAAAAACCTCTCTTCCCTTTACACCAAAGCTCCTCAACAGAATGGATTGTACTTGCTTTCTTATTTTTCTCTTCTGATTTTTTCCCCTTGAAACTACTTTAAATAGGCTTTCTCCCACAATACTCCATCTGAACTGATCTTGTTGTGATCATAAAAAAATGTCTGCCTCTCCAAGTCCGAAGGTCAGTTATTCCTCATCTCAATGGACATTTCAGCTTCATTTGAAGCAACTGTACCTGCTTTTTCCACATTTTCTTCTCTTGCTTAAACACTACTCTCCCAACTGACCACCTACCTCAGTGGCCACTTTTTCCCAGTCTCCTTATTTCTTCTGCTATCCTTGAAGGTCTTAATTTTTAAACATCCCAGGGCTTGGTGCCATATCATGATTTCCAATACCATCTGTATTTTGACAACTACCAAATATATATGTATATATACCTCTCCCTTGAAATCTAGGCTGATAAATATTCCAAGTTTCCACTTGTTTATCCAATAGGTGTTTTGAACCTAATACAATGCAGAGCTCCTATTTCCCATCTTTCTTCAAACCTGTATCCATAAAACTCTACCCCAGGCCATGATATCTCCTTATTTTTGGTTGCTCAAAGTAAAATCTTGGATTTTTCACTGATTTCTTCTCTTTCACATCTGTCCATTGTAAAATCAGCAACCTCCGTGTTCAGAATATATCCATGATTCAAGCACTTCTGATCACTACTACCTCAGTCACTCTGAACCAGTCCATAGTCATGTCCTCCTGGTAAAGTACTGCAGTAGTAATCTCTCTGCTTCTACCCTTCCTTCACCACCATTAGTCCTCCACCCACCAAGGAGTTCCTGCCAACACCGTGCAGATTCTAACAGTGTCATGAGTAAGATATGCAAAAATCCTAAAGTCAACAATATATTTGTTATTATCCCCATTTCACAGAGTAAGTCAGCACCGGGTAAGGACTCAGGTGATCTGATCTATCCCATTTACTTCTCTAAGCTCACCTCCCACAATCTCTCATTTACACTACTTCGACTACACTCATCTTGCTATTGCTTGAATAGGGTCATAACACTTCCTCTGCCTCTTCCTCTGCCCCTTCCTCTGCCCCATCCTCTTTTTCCAGGGATCTTTGCAGTTTTTCTCAATGTATTTCATTAAAAGTCAGCATCTCAGTAGGCCTTGCCTGACAACCCTATTTAAAAATACCACTTGAATCACACCTACTCAAGAAACTATTTTATTTCCTATATGTAACATACTCTGTTTCACTTATTTAATTATTACTCTGTCTCTTCCCAAATAATAAGATCTCCATGGGAGTGGAACACTTAACATGGCTCACTTATAAAATATTATATATTTTAATACATAAACTCAATACCTGTGTAAAGCATTGAGATTACAGAAGTCACAAGTACAGGGTGAATTGAGTTTCTTTGTTTGCCTAGATTTTAAAGGATGCTAAAAAAGAAATGAAACTTTGGGCCCATAAGAGCTTAGAATAGAAATGTCAACTTTCATAATTTTCAGTGATAATAACAAATATATAATTGACTTTAGGATTTTTGTATATCTTACTTATGACATTGACAGAATCATACATGTATTTATGATCTTTCTCAAAGAGTTTAGATTTTAGAGATATAAAAGACCATTTCTATTTCTCTGGGTATTCTAACCAAATTATTTAACCTTGAGATAGAAGTAGGTAAAGGAACAAGTCATTTATGCTTAAAAATGCTTATGTGAATTACTAACAAATTGGTCCAGAAAATCAAATTCTGATTTTTTGTTTATGTGCAGTTCTCATTATATTTAAAAATACCTGCATAGCAGTTTGCTAAAGTTTTTTTTTCATGTAAAATATTTCATTCCATCTCTGCCCTAGACAAATATGGGAAGTGGTACAAATATTAATGATGCTGATTTTTACAGATGTAGAAACAGATTCAAAGAATAAAATGAATTGTCTGAGATTCTATGAGGCATAAGAGCAAAGATTAGCTTGTGTGCTGTTTTATCCTAGTCTGGGCTCTTTCATTTATCTGCACAGCATTATTGATGACTAGACACTCAACCTTCCATAGAAAGAAAAGACACATTGAATTTTGCTCTGAGCTTAGATACAGGAAGATGATTTGACACAAGTCATTTGATTGCTTGTTAAAGATGCCTCCAGCTTTTTTTCTTAAAGTAGTCTTTATAAGGTGTATCAAGAATATTTATAACTCATTCCTACCTGTTTTAAGAATATATTTCTAATGAGTTATAGACAAATTGTTAAGACATGCATTCACAGACAAGAATTAAAATGTTTAAAATATTGCTATGGTCTTATATAGAGAGATAAAATTTTTCAAAGTGCAAAGAAATGTTTGAATAGATAAACAAAAACAAAAACAATTGAAGATAATCCAAACTAAATTAATTTAAGGTGGAAGACACAATTTATCTCTTGTAAATCTTTAGAAAAATAAATCCTCAAGTATGAACTTTGGTATGTTGCTACATGCTCATTAAATAAGAGTTAGTTGACAAATATTTTTTAAATGCTGCAAATGATAGCCTTGATTGAATGATTTTAAATGCATGTTAGCATAACCTCTTTTTCTCAGTTTCCCTACTTATGAAATATGAATAATAATAGTGCTGACTGCATCTAATTGCTTGGATATGAAAGGAATTAATCCCTATAAAATGCCTAGAATCTAAAACGTATTCAAGTAACTACAATTATTATGTGGAAGCCTTTAAGAGGTATCACCATGAAGAAACCTCTGTAAATGGGATTAACTTAGCTTTTCCCAAACATGGCTGACCATGGGATCAGCACCTAATAACAACAGCATGAAAGTTTGGGAAATGCTGTTATAGAAGACCCAAGGGGTCATAAGGAGTATGGGCATAAAAAAACAGTATGGCAGCCTCTCTTGAATAGAATGCTTAATATTTTTATCAGTGCTAATCTTTCTGTTTGAATCTTCTTCCTCCTTTATTTTTATTTGCAAATTCTACTCATCTATGACGGAGAAATTAAAACCATGACCCCAATTCCTCACCCCTTTCTGTATTTACATCCTTTGCAATGAGATTTTTACAGCAATTCTGATCATGGGGTGTGTTCTCTTTTCTGAATGGGCTGATCTTATGAGCTATGTTGAGCGTTAGAATATTGCAGAAATGATAGTGTTCCAAGCTCAGACTTCAAAAGACTCTGCAAACTTCTCTTTCTCAGTCTTTACCACACCCTACCTAATGGATTGGATGGTGAGGCATATGGAGTAGAGCACAGTCTGTCCTCTTGTTCTGGGCATTTGATGGTGTTGAAGCCCTTGACTTAGAGACCACAAGCTTCCTGAAGACTAAGTCAATAATTCAATAGTTACCAAGGGCATTATTTATGAATACTCTACCCATAGATGAGAAGCCTGGCACTTAGCAGGTAATAGTGCTTAGGTAACTCTTTAATGGTTAATTTGTGCATATACTCATAATTTTAAAGTTTTCATCTGAAAACCAGCAAATGGTCAGGTCACTGATGGAGTATGTGCTGTGTGCCAATACACTATAATTTAAATATGTAATAGACTTTAAATACATATTTGTCTATCAGCTGCCTCAATTTCTCCTTTAATATTATTCTGTCTTATGAATTTATGTGATTTTGAGTGTTTTTAAAAACCTTACTGTATATAGTTTTAACCTTTATATTTGAAAATAAATTTCCTTTCACTTACCTCATGGTTAGTAGTACACACATTTTTTTTCCTTCATAAATAACTTTCAGGTATCAGAAAGATGCTAAATAGAGTGTATCTCAGATCCCCTTGTAAGTTTACTGTGGTTAGGTAAAGAATGCTCTGGCACATCTCTCTTTAGAACAAGAACTAGCCAGAGACAGCTGCAGGTGTGGTTGCTCATCATAATAGTTCTTGAACATTTACTTCATGCCACTGAACTTGATATGATTATGCTCTTTTAAATACAAAGAATTTCTTGGCCAAGGCAGTATATTCAGAGAATAGCAGACTCAGGATTATTGCCTAAAACTTTTGTTATCAGACTCTACTGACTACTAGGCGTACTGTCTCTCTAAAATAAGATAAATTTAGCACTTGATGACTGCTTACTAGGTACCACATAGTATGCCAAGGGATTATATGTTCTTTTCTATACAGTCTTCAGACTTTGGGGAGAATTTAAAATCCCATCATTATCATCCCTATCTAATGCATAACGCATAAATGTTAAGTATCTTGCATAATATCAAAGGCTATATGACAAAGTTAGGATTTGAATTCATACTCTGATATCCCATAGTAAATGCTGAATAAATAATGAATAAATATTTTTGAGTAATGAGTAGACTATTACAATAAAATCAATTCTATCATGTTGGTTACATAGAATAAGCAATAAGCATAAATAAGCCTAACAAACTTAATTAATTCAAAATTGGTCCCTAAGTAAATAAAACATTTTTAAGCAAAGAATTAAAAAATTATTTTAGATAGTTTATTATAGGTTCAACCTGATCTGCTAAGTGTTCATCTGAATTAGTTATATCTGTATCTTTGTGCTGGTTACATCATTCTTCTAGTTTAAAATCTGTTTTGACAAAAAATAAATGTTTTGGATTTTTCCCAATTATTCAAATAAAACTGAAAATTTGAGCTAAGTTTGTCCTTATTATAACTGATTTAGTTAGTGTAAGTTAACTTAAACTAATTCCTCTTCTACCAGTAGTTTAAATATATGTTAATCAGTTTTAAAGCTCTGCTTAACCTAAAGTGGTCAGGAAGAATAGCTGGAACCACTCTCAGTTCCATAAGATGATACAAGAAAAAGGACTAGTCAAAAAGTTTTGGAAATTCTGCATACTATCATATAATGAGGCCCATTGCACTAATAAATGTTTCCAGAAGTCTAGAAAGTAATGTTTTATTTTCATAGTTTTCCAAATTTAATTTTTAAAACAAAACAAAACCTGTACTCTGTGAAAAAAAAAAAGTGTTTTGTTTACTAAAAGCAAAAACTGAGTCCAGTGGCATATACCTGTTATCCCAGCTACTACAGGGGCTAAGGCAGGGAGATCATAAGTTCAAGGCCAGCAGGGAAACTTAGTGAGATCCTGTCTCAAAATGAAATAGTAAAAATGATGAGGATGTAGTTCAGTGTGCGAGGCTCTACATTCATTCCCAAGTGGCACAAAAAAACAGAAAAAAAAAAAACAACTTTGAAAAAATACTGGTTTAGGGCCAGGTTGTGGTACGAAGCTTGCCTGGCTTGCATGAGGCACTGGGTTCGATCCCCGGAACCATGTAAAAATAAAAAATAAAGGTATTAAGTCCATCTACAACTAAAAAATAAAACAAAAAAGTTTTAAAAAGTACTGGTTTAAACCAGATTTGCAACTTTTTAAAAAATCATAACTATTTTAAATAGATGAGAAGCCATATTTGAGTAGATCAAATTGTTTGAACTGACTGACTAGCTTTACAAGTTCTTATGATTAATTCTTGAAAATTCTCAGCACTTAAAAAAATAAAACATTTAAAACAGATTCAGGCAGTCAGAATGTATTGGAAACATACAACATTGTAATTACTTACTTTCCTAATATTTTCCCATAGAGAGGCAAAGTGATACAGTCTGTAAAAATAACCCATTTGAGGAGTAAGGTGAAAGATATCCGTTTTGCTGTGGCCTATAATAACCTTGAAGTATATAGAATTATATCATAAGGAAAAGTATGTGTGTGTGTCTTTAGGTGGGATGAGAATGTTAGAAGATCATCTTTGCTTTCAGTAGCCTCCCTCTTGAGGCCAGAGTGAGAAATTAGGGTCACTATGTCAACAAGTATGTAGAAATTGTCCCTGTAGCTAGCATTCCAATTCCTGATTGCATGTGAAGGGAGATATATAAGAGGGTCCTTGTTGAGATTTCAAAGTTCCACTCATGGAGTATCCTAAAATGTCAATAAAAGACTCTTTATTCATAAATAACTGATATGCAGTAATTTACGTCTGTACATTTATCTCGAAAAGTCTGTAACCATCCAGGTTTTTTTTTTTTTTTTTTTTGCAAACTCTACATAAAACATCCAAACTGTCCATTTTGTTCAGTACAATATAACACAGCTGTTTGGCATTACCAAATATATATGTATATATATTTATAGATATGTACATGTGCTGAAAAAGAAGCCGGTGCAGCCTTCTCTAAGAAGTCCATCCGTATTTACTGTACAACATTCAGAATTTACATTGATAATACAAGGCACAAAAAGTGTGGTATGAAGCCAAGGCCATGCTTTCTTCAGACTTTCTCCTCTGCCTTGCCCACTCCTTCAGCTTCATGTCAAATTAAGTGTTCAGCCCTGCTTTTTATTATTTTTTTTTTTTTGGCTTTGAACACATCAAATAAAAGTTGAGAGTGGTATGGGTTTGAGATATGAATCACTGGGAAGAACACCCCCATGTACCTTCCCAAAATAAACAGAACAAAATGAAATCTGTTTTAAATTCTTCCATACAGAAATGGAGGTAAACAACTACTGATGTGTTTTCGAGTTGGGTTTAGGAGAGGCCAGTTTCCCTCTACCTGCTTATGTTTGCAATATTTCTAGGTCAAGACTTAATGGAACGTGTGTATCAATCAGATACAATTAGGAACAATGGGAATTCTAAGTCTTTATTCCAGTTAAGAAAAGGAGAAAATTGCTTTTCTGACCAAAAATTCTGACAGTATGAGTGTTTCCCCAATTTCTTAGGGAGAAGTTTCAAATGAGAGCAGGCTACATCCAGAATAAGCCTCAAGGAGTATTTCTGATTGATCACGCTCAGGGACTCTCTAATGAGGCTTAGATGGCTGCATCCTGGTGGTCCCTCCTCAGCACCATCAGAGATTGCTAAGGAGGAACACTGGGGCTATTAAGTCCAATTCTGATTGTAATGCCTATGTCTCAGTGAAGGGGTCAGGAGGAATGATATTCTGCTTATGAACTTCTTCAAATATTATCTCTCCTTTTATGATTCACCAGAACCACAATTAAATCTCTACTATAGAGTTTACATTTTAAGGAAACTGCATCCTTTGTCCAATTTTGGAATTTGGGTGTAAATAATGCTTGAGAAAAGTGAAACACTTTTTGAGTGTTCAGCAAAGTTTGAGACCAAAGGGTGTTTTCATTGTAATTATGCCTTTTGTAAAAGAATTTTGATACCTGTTTCTATTCACACAGAGAACTACATTACTAAATTCAGTGATATATTCTGCAATTCAAAGCTAAAACTTTTTGGGAAAAAAGAAAGGATATAACCCTTGATCAAATCAGTATTAGAGGTGGGAAGGAAATTTTAAGCTTAGGCCTAACCATGAAGCTTACTGTCTTTTTTTTTGTCTTTGGATTCAGATGGAGGGTGGGTTTGAAGACATGAAGTTTAAATGTTACTGTCTTAGGCCCACCTCATGAGGACATTCCAAGTCCATGATCTTCACAGCAAAAGGAAAAAGCAATGAGTAGCTGCTTCAAAAACCACAATTATTCTATGTGAGTTAAATTTCCTACTTCAGATCACAGTACTACACACTAGTGACTAACAGCCAGGTCTGGTTTCCATCCCCTTTTATCTTTTGAAAAATTACAGCATACAAATTGCCATTTTGATTTTGTTGATGACCCTGCAGTGGGGATGTGAGGAGTCCATGGTAGACACTGGCTCTCCTAGAATTGCTTTTGCAAAAAACACCACATGCTGTCAATACAGCCAAACAGCTTTGAAACTGCAGCTTTTTAAAAGAGTTTGGAAAGGAAAAACACAAAATATGCAACACGTCTAAAATTAGTAACATTTTCACTTTTGTGACATTTGACAAAATACGTTTTTGCTTGTTAGTTCAGGAAAATTCTATGCAGACAAAACAGTGGAAACTACAGAAACGGTGGCCATTCAGCTTTTGGCTAAAGCATCAATTTTCAAATACAGCGCTAGGGCAACAAACACCAAAGGGCTAATAAAATTTTGTCACCATCTGTAGGCCAACAAATTGTTCTCCCATTTGTCAAGGCTGTCACCTCTAGTCCAGTCAATGGGAATTACTAAGGATTCAAACTTTGCAATGTTTCATGAGGAAACATAATGAAAATGGGCCACAGAATGGGCCAGAGAGGCACGATTCTCAGCTCCTTCCTGATTCCTGTGACCTTCACAGAGTTGGAACAGAGACCTTAGAAAACATTACCTTAGATACATCTGATAGCTATATCATTCAACACATTTGAGGGCAGAGAGACTAAGAAATCAAAGAGAAAACAGCTAAGAGGAAACAATGAAAGCATATCAAAAGATTTGATGATTTGAATTTCACAGGTAAGTTTGCCAGAAGTTTGGCAAATAGAGAATACTATCGAAAACCAATCACAACATTTTAACATTCTGCTTATCAATCCTGATGTTGAGAAATATTTTTTTTTTCTCAAGGAAAATCATTGCAATAAATCCAGAGCTTTTTTTTTTTTTTTTTATCCAAAGAGAACCCTGTTTCAGTGATTTAATATTCCTTCTCCAAGCCAACTGGAAGAAAAATACAGGGACCACGGCAAAGGATAACACCTCTGCAGTTGGAGATAAAAATAATAAAAAAGAGAAAAAGTTCCCCTCTTTAAAGAGAACTGTTGTCAATTCCTTTTCATCTCTTACAAAAAGGCCAATAAAATTTTTGTGAGAGTGCATCTGAGTTTTATGAGACTTCCTGCACCGGTAAATGAAGTTTGCATTTAAATCCATTGAGCGAGCTTCCTTTTGGCTTAAAGGATTTTAATGTAAACCAGTAAGACTGCGCAAGCAATGTTGTAAAGACTATAAATTAACTTGATGGCACTGCAGTCTGGTGAAGCTGTGAATTGTAGTATTTTGGTGGCATAATTTTAAGGCATGTTTAAAGCATGACAATTAAGACTTCACTGTCTTTGAACACTGGGAGGTTTGGCATTAAGTGGGATATTTTGTAAAAATTTTAAGTAACCTATGAAGTATTTAAGGCCACTTTTAGTTTCTGCTTCATTTTGTACTAGGAGAGTAAGACTTCCAAATTAAGTGCTGGGACTAATGAGTAAATCTCTTTCAAGAGGGGCATTTGTGTCATGACTGGCAAACAGTAAAATAGAGCAGGGTTTAGGACAAGTGAATAACCACAAGTTCAAGTGGGCACTGAGACTTTGGTGACCCCCTCCCACCACACTCATACCCTGGTCTGTAAATCTCACAAACATGGGTTCTCTTTGAAATTCCATTGTAAAACATGGCACAACGCTGACATGCAATGATCACAGACTTTCATATACAGAAATCTTCTGTAGCAACCTAGCAGAACTAAGAGAAGAATGTAAAAAGGAAACCAAAGGAACTAAAAGATGCATTGCTTGAAACTTGGGCTGAAACTGAAGGTGAATCTCTCGATTTCTTCCTCTATTATTTTATGTGATTTGATGTTAAAAAGCATTTATTAACCCAGACCAAAACAAAAACCATCCCTTCATCCCCCCAAAAAAATACAAAAAAAAAAAAAAAAGAATCCTGAAAACCCAAAGAAACAAGGGAACAAAATAAAATCAACCAAACCCATGCGAGGATATTACAGAATTCAGATTTAGGGATTAATAATCTCATCTTAAAATAATCTAGTAGGTTCTATGGGAAACCAAACTTCTGCTTTCAAATGCAAAAAAAAAAAAAAAAAGTCTAGAAAGGATCTGGTGTGGATTCACAGAATAGATGAAACCATTATAAGGCTAATTATAATGACTTAAAATAAAATCCTCCAAAATGGAGATTCGAATAAGCTCTACAATGTTTTAGATAATTTATTACTCAACAGCTAATGCAGATTCCTTCTGCAGCCAATCATGCTAGTGAACTCAATTTTATTGTGAGCAATTGAACATCTACTTAACACCTCTTTCTCTCAAAAATTATACCAGCGATGTGAAGTGATTTACATTTCCATGCTGTCCATTATTCCCTAGAAGGAATGAACAAGTTGAGCATACTAGCAAAGTGGTGTTTTCCTGATCTAGATATGGTAGTTTGAAAATATGCTTGACAGTTCTAAGATGATTTGTTTGTTCTATATAATAAGCCTTTGGTTCCTGAGAAAAGCAAGATGCTTTTTGAATTACATGTGGCAAAGCCTTCTATCTAATACAGGGGACCAGATACACCACACATTAGAGAAAATGGCCAACACATTCCAGAGTTCTTCAATGCTTTATCCATGGTATCCTAAACTCAACCTTTCTTTAGGTCTTTTCCACTTATGAGGAGATTCACAACATTTTTTTTTAAACAAGGGATCTATAAAAGTGTTTAAAAAATTGATTGCATCTCCAGTGCCAAGTACTTCCCACCTCCCCCATTCCGTGACTACTTTTAATAAAGTAGCCAATCTCTAAGTAGCTGACTAGCTGCCTTGGGGTTAACCTAGGTCCTTGACTTTGGTTGTCTTGATCGTGGACAGCTAAGGAAAACAAACACCAGAAGATGAGCTGGAGCGCATCTGCTCATCTGTAGTCTACCAGGCATCTTGTCAAAAACCACTGAAGAGGATAAAAAAGATGGAATAAAGTATTAAGATGAGGATGATGAATGGTTGATGAATCTGAGTTCTGTACAATACCACTGCCTCCTATTTTAAAAGAGAAAAATAAAGCAGTGGCCACATGTTAAAGGTTCACTGGAGAAAGGGTACTTGGTGAGGCTGAGCTTGAAGCTCCTTGAATGATGGATGTGGTTTCTGGGACAAGTATTCCTCAGGTCTATTTATTCAGCTATCATCTAGGACAAAGCCTGTCTGCTAATTTCTCAAGAGGCAAAAGGAGGGTGACCTAGGTGGCCCTACTGAGAGATTCTATGATGGCATGGTACCAAAATGTTAAGAAACTTTCCAGAACTTGGATTGAAAAGTGCAGTAAATCTCATCATTCCCTTGTTACAAAAATATTGGAGAACTGGATCAACACCTGCCTCTTAGAATTACAGCTTATTTGAGGTCCGTGACATCTGCAGTTCATGTTTCCTTGGACCTGGCCTGACCAGACCTGTCTCTGAATCCATGTAATAAGCTGTGTTCCAACAGCACTCTGCAATTTGTCTGGCTTAACTGGGAATAGAGATACTCCTACTTGGTTGAGTTTGAAGAGATAAATTTCCATGTTCAAAAATCTCATTATGTTCCTTGAAACCTCTCTACTCTGGAAGTTCAGGAAGGAGAGAAGTGGGTAGATTTGTCTCTGGGAAAAAATGAAGGTGAGGTACACTACGAGAACTAGTTCGTCGTCTATCTGACTTTTGGGTCTTGTCTCCGTTCAGTGGCTAGTATAGACAGGAAATTGGTGCTGGTGTGGTGTATTCAGATTCTAGAATCTAAACGCCCTCTTTGATGTTGAAAAAGTCATACAAATGGGTTGGCAACCCTGTTTTACTTCTAAAAGTCAGTTTTACAATGATTCCTGACATTACAAATGCCAGTTGGTAGAAAACTGACAATCTGGTACCAGAATCTGCTGGCCCTGTGGGGCACATCATTAAAAACCTGTTTCAAAACATGCACTTAATCAATCTCTGCCTTCAGCTTTATTGTAGCTCATCTCTCTCCATAGCTACTTTTGTCTCAATATGCCCTCATGTCTATCCTAGACACTCCAGATCTGAGGAGGGCATCCAGTGTTGACCTGCGTGTGATTCAGGGGAGACAATAAAACCCTCTTACATCTAAGAGAGCTTGTCCTTTGCTCTACTGGCATGTTTTACCTATAGAAAATTCAGTTTCTTCAACCAGGGTATCTCACTGATTACAAACAAAGCTGAATTCCCCAAATGCCACTGGGCAGAGAGCTGCCTTTTTCTTTCCCATTTAAAGCCAAAGTCCCAAAGCTGGCCATCCCTCTGCTCCTGAGAGGAAGTGGACTAGAGTCCATTCTGCCTGCTGTAGTTGAAGTCTGCTTCATCCAGCTGGGATTCCGTAATGTTTGAGAGTTTCGTGTGTGTCCTCCCAATCTCTTCAAGGGCACAGGCCAGGGAGTCAAGGTCACCATCATGCTGATGACGAGCTTCCCACAGGTTCAAAATGACAGCAGAGGGGCTGCTTTGTGTAGCAAAATAAGATAAATTCCTAGACGAACAAAAAACATAAATGAACAAAAATCACCATTAGGAAATTAAAAGCTAATTTTAATAGGTATAATAGAGGAAGAGAGATGCACTAAGGTGGGTGTAGGCAGTCGAGTTTGTATCCCAACATGCAACTAAAACCAGCCTTCAGAATGTTACCAACGTCCTTCCTGTCTTCCAGGCCTGGTTTCAGTCCTCACTTCCATGGGCTGTGTGCGTGGACCTGGTTCCCCCCACCCCTCCCCGGGTGGCCTCTTTGCTCTGTATTACTTTAGGTGGTGATGAAACTCATTCCTATTGCTTCAGAATCTTTCAGGGCTTTCTTCCTTGGCAAACAAAAGGGTTGTCAAGGCTTGATCTTCAGTTTCATTTTCTTTCCTTTCTCAGTGCTAAATCTGTACCTGTAGGCTTCCAGGTTCACGTAAGCTAGCTACAGATCTTAAAAGACCTTGGAGTTGCCAAAATGACATGTCCCTACCTCCTCAACTCAATCTCTAGACCTCCAAACTGGTCTCCTTTCTAAGTATAACAAGTGGCCCAAATATTTACAAGAGTCTTTCTTTCTTATTTTTTGTACTGGGAAATTTATTTATTTATTTAAGTACTGGGCTTTGAACTCAGAGGCACTCTACCACTGAGCCACATCCCCAGCCCTATTTTGTATTTTATTTAGAGACAGGGCTTCACTAAGTTGCTAAGTGCTTTGCTTTTGCTGAGGCTGGCTTTGAACTCACAATCCTCCTGCCTTAGCCTCCTAAGCCACTGGGACTACAGGTGTGCGCCACCACACCTGGCTATAGGACTTTGGTTTTGACCATGCCCTTAATGTTATTTCTCCCTTTCTGACCTACTCATCAGCTTCACTCTTCTCCTCCATTCACAAAGACTTAACCCTAATTTATATTCTATCACTTTGTGGCCTGAATCATAGCAAAAGCCTCCACATTCTGTCTCCAAACCCTCTAAAATATGCTGCATTCTATTTCTTCAATCCTAAGAGATTTAGTCATTTTTCAATGCCTTCCTTGATCAGTCCTCAACATAATTATGGTTGTGTGTGTATGCGTGTGTGTGTATGAATCAATCTATCTAGACATACACGCTTACTAGGGAATCTCACTGATTTATATTCATACCTATATATGAATATATATGAATTTATATAAATTTATATGTGTATATGAATTTACATATGCCTCAGTCTTTTGCTCCTTGGGCCCTGGGCTTGACTTAGGTAATACTTTGCTTCTGGCTTTCACTCAGTTTTCAGTCCACTAGGAATGCCCACTTTCATTCTCTACACTGTTTTGCAAGATCGTACACTCCTACAATGTGTGGCTCAAATCGCATTTCCTCTTTCTTCAAGATGATTTATGTCTTCTCTGAACTCTTTTCATGCTGGTGCTTAAAATTTCATGTGACTGCAATGCTTACACATTTCATATGGGTGAACTTTGCCTTTCCCATTTGACTAGTAACACCTGAAAGTTAAAGGTCGTATGTAATAATTCTCTGAATCTGCACCAGCACTTATCAGAACAATGACAGGTGTTTATTCAGTATCCACTGGGTGAATAATTGATTCCTGCAAGCCTTTTTCAGATGCTATAGTATCTTCAGTGAAAAAAAAAACTGGTAACCTTTTAGACAAAAACTTTACTATGATGAAGACTAAGACAAGGCAAAGGATTAAAGGTCACTGCTTTTCATGGGGACTCTTACAGTAAGGACAGAAATGCTCTCTCTCACGTCAAAGTCTGATGGATTACAAGATTTTGCAGAAAAGCTCCTGTTTGGGAGTTGGTGCTAGTTCTCACAACCACACCCAACACACAATCACAAAGCAGTCTTCTAGAGATGGCACTGGCAAGAGAAGGCGAGTTTTTATCGGCACATTACCGCTTGGCAGCACCACACGCACAGATCAGTTCTGAATGAATAAAATGTTGTTTTAGCCAAAGTCTTAAGAGACTGTTAATAGTCAGTTTGTTGCTAAATAGTATAAATACTGAGGTTACTACACACACATTCCACTAATATGAACCTTTAACTGAGAAAGTGAGAAGGCCAGCTTAAAAATTCCCTCGTCCCCTCCATTCCCACAGCAAACCCTGCTGGGGGGGGCGGTTGAAGGGATCCTGGTTCCTCTTATTTTGCCAACTTTTGAATGTTGGCCCTTCCTTCTGGCCCTGTGGGGAAATTGCTCTGTCTCCCTACATGCACCCTCACTGACATTCAGGCAGCACACAACTGAAGGAATAGCTGGGGAAGAGGCCCAAGGAGGCCTCAGTGGGCTGTGGCTGGCCTGGGTGGCCACTGCTTTTCAAATCCATTATCAACGTAATGATCACGGACACACTTTTGTCTTTGGGATCCCAAATGTTGTTTCAAGGACAACAAAGGCAATAGTTGGAGTAGCACTAGCTTTCTCATCATTTTACTGAGGGTTCACACCTTGCCTTTACTAGTGAACAGCAGTGGTCTTGTGTTTTTTGGTAGTGACTGGAATTCTTGTGATCTTATTAACCCTAAAGTTAAACTATAATCTGTGATATCAGGGGTTGATAAACGTCTTTGGTAAAGGGCCACAGAGTAGATATTTCTGGTGCTGGAGACCTCCTATGGCCTCACTGCAGCGTCTATGCTCCACCATGGTAGTGCAAAGGCAGCCACTGAGGATAGGAGTGTGTGTGTGTGTGTGTATGTGTGGTGGCCATCTTCCAGTAAAACTTTATTTGGTGACACTGGAATTTGATGGTCATACAGTTTCTACATGTCACCCAGTTTTAGTCTTTTGATTTTTTTTCTAGTCATTTAAAAATGCAAAAGTAAACAAAACACACACACACACAAACATTCTTAGTTGTGGCTACAAAAAACAGGTGATGGGACAGATTTGGCCTATTGGCCATTGTGCTATGTTAGCTTATAACCCAAACTGGAAGTCCAAAGCTGTTACTTGGAAGAAAATTAGACTGGATTTCCTGCATTGTGCTGCATTTGAAAATAAGCACCTACAAGGCCAGAGTTGGTCAATCCCAGGCAATGCATCTGCCTTAAGCACTGGGAGAACTTTTTCCTTTGAAATGTTTGAGGATCTTTGATACTTCAAGACATGACAGAAAGACTGAATCATAAAGAATAGAATAAAGAATATGTTTTGAAGGTGAAGATTAATCTTTGTCCTGAGACAATTTTAAAAATATTCATGACCCCATGGAGGGGGTTGCGGTCAGAGGTGTTCAAGGTTCACTTGTCTGCAGGGGGCACAGCAGAGCAGAGAAGGACTCCCACCAGCCATGTGGCTCTGAAAAGTCCTGCAAATGTTCTGTTTTGTGCAATAGGTACCCACAGTTAAAGAAAGCTAAGTGATCAAAAGAGGCAGGAATAAAATTCTTACTTGGCACAGGTCTCTGAACATATTGTAAAAAGTGAAATATGCTTCCCAAAGTTAGATTTAGATTTATTCTCTAAATCTGCACAAGCACATTCAGCATAACACATACAAATTTCAACTTCCTTTTAATGTTAGTAGATACATAAAGGAACACATCCATCTTATTAAAAATAATACAATCAATCAGCTTTGCAATTAATAGGCATCCTATTAAACTATATTCACTTGTACACAACATAAAACATAATATATAAAAATACCTAGAATCCTAATACAATAGGCTATTTCTCAAAGATAGCTATTATTTTATTGGGTCTATGTGTACTATGATTTTTTTGAAAATTCAGTCATCTCTGTATACCACCCTTTTGAAATTATTCTGATTCCCATCTCTGTGACCCATTTCTCTTCTTAATAATACAAGCACATTTGGCTACCAGCAGGTAATGCACATACCAAGTCAGGGAACATTGTTACTACTGCAAAATAGAATTCACAGCAAGAGCTGATCTTAAGTCCTGAGTGTCTTTTTTTTTTTCTTTTGAAATGAAACCTAAACATTAACAAACAAATGGCAATCCTGAATATTCAAGTGGATGCCTGAATATTCAACTTTCTTTATAGAAAGATTTAAAGAAGCAAATGTTTATTACATTCACCTTAGATGCTTTGTTACTTTGTTATGCCTGAACTTCAGGGAATCTTGTATCAAAACCATTCCAAATTCTGATAACTGAGGTAAGTTAGAAAATTCAGATTTACATTTTTTGGTTCAATAAAGATGTATATATTATGCAGTTAAGATGATCGAATCTCTGAATGTTAGTTGACTTTAGAACATTCTATGCCTTCAGTTCTATTCATTTGCCCAAAGCCCTGTAGACTCCATGACTTTATCATCTCCTTTGGAACTCCCATTCAATGAGTACAGATTAACTATATAATACATGTAAACAAGCAGATCAAAGCTTATGTTAAGGTAGTTGAATAAATTCATCCATGTAAGTTCACTGAGTACTAATAGTTTATTAAATTTAATTTTGTTTTGTTGAGCTTAAATGCTTTCTATACACCTGAGTTCCCAGGGGTTTGTTTTATTACCATGATTAATTTCATCTTTTAGACTTTCCTATCCCCATCCCCTGGCTCCAATTAAAATTCCTTTCTTTCTGTAGAAACTGGGGCGGAATTGGAAACATGAATCTTTATCAATTTCACTAGTGAGGCATGGGCCAACTTATAAAGCCAAATTTTTATATAGAACCTTAGTTATCAAAATATATCTTCCAACTAATAACTATGTTAAACTAAAAATGAAACTCACTTTAGAATGACTTTTTTTTTTTTTTTTTGGAAATAGTCATTGGGTCGTCTGTTTTCTTTTGGGAGCATAAGATGAGGGGCAGAGAGGAGAATTGAGGGTCCCTGGTAAAATTCTGCCATATAAGGTATTTATAGATTATTGCAACACAGGGCTGATTCCATAAAAAGGAAAACTGACTTTTTCTCCCCCACTGTGAAAGCTTTCAGGTCTTCCAGCATCCCTGCAGTATTCAAATGCAAATGCCTCAGGGACTAGTACATCTAAATCCTCAATCAGTTAACAAAGGTAGGAGATAACAGTAATGGAGAGGAAGGCTGTGTTGGAGGCTTTATCTTAGCCCTGGGGAACTGTACTGAAGAGCTACCAAGGGCACCCTGCACTTACAAGTGGCCTATAAAGGGACTCCTTTTCATTCTAAATTCCAGATAACAAAGCTTTTCTTTTAGTTACTCAGAACCATGCTACCAGGGGGCCAATATACCAATCCACTAGCTGTAAACTCTTCTTGTGGCTAATTGTGAGAAGAAAGCCCAACCTTCCTATAGAAAACACCTTATACCAGTTACAGGCCATAATTTTATTCAGAATTTGGGCTTTAACTCAATGTCAAATAGAAGGGACTATTTGCACCTGTAACCTGAAGGCAGCAAGATTATCTGTTTATATTCTATACAGTACTGTTATCTATATATAATGCAACCTTTAAAAAAGTCATTATAAGGCATATTTTAGAAATATCTTCTGAGTAGTTTGTCAGTATAAAAAGTGGAATATAAGTTAAACTGCCTGTAATAGATTAGGAAACATCATTATAAGAACAGTGCATCATTCTACTGTCTAGTATCAAAGAGGGAATTGAAACACTGTCATAATGAAAAAAAATTAATCTCTGCTATCATCCTAAATTGTTTCATCTAATGAAAGTCTCTTATGTGACCCAAAGCAACCCTCCATAAGTTTTTTTTTTTTTTTAATACAAATAGAAGAAAAGCCTTTTTTACTGAATAGCAGTAATTGGACACACCATAAACAGTGGTCCTCTCATCTAAACTTCCATTCCCAAACTTCAACCTGCCTAGGTACTCTGCAAACACCAAGCAGCCTCAGGATGAGGCCAGTCAGTGTTTATAGACTGAAGGGTCGCCTAGGGATGAGCACTATAATAAAACTGCCTGCTGCTTGTACTTGAAAAGAAGATGGCAGGGAGAACCCCCAAGGAAAGGACATGAGCAACTCTGGACACAGCCGAGTTCCACTCATCCCAGCCCAGCCCAGCCCAGCCCAGCCCAAGAGGGCTGCATTAATTCTTTCAGGCCAGTTACTTTGGCAATAACATTTCCTTTATAGTTATGCTTTTGCCTTTCACTTGTTGTTGAAAGGGGATAACAAGTATTCTTTTTCTTTGGAAAACACACTAAAGCCCCCAGGCATGGAAGACATCTCTGAGTTGCCAAATGAGAACAAAAGCCAGTTGTGATCTGCTTTTAGTTCTCATATAATCCTATAACAATTTCTCAATTTGGGAAATGAAAAGGAAGTAAAACCCACCAAATCATAATCTCTACTTTTCTTTGAACTGGTATACATCATGGAAGGAATACGTTAAACTCAATTGTCCATTAAAATTACCTGGGAACATTTTTGAGAATCCTCAGAGGAAAGTAGAATGACTACCATTGGTTCCAAGAGAAAAGACCATGATTCTAATCCAGGGCAGGGGAAGGCTGAAATATTTATACCCCTCACTTTGCAAAATTAATCATTATGTGTTTCACTTAAACCTCACAAATAGTAGAAAAGAAATAGTCCCCCTTAAGGGCACTCAAATAGATAAGGTATAAAATCATTCTCACGATTTCACTTTCTTAAATTATGAAGACATCACTTTCAGACATACTGAGATGGTCAGATTTTTCAACACTGTTTGAAATGGTATCTGTGAGGGGTTCATTTAGGATACCAAGGGGCTTTAGCATGTCTATGTCCATCTTTTCTGAAAACTGCATTTAGTTTAACAGAGAAAAACCTATTCTTTCAAAGACTAGTACAAACCCACAACTACTTACAAAAGAAATGATAGCACCCCTTGGAGTTTGCAGTGGGAGCACAACTTTAGCTCTCTTGGAGGAATATAAAAAGCTTCTTTTCCATATTGCCTTCAGGATGGACACCTGCCATTTACAAACCATATACAGCTTGTTCATGACTAAACCTGTCCCAAGGCTGTCTCTTTTCAGCTTCATATTAGTGGGCATTTTCATGAGTCACTGACTTTAGTGGAATAAAGCCCAAACACCCACACTTTGCTATGTTGGGTCCCTCTGGCTTCACTGCAAGGGCCTTTCAAGTTCCAGGCCCTGCGTATGTCCACTGGGCCAGAACCAGACAATGTGATATGAGCTTCTTTGTATTTTGCCTCCAAGGACCTATGTAATGCTGCCTCCCTGATGTATTAATTCTCCTTTAGAAAAGTCATGGAGATTGTTTTTGGAAATGGCAGCCTCTCACCCATTGTTATTACTTAAAGTTTAGGATGTGTTTTCCAGCCTCTAGCCTGCAGAACCAAGAAAGCTTAGTTTGGGGCAATTATAGTGAACACCTAAAACAAGGGAGTGAAAAGGAAGCAGATGTTCCACATGCATTTTGCACTCATCTTTCCCTCTCTCTCTTCTTCCCTTCTTTACCCTCAACTCTGGCTCTGGGACAGGCCCAACTTCAGTGAATTCTCAACCACTTATTCAGAGCCAGATTAATAAGCTGCTTTGTGACCTCCACTGTCCTTTCCCACTGCCCTCTGGTCATTTCACTGTTCCTCTGAATCCAATTAAGAGGGTAGACAGAGGGAATGAGAAGACATGACCTCAATGCGAGAAGATTCTGCTTCTCATTAAAGGCCCTGTTAAAAGATTTGGTGGAAAACAAGTTGTTACACCACTGCTCCTCAGCCACAAGGTTCAAGGACTTTCATTTGCTCACAATTTTTACACCATCATCCATTAACCCTGACAATTGAAATGCATTTGATCCATTTTAACCAGAATACCAGTAAGAAATATGTTTCCCTGGCACTGCTTATGGATTTCCAAATACATATATTACTAGGGAGGGCCTTGGGAAAAAACTATTAATAGTATGTAATTCATTTACTACATTTCCATTTTAGAACCCTTTCTTCTATTTTGTCTACATCCCTTCTACTCATCCACCCATATCTCATGCATCTGTTCCCATAGCAATGTGGTCAAGATGGATGTGTTTTCACAAGGGTTTCTGGAATATGGAAATCATGAGGACTTACAAAAGAATCATCTAATTGTAGAACTCTAAGAACTTAATACTTGAGGGAAAAAGACAGGACACTTCCATCACATCAGCCAAACAACTTTTAATTAAGAATAAATGTAGAAATCCCTTGATGCTTATTCTTATCAGTTTTCTTCATTAGGAGGCAAGGCTTAAAGGTCAAATATACTATCCTATGAAAGAGTTCATATCATTCATTCAAGAAAGATTTACTGAATTTTCCCAAAGTAGTTGGATCTATCTAGGTTTCACAGTAATTTAAAAAAATTAAAAGTATCATAAAATATATAAAGTGCTGTGAGGGTTTAAATGGGGAGAATACTTCTAACTGAAGCAGGTAGTTTTAGGTATTGTTTAATTGGTTAAGTCCTCAGTAATATCCCACCAATCACATGTGGCCAAGAGCTCTGAAGTGGAGAGTTATTGCAGTTGAATTTGCAGACTAAATGTACAATCTCAGCTTTGAAGTGTAGCAAGTAGGCTCACTGAGTCATAGTCAAATTTCCCTCACAGAATCCATAATTGCAACTATTATCTATGACATTCTTTGCTAGGCTGTGCAGCATATTTAGCTTGTCAGGTATGCTCGGCAAGTTGTAAGGCTACCTGAGTTGCCAGAGGTACAGCACACACTACTGTTAGGCTTCATCTTCTCATCCATTGCTAAGTCTTCCACTTTATACTCCCTGTGTCTTCTTTCCTATTTAGATCTCAGTAAAAATTTGTTTGACAAAAAGACAGATTATCATAAGTGACAATTGCATTACCAAAAGGAGGGTAAAAAAACATTTTCACTGGCAATAAAATAAAAACAAATGTTTTCCTCCATCCTCTTTGAAAACTCTTCCTCCTTCATGATTTGGAATCTGTCACTTTGTTAGCTGTTTAACCCTTTGGGAGGTTGAGAGTGGGGAAGAGCCAGGTAAAAGTGTCATCATAAGATCAAGGGTTTATTCTTTGAATAGAAATGTTGACTATGTGCTTCTGTTTGACCACAGAGTAGATGAAATCCAAAACTAACAAAACAGCTTTCTTACCCATTAATATCAGTGTATGGACAGTTTTAGATTTCCATGATTTGAATTTATTTGTTTCATACTCAGTTATATCCAAACATAAGAAAGTAAAAACATGGGACTGGAGTTGTAGCTTAATGGTAGAGTACTTGCCTAGCACGTGTGAGGCACTGGGTTTGATCCTCAGCACCACATAAAAATAAATAAATAAAGGTATTATGCCCATCTACAACTAAAAATATATTTTTTTAAAAAAGTAAAAACAGTGATGAAGGATTATACAATAGGAAACTGTGACGGGTTGTATCTGCAAATCCCCTCTGTCACATACATTCCTTTCCAGGAAGGAGAATATATTTCTTTGCTCTAGCAAATGAAAAAGGAAGAGAAATGTAAGAATTTCTATAAAATGAGAATGGGAATTAGCTAACATGGCATAGGAATTTGGAGTAGTCCTCCTCTTCTGCTTTTCCAAATGCCTTAGTGGCTACCTCTGCCATGACCCCCCTAGCTCTTCAACCCTGGAAAAGCTTGGCGCAGAGCTGAACAGGAGTACTTAGCTCCAGGTACTATCCTGATAAAAGCAACAAAGCCCTATGGACCTTTTGCTAAGTGAAGGTAGACTCCTTTAAATCAGGAATCAGTTACTATGGACTGTTCAGCAAATAGAGGCCACTTTCTATTTTTGCAAAGAACATACACTGGGAAACAGCCAGGCCTATTTGTTTATGTGTCTTATTTCAGGATCTTTTCATGCTACAGAGGCAGAGCTGAATAGTTGTTGAGTGCTCGCAATACATCCCATATGTCCCCAATTATTTACTACCTATATACTAGGTAGTATTATACTGGTCCTTTAGAGAAAAAAAAATGCTACCTTAAAGCTCTAATAAAATAAATAAATAAAAAGAGAAAAAGAATGTTTGCTGATCCTTCATTTAAGTCTTTTTCACTGTACAGTTAGGCTACTTTTGAAGACTAAAGCTAGAGAATAAAGAAGGACACAGGAAATTGTGGTCACTGGAATTCAATACCTTAACTACATAATGTTTTGAAACAGAAGTAGATTACATACATTCCTGTGATTATCTGGTATTCATTGTAACAGTGTCAAGAGGAATAACTAATATTTGCTAGGGATCTACATATTCTGGGCATTGTGCTGAAAATTTTCCATAAAACAGGTGTTTGAATTACTTGTCAAGGGAATTGAGTCTTTCCCAAATTGAGATGGGGTTTTAGGGGAAAACAGCAAACCAACAGTTCATGCCATGTACTCAAGTTTTATGACCCTAGACTTTGGAGGGGGCAATGGGTTCCAACACAGCCACCTGATGTTCATTAGTGCCCAGACACAAAGGCTATTGAACTTAATCTCCTAGTTTGAAATATACTTTCCCTACTCAAGGTCCTTGCTCAAAGTCAGAGATGGATGACTTTAGACGCACATGCTGCAGGTCTTTTTTTAAATTTTTTTTTTTAATTTTAGGTGGATACAATATCTTTATTTTATTTTTATGTGGTGCTGAACATCAAACCCAGTGCCTCATACATGCTAGGCGAGCACTGTACCACTTGAGCCACAACCCTAGCCCCTTGCTGCAGGTCTTATATATGCTGTAAATGCAGAACATGATGGAACAAAACAGGAACATGCACATGCTCATTCTGTAAATTAATGGACCCACAGATACTCTGTTGTAATTATTTTTTCTAAGTGGTAACTTAAAAACCATAAACTTTAATAGTCAGATTGGATTAGAGACTTGAAATACTCCTATAAATTGCATTTCTAGAAAGATAAACATAGGAACAGTAAGTGACATATTCAGGAAGACTGGGATTGGTGGTAGAACCAGGCCTCCTGGGCAGATAATTCTGCCCAATGTGCATGTGCTCTCTTTCTCGGCTCTCTTGAACTAAATTATATCATTTGGATTAGTTCTTCATTCTGTGTCCATGTCGATCAGAAAGTGAAACTTGACATTGCCCCAGTGTTTTTAGGTTATAAATGAGACATCTCTTCCTTAGTCAAAGCTTCTGGGAAATATTCAGCCTCATGTTTTTTTCTTATACATTCATAACTATTAGAGTCTGTAAACAAGTCAAGATGGCGCCTGGCATTTTGCAGAGGGAGTTGTTTGTGAAGTAACGCCAGTGAGACATTAAGTGTGGAGATTCCTTATTGGTTGACTGCTGTATCTAATTAATGTTAATTAAGATAAGCTGTGTGTAATGTATATATACCCCTCCGGTCCAACACTTCCACTCCTGCTGTATCAATGTACACAAGTTGTTCGTCACCCCCCGGTTAGTTTGCTGCAGCCGGACTGCGGCACATAACTTTTTGTACTCATTCATTTTCAATAAATGCCTTTTCAAGAATGTGCCTCTTCTTTTCCGGCTTGCCTGTCTGTGAATTCAGTTTTCTCCAGCAGCAGTGCCTCCTACTGTTTCTAGTGAGGCCCTTCGTGTTTGGATTTTGAATCCCTTCTGAGTCAGGGAGTAGCACTCTATCCTTTCTTGGTAGACATCTACCCTCCCTTTCAGAAAAGAGTCAGGTAGGATGTCTGTGAAAACACGGGACAAAGGAAAAAAGAAGAAGAAGAAGAAGAAATAACTAAGCAAGCCAAACTGTAAGAAAAGAAGGCTTTTTCTCAAAAGGGGGAAAAAAAGTAAAAAGAAAGGGAAACGAAATGATTCTGGCAAATCTGGTTGTCTTTTCTATTCATTTGGGGGTCTGCAGAAGTGGGTTGGAGAGATTTCATGTGTTGAGGCCTCCTCCCTATGAGCTGTCCCTCAAGCTGAGCCAAAATCTGCCTGACCATCAGGGCTGCTCCGGATGGCATTGCCCCTGCCTTTTCTCATCTAAAGTAATAGAGCCCATTATGAATCTCTCTATCCTTCCATCAACTTACCTGTGATGTTAGTGCAGCAATGAGCAATGTCAGTGTTAGCAACTGTTTCACGGTGTGTAGATAACCTCTGGTATGTATTTTTTTGTTTGTTTGTTTTTAGTTGTAGTTGGACACAATACCTTTATTTTATTTATTTATTTTTATGTGGTGCTGAGGATCAAACCCAGCGCCTTGCATGTGCTAGGTGAGTGCTCTACCGCTGAGCCATAACCCCAGCCCCCTCTGACATGTTTAATGCCCTCTGTCTTCAGACTTAAGAGTTCTTCTCAGATAACTTCTAAGTTTTTTTTTGTTGTTGTTGTTTTGTTTTGTTTTGTCTTGAGACACCCATTTTTGTAGGCTGAGCATGTCCCTATTTGGGGTTAGCTGATTCTTAAGGTTATGTGATGGTGGGGAGAAGGTGTAAGAAATCTGCTACTTTGTAAGGTATCCCCAGTTTCAGCTCTGTCCTGACCACTGAGAGGCATCCAGATGACAGAGTCTGAACCACTACTTCAGTGACCCAGTTAGCAAGCCTGGATGGGACCAGAACCAACGTAGGACTTTTCCATAGTGTCCTCAAAGGCGTGTCCTCAAAGGCAGAGTGGGGTGGTAGGAAATGCTGTACACAGTGTCACCTTAGAGGGACTACATACGAAATAAGGCCTGAAAAGTCTATAAAGATATCATGGTTACCTCCACCAGTTCTGTTTTTTTAAAGTTCTTTTAAGAAAATCATCGTTCAGAAGCTGCCACCATACCTGTTGATGCTGTTTTTCTGCGCTAGCATCTGCCAGTCCTTGCCTTTGGCATTTGGGGTATCAAATGTAGCACAAATCCGCTGTCTGATAGAGTAGGGAATTTTAAAGGCTTTGGGGCCAGTCTGTGCAGGGAAACTGCTGTCCTCTTGTGCAAAGAAAGTGATGGTTTCTCTTTCACTCTAGAAACAACAGAAGGGAAGCATGATCAGTCAAAGGGAAGCATTACTGACAACATATTTATTTCTGAAAATCTGTGTTAACACACATGCACAAATGCTTGCCTGTTGTGAGGGACTCTGTAAAACACATTGACAAGTTGCCTTCTCTTCTAAAATAGTAAAGAATTTCTCTAGTGGCCTAATAAATTGTGTTCTAGAGATTTACAGCAGACCGTTCCACTCAGGGGAGTCACAATCGCCTCCAACATCCAAAGAGATGTCAGGTGACAACAGAATTAGATCTTTCTTTCTTTCTTTTTTTAAGACTTTCAGGAGTAGATCTAGAATTAGAAGGAAGCACCTTCTAAATGACGGATTTGGGTTCAGTTTAAGGAATGATCCTTTGATGGTCATCATGACCAAAGATGAATGGGCTGACCAAAGAAGCTGGCTGGGAAGCTTCTGGACAAGAAATCTACAAGGAACTGATTTTGTGTTAATCATGTAAAAAGTCTGTCTTTCCCTCAGTCCTAAAGCTGTGTGATTTTCTGATGAATATTTTGCTCTCATTTCTGAATAAAATCCCTTTGCTGATGTGGAGCTACATGACATCTAGACTAGCTCTGTGCAGTGATACAGGCTGGGCAGCTTCAGACTGATATCTGCCCACCCTGCTTCTAATTTAGAGCTGTCCAATGAGGGACTTGTGGTTTCGTTGCATCACAGAATTTGTCATAATATCCTAAAAGATCACAGTGGAAAATTTTCAGACTGCTATATTTGCTGATAAGTTTAGAATTCTAACAGAATTTTAAGGACCAGAAAATATCTGATTGACTCACTTCCATATTATTACGTATCATAAAGCAAAGTGGATTCTGCTGAAGTAATTAAAATCCCTAATCAATTGACTTTGAACTAATTAAGAGATTCTCCTGGGTGGGCCTGATCTAATCAGGTGGACTTCAAAGGAGGAAGAGCTAGTTCTGGTCAGGAGGCTTCTCTTTGCAGGCCTGGAAGAAAGCAAATAGCCATTCTATGAACTGCCTATAGGGGGAGATGTTTGGCTTGGAGTAGTGGGTGAGCCATAGTCAACAGTCAAACAGGAAAATAGAGACTTGAATCCTCTGGGCACAAGAAATTGAATAGCATCAAAACGTGAATAAGCTTGAACTGTGAGCTCCAGAGGAGAACTGACTCTAGTCCACACCTTGATTTCATCCTGTAAGGTCTTGATCAGAGAACCCCGGTATGGGGTTCTGCCTGGACTTCTGACTCACTGAGATATTAAATGAGTATTGATTTATTCTGTTACATTTGGGGTATTTTTTTAATGCAGCAAAAGAAAAAACTTACATAAGAGAAAATTAACGCATTAGATTTGAGATGTGGTTCAGGGGCCAGTTAGGATGGTCTAAACCCCAAGAAATTGCCCTTTTTGTTATGAACTCATCTGTTCTGTTCTCCTTCAAGTCAGCTCACACCATTCCTGAACTGACCTCACGTCCTTCCCTGGTCTTTCTGTGGCTTCCAATCTTACATGTCTTACTCCTGTGGGTACCACAATACATGGCCTTTCTCAGCTAGTGCCCAGACTCACACAACTAAACCGCCACACATGGCCAGTCTCCTTAAAGTATCTGTTAATTGAAGAAACTGGCTGATGCAGAGATTTTATTAATGACTCATGATGATTTCTATTTTTCTGTAACTATTGAACAGAGTGATCAAGAAACACGGTGTCTTAACACAGCATTTCCAAAAAGCTAACACAGTGTTTCAAAAAGAGCAGCAGCTTTCTAGGCAAATGCATTTGGATAGTGCTGCACATTATGCCCTCCTCTGAAAACTCAAAGTACATCTCATATTAAATGGATTCTACTTACTAATTTTAATTCTATTTCTCAATATATTATAGAATGATGCACATAAAAACAATCTTCCTAAGGCAAAAAGAAAAAAAAAAAGAATAGCATTACCTTAGATTAGGCAGAGGGAAGTGAAAGGAGGGGAAGGCAGGGGATGTGGGGATAAGAAAGGTAGTAGAATGAGACAGACATTATTACTTTACGTATATATGTGACTGTATGACCAATATGATTCTATAATATGTATACTCAGAAAAATGAGAAATTATATCCCATCTATGTATGATATATCAAAGTGTATAAGTGCATTCTACTGTCATGTATAACTAACTAAAACAAATAAAAAATTAATTTAAAAAACCTTCTAGTGTTTACAATTAGCAAGATGTGATAGCAAAAGAATCTTTTTAACAATCAGAAAGATCTCACTTAGGAGTAAGACTCTGCACTTCCTAGCTTGTAACTTGAATGCTATATGGCCTCTCCTAGCCTCATTTTCCTAATCAGTCTTTTTGCAATTTGAGTAGACTCCATGGAGATCATGAAACATGGTAAAAACTTGGAAGAAACCACCTAGGTAGTTTGTGACATAGCTGAAACTGGGATTCTGATATCCTACTAACTACGCCAGTACCAGTACTCCTTTCACAGCTTCAAGACATGTATGGAATGCATAGAGCAGGATGGTTAAGACAAGGACTACGAATCACATTATCATTTTGTTTCAGGAATTTATAGTGGGAAAGGCTTCCTGGAGAGAGCATTTGAGTTGGCCTTGAAGGATTCCTAGGTATTGGTTGAATAGAAACTGGGTGGTAGGTACTTATTCCTGGCAGAGTGGACAATTCTGTTCTGATATATTGGATGGTTATAAAATAAACCAACTCAGCTTCTCCTTGCATAAAATAGGTTACAAGATACTTCATTTTTTTTATCATGGTTTGTAAAATTTCTTTCAGCCTCTAAGAATGCAAATCAAATTGGAATGGTTTCCTTACATATTTTCTGACTTAAAAAGTATGAAACAGCTTAGTGTGTGTGTATGGGGTGATTCTATGCAAGTTTCCATGGTGGTTTTCATCTGTAAATGGCACCAAAGTGTGCTAACCTGAGGAAAGATGGCTTAAAACTGAAAATACACAGGTCCAGGCCAAAGGATGGCAAGACATAAAACAGGCTTCCGGAAGCCCTCACTGCACCTGTGCAGCCCAAATCTCTGTCTTTACTGTTGGGACCGTGATGCATACTACCTTCAAAAAGGGATAGAGGAAGTGGTCTTCTTTGAAAGTAAATATAATACCATATGAAACTGTATCTAAAACTAAGCACTTCTACTGTTTACTCCATTTTAATAAGTGGGTCCAATGTCCCTCTTAAATTTCCATATTTAAATATTTTCCACACATAAGGATGACATTTTATGTAACATTTATGATGCATTCTAAAAGACATCTGGGCCAAGCAATAAGAATCCTGTAGATACATCACATTTCCTGATTGTTTAAATTAAATATGCAGAGGAACAGTAGATTTCCATGCTCTGCACATCTGAGATAAGCGGCTGCTACCTGGTTCGCTTAGGGAGTTGTAAATCAATGAGAGATTCCAAGTATTCTATTTTCTAACAGACAAATTATCCCCCAACTTCCACCACTTTTGGAAGAAAGATAAGAGGACTGCTTGAAGGCAAAATTGTAACACGTAAAATTCCCATTTAAGTCATTTCTAACCAACAAAGAAAAAAGTCTTCAATAATACTAATAAGTAATAATGAAAAAACTTATCTGGGGATTTTTCCCTTGTCCTCAGTTGTAGGAACTCTTTTGTTCCAATCCACAGTTTATAGATGAGTGATACTGCTCCTTTATAGTGAATCAATTGGCAATAATCATTAGGTAATTCATCATGGTCAAATTTAAGGGGAACTAACTACTTCTAAAGACTGATATGACATTTACTACCTTAAAAAGCAATATGTGTGTGTGTGTGTGTGTGTGTGTGTATTTTGGCTCACTAAAGAAATTTTTAATTCTGATGGTGATAAGAATTGCATTTATTTGGAAAATCATTTATACAACCTCTTCTGGTTTCATTGTTACATATAGGAAATAGTGTCATTAAAACAACCCATTCAAGTAAGAAAGGAATGGAACCTCTGGAGCCTAGAGATACAGAAATTTAGGAGAGGATTAGAGAATTATTTTCCTTTCCTTAAGAGGAAAAAAAAATTTCAAAAACATCCACTGAAATTTTTAAAAGTGTTAGTTCCATATTATTGATACTGATTTTAATTAATAAAATTCCAATTACTAGCTTACAAAAACCACATTAAATACAGTCTTTTTTTTTTTTTTTTGGTTTAATGTCCAAGAACTATGTACCTAAAAACTGACGTGATTCCTAACTCACTGATTGATCTGTCTATATCCTCTTTGCAGGTGATCACCATTTTTCAACACTTCCTCTATCTTCATTTTTAAATTTAGTTGTTATTGGTGCACTGCAATTATACATAATAGTGTATTCATGATGCCGTAGTAATATGCTTGCAACATTTACTACAAAGGTCAAATCCTGAGGCTGGGGTTGTAGTTCAGTGCTAGAGTACTTGCCTAGCATGTGTGAGGCACTGGGTTTGATTCTCAGCACCACATAAAAATACATAAAAGAAATAGAGGAATTGTGTCCATCCATAACGAAGAAAGAAAGAAAGAGGAAAGGAAGGAAGGAAGGAAGGAAGGAAGGAAGGAAGAAAATAAAGTCAAAAGTCAAGTCCTTCTAAGGGAAGAGGGCAGTATTTTATTTGTTAGATTCATTAACTGTATGATTTTCCTGGGAGTCAGACAGTCCCAGAGTTGAAGAACTTTGATCAATGAAGACATCCATTTACAGAACAGATCTACATGTAGGATATCTATTCTATTCTCAAAGATTTATTGAATGAATGGTTGTCCTAGTTCATCACACAAGTGGTTACCTCCCATATTTCTTCTTTTGAAGAAATCACTTCTCTGTTTTCATATTACTCCTTTGGCGACTGACTCAAAGACTAAATGGCTGGTGCTGGCCTGTTTATCATGAGTGCCTTTTCTTCCAAAATGAAGGCTTATGTTATGGGGAAGGTTCAGAGTGAAGGCAGGTAAATCAGAACACCTGGTTTGAAGTCCTGAAGTGATGTGGTATGTAGTTCAGGCTTTGATCCTGAAGACACAATGCTTAGCTCGGTACCCTGGCTCCCCATCTTATTAATCTTAATGACCTTGCACCAGAAGGTTGATCTCCTTGAGATTTTTTTATATCATTTCGAATTGTGATAGTAGTAATAATGCACAGAGTAATGATGGTTACATGATAAATGTGAAAGCAAATGAAACAGTACCTAAAATATAGTATCTTTCAAAAGTTATTAGTTTTCTCCTGACATAGAAAATGTTAACAAATTAGACTTGTCTAAGAAATGCAGTTCATTACAAAGAGATGGATATTCATGTATGAGGTCAAATTCCCGCAGTAGCACTTCAAGCAGTTAATGAAGTTATCCTCAGTAGGATCAAAAGGGCTAATAAAGCTTCTAAAATACAGTAGCCTACAAACCAGAGGACTACAGCTCAACAATGACTAACTAAATATTATTCTGCCACTTGCCTCCCATTATCAAGAGATACAGTGATGTTATCTTCTTTAAGGCACTTCAAAGTTGAATGTGAATTTGAGAAGCATTAGAAAAGGAATTGGAGAATAAAGGATAGGACTGTGTTCATGAGATACTTTTCATTCCATGCACTACAAGAATTTACTTAATCAAGGAGCAACAGTATCAGAATGTAGCCATTTTATCATTTTGGTCTCAGATAAATATCTCATAATAGCAGATGTTGACCCCAATAACTGGGTGCCTTAAAAACAAAATCCTTTAAACCTGGAATTCTTTTGTTGATCTGTTAACAGACATTTAAGGTAATTTGGATCAGAGGCATCTTCATGTTCTACATTTTCATGACTGCTTCTGAATTTGATGCTTGGGTTTTCCATGATTGCTTGTATTTTCTTTTTGTTTTTATTTTTAAAAATTCCTACAATTTTTTATTTTACTTAGAAATGTATTGTGTTAAGTATGACAAGACTGTTCAAGAAAAGAGGCTCTAAAAATATCTTACACAGGTTTCTGAATCTACCTGCCCTGTCCAAATTCCTTTAGCACAAAATGCTAATTGGTAATAATAAATGCAAATACTGCACAAACATGTCAGATAAGACAGCTATCAATTTTAAGGCACAAGCCTCTGGAATGCCATCCACTCTTCAGAAAAACTATTTGAGGAATTAGCAATATGCCTTTTGCATAAACAATGAACTGAAATGGGAATGAAAATAAGTGATAATGTTGTGGAGCTACTATTTTTTTAACAAAAAAATCTTAAAATTGAGTTGTTTGTATATGAGTGTTTTAAACCTTCTATCAGGCCTAAGTTAATTAATAAAATATATTAATTATATATGATAAATATATATGTACATGTATAGTCAGTCTATAAGTGAACAATCAAATATGTTTTCTTACATAAGCCAGATAACTGATAAACAGAGAACTATACCTCTATTTTACTTTCTCCCTCCATCCCTAAATAAGCATTCAGGATTGCTCTTATCTACTTTGTAAAAGCTCAAGTCCAAAGCTGGGAAGTTATTCAGTGATTTACATCAAATCCGGAACCATGGCAGAGATCAGAAGCCTTCTACAAATATTCCAAAGGAATTTACCTTTGACTTAAATTTTAACTCTACCCTTCAACAGTGAAATTACCCAGACAGGGTCTTCTATCTCTTTGTACTCCCATTTTCTTACCTTGTAGAATGAGACTAATTCCTGCTTGGTCCATCCTATACTGCTGTCTCTTGACTTAGGTATCCATAGGAATAAGGTCCCAGGACTCTCAGAGACACCAAAGTCTGAGGGTACTCAAGGCCTTCCTAAAATTATGTTGTGTTTGCATATATTCTTCATATATCCTCCTGTATACTTTAAATCATCTCTAGATTACTTGCAATACCTAAAACAATGTAAATGCTATGTCAATAGCTGTTACACTGTATTGCTTAGGGAATACTGACAGGGAAAAAGAGTCTGTACATGTTCAATACAAATGCAATATTTTCCTCAAAATATTCAGTCTGTGGTTGGTTGGATCTGGGAATGCAGACCTCATGGATATGGGGGCATACAGAAATGTGTTATGCTACTGATGAATGTAGGTTTAGTGGAAATGTGGATATAGGGAACCCTGAGCCTGGAGGACGTAAGACACTGTTAAAGGAAACAAAGATACCAGGCCCCAAAGATGAAATACATATGAGGCAAATAACATCTGGAAAATAAGCCAGAGACAGTTGAAAAATAGCCCAGGGTGACGGTGTCCTTCCTTATTATATGTGTCTCAACTGGACGATCTGCATTCAGCCTGTAATGCATCTCAGCTGGTATCACAAGCCTGCTATGACCTATGACACTGCTTGTGGTTTTGTGCATTAAAAAGCCCTATTCTAGTTCTTCCCCAAAGGTCCCTCCACAGAACTTCTGCCCTCTGATGAGTTGTACTTCCCTGCCCAGATGGAAGCTCTGCTCAATCCTCATCCTGAGAAAGTTTATTTTTCCTTATTGCTAATGAGGTTGTAAAAGAGTCTGTGCTTTTTTGAAGCTCTTTCAGAACCTGAGTAGCATGGCTGTGATAGGTATAGTGTATGATTCTTTCTGTGTCTTAGAAAGGGAGGCAAAGGACCTGTGGCTCAAGGACTCACCTCTAGGATGGATGTCTGCACTTGGAGTATCTGTTCATGGCCTTTGAGCTGCCGGATGCAGATTTTGCAGGACAGCTGGGTGGTGGTGGGCGTGTAGCGCTCCAGGGAGAAGGCACAGTGCAGGGGCTGTCGGTTACTGCACCACACGCGGGAGAATGGGACTTCCTATAGGGGAGATGGAGGAGAGAAAGGGGATATGGTGTGTGGAGCACAGCTAAGATGCACAGAGAACAGGAGAGATTTAATAGCAATAATTATGATGACGATGACAATGATCACAGCGGAGATAATTGCCTAAGCGACTTCGGTAGAATTGTTGTAGAAATAATGTTCCAGCATATGCCAGGCAGCACAAAAGTAATTAATGTCAATTCCAACTGATAACATTTGAATTCCAAAACCACACTGCAAGAGCTTAGATTTCACTTCACAGACAATTAGAAAGAATACCATCTAAAGTTAATCAACATTTTTTTTTTTTACACTAAAAACTATTTCCCATTAGAAGCTCCTTTAGTCCATCTTTTAAATGAAAATTATGCTGAGGAACTGACTGACCAGAACTTGTCCTCCATACCAGAAATTCATGCAGAATGCACAACACTACCAATATATTCAGCATAAAAATGAATACCTACTGCAAAATTGTGCACACTTAAACACATCCCAGAGAGACACAAACACACTGGGTCACCCCAGAGTGGTCTGGTTTGCCAGCTCCTTGTTTGTTAATTCATGTATTCCACAATTATGTATAAGGTTCCTGCTAGTGGGCAGATACTATGCTAGTTAAGCAATAAGCAATAACAACAAATTAGGTTTGGTCCCCACTCTCAAGGGACTTGTAGACATTTGAGAGGTAACAGTAATTTTTACTAAATCAGGAGGGAGATTATTTCTTTTTCCTAATATAGCCAGTACATGCCACCACATGCTAAGGCATGTTACTTTACAATATGTCCGCCATGTTTTTTTCCTGTACTGAAAACTCTCTCCTTCCTGCACCAAATATGATGGAGAACCATGAATGCCCATGGCAATGACCATGTACGCCTAGTCTTTGGTAATCTTCATTCTCACTTTTTTTTCTGTTTCTCATCTCATTAATTTGCTCATTTGTTGCTAAAAATATTTTCTGCACAACTAAAACTGAAAGGTGGCAAAAGATGTATCAAGTCTGAAGTGTGACTGGTGATGAAGCTGGCATATGTTATAAGACCAAAGGCCATGATTAAAATTCAGTCTATCCACTTTCAGGAACTATGAGTTACCTTGTTACTTCTGAGTTCTAAGGTGTACACTTGTTTTATATCAACTTGCTTCCTAATTTTCTCCACAAAATGTCTCACAAGTCCTGGTTTTGGATATATCCAGAGGGAACCAGCAAGGAGAGATGGATTTTTGATTACTGTATTTAATGACACAATATTTAATAATGCACTAAGAGCCATCTGCAGGAAACAGGAGATAACAAAAAATCTAACCTCCACTGTTGCCACACATCTCAGCAATGAATGTAAGAATTTTGTGGGTTTTGTTTCATTTGTTCCTAACACTTAACCAAAGGGAAGGTAGTGAATTTTATCTTAAAAAGTGAAGTCAAGAACTCAGAGAAGGACTACAGGTGTGCTATTTTATTTTATTTTTGTACCAGGGATTGAGAACAGGGGCATTTGTGTTCACTGAGCCACATTCCCAGTCCTTTTTCATTTTGAGACATGGTCTCACTAAGTTACTTAGGGCCTCACTAAAAATTGCTAAGGCTGGCTTTGAACTTGCTATCCTCTGGCCTCAGGCTCCCAAACCACAAGGACTATGGACATGCGCCACTGTGCCTGGCAGGTGTGACATCGTATAGCATGTCCTTGACTTTATTCCTGTGTGAGACATGGGCTGGAGCTATGCAACCCTATTCTTACCATTTTTCAATTCTCTACCCAGCAGGGGATGGAAGTCTAAAAACTACATTTTATATATCCCCTTACTCTCAAGGACTTCACATTCTCCTGAGGCCCTCATACTGGATGTAGAAGGAAGATGGGGCACAAAAGCCTTCACCGCTCCCCTGACCTCAGCAGGCAGGGCTAAGGGCACCAGCAGGCAGCGTGCTGAGGTTTGCAGGGGCATGTGGACATTGCCTCCAGAATCATCTGGTTTAGTGCTCTTGTTTCCTCAAATTCTCCAACTTGTTGGTTTATTAATATCACTAGTGACTTTCTCTATCCTCAACTCCTTGGGCTCTTCAATGTTTGTTTTGCTTTAAGCATTTAAGTCCCTTGATTAAATGTCTTAGTTGAAATATCTTGAATGCTTTCTGATTTCTTGACCAAAATGATTTTCTAATGAAGCTCCAGTGGATCTGAAGTTCTCTTAGAAGTGGGCAATACTGAAAAACACCCTACTGTGGGTTTACTTGAGGGAAATGCTGGGAAGCCTCTGAGCTAAGGGTCACTGAGGAAGCTTTCCGCTGCACCAGACCTTGCTTGCAGCACTGGCAAGATGGCACAGGTCCATTTGATGGCACCTCTTGCCCATATTCTCTCAATATAGAAAGTTTTATTTCTGATCTCTTCTCTTTCCCTCCTGGCAGTAGACAGGGCAACAGAGGGCACTTCTGGTCAGTGGGGCTTCCTGGTAATTTTTAGAGAAAGTCATTTTCCCTAAGACACTAAAAAATGACATTTCCCCTGGACCCACTATATAAGTACAAGTGATATCATGTCTCCTTGCCATCTAACCTGACTCTTTCCCTGCTTCTCCTCCTGAGTCTCTTTCCACTTTGTAACCCATGGCTAATCATGGCCAACTCCTACTTCACATCTCAGCCTCCTGTCTTCTCACTCCACCGAAATCCCATCTGCTCAGGGATGCCCATGTGCCATCCTCTGAGGAGGGCTCTAATAACTACATCTCTGATATTTATCTCATTATCATCAATTCCTGGCATTAAAGGATAAGCACTCAAAATAATTTCATTTGGCCTTTACTTCTCTGGCAACTTTACCTTTTGAAAATTAATCATCACCATCTCTGTCCCACAGCCACTCTTCAGTTTTTCCTTTCTTCATTACACCTCATTAATAGCTAACTGCAGTAACCTACTCACCATTCTTCAGAAAGGGCTTGGCTGGCATTCTGCGGGGGACAGCACTGTGGATGCTCTCTTACCTTTAATCATGGGTAGGAGACAATGATGAGACCACATCACCTAAGAACTCTGCTTTCATGCCATCATTTCTTTGTCTGGGGGGATTCCAATGGCCTCTGGATGCCGGATGTGTTAACCCTCATCTCCAGCCTGACCTCCTAGGGCCTCCTCATCTTTTGCCCTGTGTTTCCTCTCTCCATTCTCATTGTGGTTAGTTCTCAAATGGACTCTCTTCTCCAAACCAATAAATTCTTTTAGGTTTTTTTTTTTTTTTTTTTTTTGATATGGGGATTGAACCCAGGGGCCCTTAGCCACTGAGACACATTTCCAGCCGTTTTAAAATTTTATTTAGAGACAGGGTCTTGCTAAATTGCTTCTGGCCTCACTAAGTTGCTGCGGCTGGCTTAGAACTTGCAATTTTCCTGTCTCAGACTCAAAGCCACTGGGGTTAGAGGTGTGCACCACAGCACCTGGCACCAATAAATTCTTGTAGAGTTACTTTGCATCATCCCTTTCAATGAAAGTAACTATAACACAGAGATCAGAGGTGATCAGGTGCTCTTACCTAACTGGGGACATTTTTTATTTTCTAAAATTGAAAATTTAAATAATTAAATAATTATAGTATAACATAAGCCCTTGGACTTGAGGGCTAGAGAGAGATAAGCTCAAGGTCCAGCCCTTAAGCAAAGTTGCATTTTCTATAGTGGGTTTGAATCCTTGGTAATGCTTACTTTTCTTAAAAAGAAAAAGGTACTGGCCACTTACTTAAAGTATCTTCTCTGGTATTATTTGCTAAATTTCCTATATTTTCTCCTGAAAACACTGGAAGAAAGATAGGAGTATAATGTCCACTGTGGAAATAATATTTTCTTGCAGAAAAAACAGGAAAATCTGTACACACACACACACATACACACACCCCTCTCTTTATTCTTTCCATGCCACTGTACACAATCAAAACATTTTTAAAATCTGATTTTAAGACAGTATTGAAGTAATATTTTTTTATTGTTGACTTGAGCAGCAGCTGTCAATAGTGCTCAACAAAACATTTAAAAATAATAGAGTTAGAAGCACTGTATTAGTGTATTTTCATGGCAATCATCTTCACTTTATTTATTTATTTTTAAAAGGCACCCAAGATACAAAAACAAAACCGCTAACATGTTCACTGAGCTGAGAGAAATTATATGTAATATAATATGGAGGACAAAGTATAGCAAAGTTATGGGTGTTTAAAGAATTCTAGAAATTTTTTCATTTTGATTCCTATTATAATTAGGTTCCCAGCAGATGGGGAGAATGTAAATCATATCCTAGCAGGAGACAGACACTGAGTTCTCCAAGATTCATAGCATGCTGAAAAGACAGCTGCTTTTATCCTAGGATATGATAACCAGACTTGATGTTTTGTTGGACTTAAAAAATAAATAAATAAATAATTGATTGCAAACTGTTTATTACAGCTTCCTCACCACATAGTCAGCAAGGAATAAAGCAAGCCATGATTAAGTAGCTCTCAGGTCCCTGTCAACTATTGAGAGCGTAGATGTTTACCTCCTAGCAGAGGGTACTGATTCTGTGGGGGTAAGGAAAGGGGTAGGTGGGCAATAGCATATCTCTCATTGTGGCAGAGTCCCAAAGTCCGAAGGGAATATGGGGGCTAATAAATTATTTGGGGGGACTAGCACCATGGGCCTGTTTTTCTCTGATTAAAGGTCAGTATGTGCTACTGCCCAGGTCTCTGAAGAACTCACGGGGGCCTTCCTTTCCCTTTACCCACAATATCCGGCTTCATAAGCAAGAGGTTGTGGCATGAAATTCCATAATTTGTATCCTCCAGAACCTAAGCCAACAAGATTTTCATTTACATTACCTTTTGACAGATAGACCCTCATAACATAGCTCGAGACACAGTCTAAACCTACATTATTCTAAAAATCATTTGTCAGCCAGTTTGCTGGTTTCTAATAGACAAACCTGCTCTGCATTGGGTGTTTCCCAGGTCTGTGCTCTCCCAGAAAAAACCAGGAAAGTATCTTGGAAGAGAGGGGTTTGGATATCAATTGCTGTATGTCAATTCCTAGATTCATGATTCAAAGTTAGAGAAATGGAAAGAAGACCAGAATGGTACTAGAGTTTTTCTATGCATTCAGTTGGATGAATGGCAGGAATATTTACCTGTTGATGGACAGACCTATAAATAAATGTCAGAAAAAGTGTGATTTTCTATCATCATAGTCTCTCTCTGGGATCCCGAGAACACAGTTCTGAATTTGCAATTTGCAAGTTCAAATATATAATCAAAATTGCAAGTTCAGATATATATAATGATAGTTCCTGACCACTATGTCCTAATGAAAATCCACTCTGTTATCCATGCCAGTTTTGTCAGCATGCATGATGTTCTACAAGAGGCTCCAGCAGCTGAACACAAGCCCTGCTCCCAAAGTGCTGACATCTATGCCCGGGGCAAACATAGTTTGACCATTAAGCCAAGTGCAATATACATGCCCATAAGCTGAGGGATTTCAGTGATGACATGCAAGGAAATCAGTGGGTTAGGTGCTGATAAGAAAGGAGGGCCAGAGCAGAAAGCCATTTGGGGTAAGAAAAATGAAGTGAAAATGAAACCTCAGAGGTAGTTCTCCTGATGCAGAGAAAATCAAATTGTTTCTCAGCCTTCCAAGATTCTTTCAAATTATGCTCAATTACAAAAAGCAAATATTTGTACATGTTCACAGCCTCCATGCAAGCAAACCCATCCCAGAAGCAAAGCCTGCTGTGTTTCCTGGAGAACCAATGCCCCTTGGCTTTGTCTGGCCTCTGCTACATCCTCTGAGGTCAGAAGCCACCTCATTCCCTAAGTCTCTTCTGCCTGGGGCTCTCTTTTGGTGTTCCTTGTGCTGGAATTATTGTTTAAGAGCTGCTGCAAGGTAATGGTTCTTTCATCTGATTTTTTATCTTCAAGCATTAAACTTAATAGTTACTTTGGACTGAGTCACTCGTATTAGATCCAGTGAAATGAGGCCCTCATAACCTATAAAGATTAATATGGAGGAATCTGCATGACTGTGAGGACTTGTTTTAACAATACTCTGAAGTTCAATTTAGACTAGAAACCTTGAACACTGCTTACTGGAAATCGAAGACACCCCAGTCTGACATGTCATAAAGAAGACAATTATGCATAGAAAACCTGTCTATGTAGGAAATCTGCTGAATGTGCCAACTCCCCTGTGATCCCCCTAAATTGTTTACAGCCATGAGAGATGTTGATTTTACTTTGGATACAATAAATCTGTACGGGGAGGGAGCAGTTCCCAAGGAATGGGAAGCTCAAGAAGTTAATAGAAAAACATAGCTTTGTTGTATCTGAAATTTCTAAATTTCAGAAGTCAGACGGGTTGGAGGTTGGTTCAACTTTTTTCTAACCAGTGTAGTGCAGTTCTCTGGGTGAGTTGGCTTGACTCATTCTCCTAAGCTGTATGCATGTATCATGTTTTAAACAATGAATATTGCAAGGGTGGAAAAGTTCAAACAAACCCCCACAGAGGTCTACACATCATGGGAAGCCACCAGAAGCTTTTCCAGGTCTGGAAAGGTCCTGTCCCTTGAAGCACAGATGGCTCTGGTTTAAACTGTGATGAACTAGGCAGCTGTTTCCAATGGCAATAGTATCCCTGGGAACTTTCTTAGATTACTGTGGCAGGATCATCAGTTGTTAAGAGATGCTTTCATGCTAACCCTGGGATTCAATCTCCCTACAAATGATTCAGGGAGACTGAGTCATCCCATGATGTTAAAAGAAAATAAAACAACCCACTATTAAGAGACATGGGCACTGATATATAAATTAAAAGGACTCTATAGAGGTATTATCCTGCCTTTGGTTTTCCACTTGGAATTTGTTATTATCTTAAACCAATTCACTGGACAGTGAACACCTGTCTGCAACAGCATCTCTTGTTCTCAGGTGCCACAGCTCTGTTACTCATCATGATCATCCTGAAAATGCCTGCCACTGACATGTACTTTATTCATTGCTAAATATGATTAAAGCAAGGTCTCATTATGATTGATTTTCATAAAAACAAGCCAACACAAAACCTCGCTTTTAAGTTGTTAAATTGCCACCTCTGACCTAATACTGGGCACAATTCAAACAGGAGAGGAGAAATGTCACATTACCTGACAAGTATGCACCTCTTTTCCCACCTGTTAGAAACTTGTGAATTTATGACAATGTGTTTCATTCCTTGTGTGTAGCACAAACTGCTACATCTCTGTGACAGTCATGAGATGAAATCTATACTTTAAAGGAGGAGGAACAGTAAGAAGACCATCACCAGGGTTTGAGATACCCTTGCTAGTTACAGCAAAACTGTTTCTGTGAGCAGCCTATTTGGTCGATACCTGGCATGCAGTGAATGGTTTAATTCTCCAGAGGAATGGAGGGATGTCAAGGACAGAGATCTGAAGACTGAAGGTATTCCCTTTGAAGTGCAGCAACTTTGGTTCTTCCAGTAGCTGTCCACCTTGATGCCTTTCATCTGAAACCACTTCCTATAGGAAAGGAAAAAGGAAAGAGAAACGACAATGAAGCATCTGACTTTCTATGCACTTTCTTCTATGGGAGTGGTTGCTCACTATCATGTGTCTCCCAGGGTTGAACACACAGTGTCATCAACACTTCTTTTATATCTCCATGCCCAACCAAGTTCAAGGTAAAGGACTAAAAGCTATGGAGCACAAAAGATTTGGTCAGCGATAGACAATTATTCTTTGTCACCTGTGATGCACAGGCTTTTAAACACCCTGTGCTTTTGGTTAAAATGGAAAGACAACCCCTGGGCCCCAAGCAAATTGGAATCCTGTTGTGTCTCCAGGACTGTATGAATTTCACTTTGATATGACCGTAATCAAGATGTATTTGCACTTATGCTGCTATATTATCATATGTCTCAATAAACGTAGACATAGCCCTCTCTGCTCTGGTTCAATTATTCTCCATTCACATAGGTATTATCTGGTATTTATTTATTTATGGCTCAAAATAAATGTTCCAGGGTGCACATTTATTTGTGGTAACATTCGTAAAAGTTATTATACCGAAAGGCCAGGAAAAAAATAAGTTATTTATCAAGTTACTGTTAGTTCAGAAAAAGGAAATTAAGTTTCTGAGGTAAATACTTTCACTGAGAAATCTTTATAATTATACCGAATATAAACACAACCCACATATATTCTATTGAGCAAACATTTAATTGGCTCTGAATTTGTTTTGGTTAGAATTGTATTGGAGAGGTGACCGGACAAATGAAATCATAAGACAAATATGTATTCTGGAAAATATTAAAACCACCATGGAGGTAACTCTTTCAATGTACCTGGAGATAAGCAATTTCCCTAAAAACAATTTTTTTTTAAATCACCATTAATTAACTTACAATTTCCTTACAGAGCTAGGAGAAATATAAAAATGGAAATCCTTTATTCCCTGTAAATCTTCCCAGATTCTACAGAAGGTTGTAAAAGCAAGGCAAATAAATTTATATATATAGTGAAATGTACAGTTCAATAATTAATGAATAAAAACAGGTTTAGAGGGTATCTATCTCTTGTCTATATACATTATGGCATTAGTAAAATCATTTTTAATTTTTATTTTTCATAGGTACACAAACGGTTACTAGGTTGCTAGTGTATTTTTTCAGGATGAAATGATTGAGTTCCAATGTCATTTTCTCTAGCTCCATGGTTTTGCTAGAGGAAAGATTGTATCTTTGGACCCTGAGGCCCGCACTGAATTCTCTCTGATGACGACACTCTTCTCTATCTGCACTGTCTAATATGGAAACCACCAGTCACTGTGGCTATTAAAGCACTTAAAATGTGGCTAGGGTGGCTATGGCACTAAATTTTTAATTTTAATTCCTTTAAATATGGACATGTGGTTAGCAATTACAATACTGGACAGATAATTTGTAACATTGTGGATTGCAGATTTGGGCACAGAAACATGGCGGCCAAAGACTAACAGGGGCTGTAAAGAGTGGAGGGAAAGAGGTAGGATAAGGCAGAGATGGAATTAATTCTAAACGTCTACTTGGATGAGATATTAGGTCTTTTACAGATATGGGTCACTGATTCCTTCTCTTGAGATTTAATAAGTGTCCAATAGAGTTATGCTTGGGCTGGGCACTGGCTGTACAGAAAAGAAATAATCTCTACCACCAAGGAGTCATAGTCTGGTGAGGCTGGAGCAGTCGGCCTATGATTATAGCACAGTATCCAAGCATGAAAACACATGTACACCCTGAAGGTTAAGACAGACAGAGGGTGCCTCACCCAGATGGGAGGAGAAGACAAAAAGGGGAGAGAGGTGGTGACAATAACAGAGCAAGGGATATCGGAGCCGGAATAGGAATTGGCAGCTTGGAATGGAGGGGGCAGGCCCTGCAGACAGTAAGCACAGTGTGTACATAGGCTCTGTAGGTAGACTGAACTGAGACAGAAGGTTAGGGTGACAAAGTGTGTGGCTGGAGATGATGAAAATGTAGGGCAGGGGTCAAATCGTGAATTTTTGTTGTCATCCTTAGGACTTTGTGCTCTATTTTAGAGTACTGTTGCTGGGATTTCAAGGTACATAAGAATACTCAAAAGACTAATCTTACAAGTGAGAGGTGGATGTTTTCTTTAGGCCTCCTTTGCCTACCTGAGTTTATTACTCACCAAGCAAAATAATTAGAATAATAATATATTAACCTTCTTCTTCTTTTTTTTTTGAGATTCTGGTGCAAGGTTAGAAACAGATATAAATAAGCTGCATGCTTTTTAAAACCATTATTAAAGCCACAGTATGAGAACAAGGTTGCCCTTTCTGAAGTGCATTTGAACGATGATCTCTGAAGTATATCCATTTTCTTTCCTTCTAACTCACCTAAACGAACTCATCAGGAGATTTAGGAAGTGGTTCAAGATCATGTGTTACTTAGTGTAGGGCTGGGTTAATTTAATATTTAGAAACTACACAGGATTACCATATTAGAAAGGAACTTAATGAAGACTTAGATCACTAAGTACTTATTTATAGATGAAAAAGTGGGAGCCTCCCCAAGAAAGCTACTTTCCTAAAGTAACATGGTTAATGACAGAGCAAGAACTGTAACTGAGTGACTTGATCACAGTCTAGTCTTCTACTATGCTTCTATTTTCTTAAAGAGCCATGGAAAAGTCAGATTGCTATTACTTCTATCCCATAAATAATTTTTCATTGGTATAAGATATAATGTGTAAAATGACATGTCAGTCATATTTGCCATAGAGTTATATATACTATCTGAACAGTCCTTGAAATGCAGAGTAAATACTATTAGGAATTTGAAAAATAGAAGATCCACTTAATAAATATCACAGAGGAAAAGAGAACCTTTTTAAAAAGTTCTGCATTAGGGTCCCTAGTTTAAACATAACATAATTTATTTTTGTTATTTTAGATTACAGTAGTTTAATTTGCACATATTGAACCAACTATATATAATTAACAGCATTTTGTAATCTTGCATAAAATATTAAGCAATTACAGTAATTCTGTAACAAAATAATAGTTAAAGTAAAAAAGCACAATAATGAACTAATGACTACGTATATATTTGTAAAAACACAATTGGCTTCAGAGTTAAAGCAATAACCTTCTTAGTATAAACTTTAAAAGAATATATTGTTTCGGGCTCAGTGGCCCATGCCTATAATCCCAGTGACTCAACTGAAACAGGAAGATCACAAATTCAATCAACTTAGCAAGACCCTCAGCAATTTATCAAGACCCAGTCTCAAAATAAAGAATAAAAAGGGCTGGGGATGTAGCTAAGTGGTAATGCACCTCTGGGTTCAATCTCAAGTTTCAATAAATTAAAAAAACAAAACAAAACAAAACAAAAAATAGATTGTCCTTAACAGCAATTTTTCTGTCATGCCTTTAGTTTATGTGCTACTACTAGAAGGCTGGACCCAGGCTTCTATATTTCTAAATGGTTCCCCGATGACTCCGATGCCTGGCTTGGGACTCAGTGATACAAATAACTCTACTGAATTAGCTCTGAATTACTCATGTGGATGTATCTCTCACATCAAGACTGAGGCCTGATAGTCACATGATTTTTCCTATCTGCCTCGCATGTACCGAGAGCCTTCCTGTTAAATCTCTGGATCTATTGTTTAATTGATATTGGAGTTAATGAGACTAGAAAACAGGGTCAGGCTGGTGTCTTGTACAAAAGGTTCTGGATAGTGGTTCTTCTAGGCCTTCTGCTTCTTCATTTTGCATTGGGGGTTGCAAGCCATCCAGCTCTTGAAGCTGTGGCCAGGAGAAACCTGTGCTTTGTGCCTCACTGAGCTCTGTGCATTGATTTAATGAGACAGGCAGCAATATTCAGGTGTGCTTCAGGGACACTAAAACAGGCAGGCTGAATTTACATATTTATGAGACAAAACTGTTTGAACTTAAACACACACAGCACACACACTCAAGCACACACACATACATGCACACATAAATTGTGTTGCTGTGGTGTTTTCCTTTAAATGCTTTACGTGAACAATATTTCCCAAGGTTGCATTATTGATAAACACAGAACTACATCTGGAGGAAATCCTTTGAAATTAGATTCTAAATCCACATTAATGCCAAGTAAGTAATGAGTACCGAGAGGTACTGAATAGGAGTGCTGGGAGCGATGGAGGGAAAAAAAAAAATGCTAGTTGTTTTTCCCTTTCTTTTTCTAAGATTAGATAGGGCAAATGCTTAATTCCTTGCTTTCCCTACGTCAAGGTTTGTTTGAGCTGCATGTGTACGTCAGGGTGTAATAAAACATAACAACAACAACAACAAAAAACAGTTCTTAGAATGCTACTGCTTCAGAAATATATCACGAATCCACAACCTCTGATTTGAATTTGTCAAAGGAGTCAATGTCAGACCCACAAACACAACATGGCTGCTCTATCACAGAATTAAAAACAGGAGGACAAGAGGTCCTTGGGCCTTCCTCTTCTTACGGTTCTCTGCCTTTGGCAGGTGGTATTTTTGTTTTTTAGTAGCATTATCTGAGTTGATTTAATTTTCCACAGAGACGGTTTTAGATGTCTTTATCTAAACACATCTCCAAAAACTTGAACCGACATTAATTATGTCCCAGCCAGGTAGATGAGGTATTTTGTTTTTGTCATTCAAAGACCCTGCTACTATAATTCAGACAGGCTATTCCAGAACAAATGAGCAGCAAGCAGCATATCTCTGCAGGAGGTACAGGGGAAGGAGCACAAACTGAAAACAGAGAACATTTCTATTTAGCCACCAAATTTTCTAATGAAATATTTCCTGGGTCTGTTGTATTGCCTTTTCCCTAGCCACTTCTGAGAGGACAGAGAGGTCTGGGAGTTTTTCTTCTTTAAGGTCTCCAGAGAAAGGGTAAGCATTTAAGTTTTGTATAAAACATAATTCCCTAGTGAGATATAAATGAAATAAAAGATATACTCATGCCCTTCCTTCCTTGGTTAAGAGAAAAGCTCTAGTTGGGTACACATACCACAGATGTCACAATCATGCTTGTGTTTTTTCCTAATTATGGTAAAAATTTCATTGTAGTGATAGTTGAAGCAAGTTCCAAGATGGGCAATTTCTGCAGACATTCTCCATGAAAAGCTGCATACTAATTTTGGTAAAGAAGGGTTCTATGGGGTTATAGAAAATGTGCCAACACTGTATACCATATTTTCAACTCTTACCACTCAAGTTGGGGGAGACAATATTAACTGTAAAGTCTTTTGGAGGTTAAAAAGTGAATAGTTGCTGAGGCCTACTTAAAGCGGAAATGTTTTAATAGGTTAGTAACCATATAATTTCACCCCCTAATATACACCACATATAAAGCCATAAACATATGACATGGATAATTTTAGATATTATGGAATATTAAGATATTAAGGAATATTAAGGAATCTATGCTGAAGGCTCTGATTAATTCACATAGATAAAAGTCCAGTGGAATGAAGATATTTGGCTTCAACCAGAGGGAGAATAACATTTTCCTTGGCACTAATAAAAAAGGTAAATTACCAACAGGAATGGCAATGGTGGTTTGGAAAGGTTTGTTCTGAGTTTTTTTTTCATGACTTCTTCTGTAGTACATATTGGTCTGTGAACAGTTGTGTTGTAGAATCTGCTAGTGTCAATAGGAATGAAAACAGATCAAGATCATCGGAAAGTCACTGAGGATATCCCCTTTAAGCAAATGTCTATCTTGCTGGTATATACCTTGTCAGTGACATCTTCGCTCAACAGACAGTCCAAGCTGGTGACAGGAGGACAGCCAAGGCAGTTGTGTGAACAGCTCCTCACGGTCACATCAGTCAGCAGTGGCTTATCTATGTAAGTCAGGAGATTGGAAGTCCTCCATGATCTTCCATGGCTTCTCCAATTTACTAAGCATTTGAGATCTCTTTGAGTTACCCACATCCAACTAGAGCCATTGGTACACTGTACCCAAAAATTCGGTGGAAGTAGTGACCCTGAGGTGAACCTTTTTATTTAGATGTTTATTCTTTATTTTTGCTTCTTTGAAGGCCTATTGTATACTTCCTCTTGAAAAGAGTAACTCTCTTTTTGTTGAGTGGGGGAAGCAGACAAAGAGTATATACAAAGTGACACAATGACAAGATGAGGTATGATATACTGAGATGTCCCATCTTTGAAAGAAGCACCTTTTGTGAGCAGCCAAAGATGAAGTACTCCCTTCTTAATGGTCTGTGCTGCCTACAAGATGGTCAGGGAAGGTTTGGAAATGCAGGCTGACACTGTCACCTTTACTGGTGTGTGTACAGGGTTCAGGTTGCTGTATCTATTCTATTGGTAAACATGAGTTTTCCAACTCAGTGTCTTAAAATCTAGTTACTGAGGAAGTACTCTGCATAACGGACTTAATGATGCAGCACTGGAATAGCAGGGATATGGAATGAGGTGTGTCAGGAGAGCTAGGCTATTTATGTATCAGCAAAACTTACAGGCAATTCTGCATTATCCTTGCTGCTATTAATAAGCTTGCCCTCTTCATAAGTGACTAATTTAAGATGAATCTTACATGATTAAAAGTACCCAAAATGGAAAGGAACCTTGAACCATCTCTGCCCTAGTAGCCCTGATAATTAATAAGACTATGTGTGCAGGATATAATATGACTGTCTGGTGAGAGGTATCATTTATAATTGTTGTTCCTTAACCACATAACCTTTAGTTGATCCCAGCCATTTTCTCACTGCCCTCTGCTCAATGAATGTACTATGTCTCATGCCACCTCACTTTCTCATATGCTGTCCCTTTGTCTTTCGCTCCTAAATATCATTCATCCATGAAGGTTTGCAAAAGGTTCTCAAAAACTCTTCTCCAACTCTTCTTCACATTTGCATCTCTGTTTTCTGAATTATAACTACACTTCTAATGCATTTTATCATTTGGCACGCAATGTTGTCTACCTGTGTTAATTCAACCCTGCTCTCTTCTTCAGTGCCAGGGAAATCATCCCCTCTTGCATTCTTAGACACATAGTAACTTGGCTCTTCCATCAAGATGGGTGTGCCAGTAAATACCAGTGATGCAGGTTCATTTTCCAAACCATCAACAACAAAATCCTCTGTCAATACTGACCTTCAGGAAAGCTTATATGTTTATGACATCAACAGATCAATTATAGAAAAAAATACTGACCTGAAATGCACAAGGGGTATTGTCCACACAATAAACTCTTAAGTTGTAATCCAGGGAGTTACAGGACATGCAGCCAAAGACCGCCACCTTGAGCTGCTTCACGGCACAATCTGTGATTGGCTCTCCTGTGAGGGCGTAGGTCCCAAAGCTATCAAGGAGCACATGGCATGCAAAGGGGTCTAAAAGGCAGTAACAGGATGTGGATTCATCCTCCACGGACATTACTTCCTGTTGGGGGAAAGATGTGATATGTTCTTTCTGCTTGGAAATAAGACAGGATTTTAAATGTCACAAGTCCATAAACAAATAAATTACAAAAAAATATTTTTTCATAACATTTTTATTGTCTTAATTATCTTGATGTTAAGCATTTCTCTTCTATTAAAATAACTGTTTACATCAAGAACTCAAGAAATAGTTACATTTATCATGTTGTAATTCTACTTTAATAGGTTATAATAACAAAAATCACTCTGAAAGTCCCATTTCTGGTTAATTGTTCAATCTCGGGTTTAGTAGAATGGTGAACATTAACCTCGATAAGCAAACTTATTTATTTATCTTAAAAAGATCTATTTCTGAAAACCGCTTTAAATATCCTTAAGGCAATGTTTATTTTCTCTCAAACATTTTATCCTCTTTCATTCCACCAAAATCATTCACGAGGGACCATTAAATAAATGATTTGGATAAGATGTACTAGAATACTTCATCCTCTCTGATAAGAACTTAGGTATGTGTGACTAGTGTAGTAGAGCATAAATATAACACCATCTGGATGTAAGAGATTGTAAGGAAATACTGAGAGGAAAAACTAAATGGTGAAAATACAGGCAAAGCAAAACATAAAGGGAAGAAGGAGACCCAAACATGTCCCCTCTATGAACTGCAGGCCCCAGGAAATTCGCCTTGTAGTACTAGGGCTGAATAAACAGCAGAATGCATTCTGAAACAAAGAAAATAGACTAGTTTCAAGACATAGTTGGGCAGAGTAAATGTAATCTATTGCAACAACTGGGAATTTTCTTCTCCTAAAGAAACATCATTTTCCTTTTACTTTCTTTGCCTGAAGCAGCTCCCGGGAGGCAAGATCCCAGGGCTAGCTGATACAGGTCATTGTGCTCCAACAAGATAATTCACCTGCTTTCATGCAAACTGACTTCAGATGGACATAAAGGAGTCCCTATCAGACAGATAAATCAGAGCTTTCACTTAAAATAGTAATTCAACAGTAATCTTTCTTTGCTGTGACTGTCTCCCTAGTTGTTAGCCTCCTATTTTGGATCCTCATTCTCTCTTCTTGTCTCTCTGTTGGTTCTCTATGTGTACTTTATCCCTTTACATGTACTCACATACACAGGGAAAGAGACACTGATAATAATCCTCTATGCATTCATTAATTCACCAAACACATATTAAGCATCTACTTTGTTCCTGGATACTTAAATCTAGTTATGTTAAAATCCCCAGGATAAAAAAAAAAAAAAAAGAGCAACTGATACAATAGTTTCTTTTATGAGCACAGATTGCCTGCCCTGAGGTTCCTCCTTAACTGCACAGAGTAATGTCAATTTAGACAGGGACATGGCCTGGGAAGAAGGAATGGGGGCCAATGTATAGGTACGTAAGTGTACCTGTCTGTGTAGGTAATTACAATTGAATTCTAAAACAAAACAAAATGCTCTGGATTATCTTTTCTCCTTTTTTTTTTATTTTTGCAGAAAAATTAAAAAAAAAAAACCCAAGAATTAGCCAATACCTGAGGCTTCTATGAAACTCATGCCACAACCCCTTGGCAACAAGAAAATGCTTGAAAATTGTACAACTGACTCATTGTGGTAAGAGACTTTAGAGTGAAATCTATCCCATCTATAGAGCTAAAATCCCATTTTTTGCAAAAGGATGGATAGCGTCTCACCTCCCATTTGCCCTGCTGTGTTCTCTTCTTCAAATGGATGTTCCAGTGCTCCGAACTGACGTCCGCACAGTGTGGAATGGTAAGCGCAAAGGGGGTGGTGACTATTATATCTGGAGGACCACAGGTGACTTCAGGACTCAGGAGCACCTCAGACCCATCTGACTGCAGGCTTCATAGTTGGGAAAAGGACAAAAGAGAGAAGCATGTTAAGAATGAGAGCTTTCTTCCTTTTTGAGAGAGTATCTTGCTAAATCCCTTAGACTGGCCTTGAACTTGCACTCTTTTTGCCTCAGCCTCCTGAGTAGCTGAGTAGCTACCAAACCTGGCCAGAAGCAAGAATTTTCAATGAGAAGTTAGTTCCAAACTGGGGTACTATACATGCCAAGCAAATCCCTCTCCAGATCTCACTCTGGATAGCACCTCATTTACTAAGTTGGCTCACCCAAGAATAAGTGTGAGTTGTACCATTAGGGCACACAGGCTGACTTTAAGCCTAGGTTCCAAATCTAGGTTTTGATCAACTAATTGAGAAAATGACCAATGCTTCTTTGAGAATATAGGGTGGAGCTGGTGAACTCAATGATTTGGCTGGTGAGTCAAACATTAGCTGCTGAATCCTTACTCTTGTTGATAACATTATCAATAACAAACTATAGATGTGACTGATTGGTGATCTTTTCCCAACAACACACTCAGCAATGCTTTTTAATGCAAGTAAATAAGAAAACAAATTATTATGGAACCAAACAGTATTTCAAACATACACAGATTGAGTATGTTTATTCTGGTTTTGAAAACATTTATTTTCTGCCAATGCACACATACATAGGTTATATAGTGATAGCACAGGAGACAGTAATAAACGTGCATAATCAAACACATAATTCTATATTTTCAACACTCTCCTATTTCAGATTTAAATTTTAAATAATTCCACCCAAACCTGGTACTCTGATTTTTCGGTATTGTGAATTATTTACAATGAAATGCAGTCCTGAAACAGATAAAAGAAAGTGAAATTTAACTACCTCATCGAATGCCTCCCTTTTTATTTTCTTGTTTGTTTGTTTTTTTCTTTTTTGTCCATTTTTTGCAGAGCTGGGGATGGAACCCAGGGTCTCATTCAGGCCAGGAAACTGCTCTACCACTGAGCTACCCCAGCCCTTGGCTTTTATTTTCAGTCTCTGCCTATAAACACTAAAAAGAGGTAGTTTATAGGACAGCAAGAGTGAAAACTCAGATGTCTACTTAATTTTCATCTAACCGCACATGTGTTCTTAAACAAGCTGTTTGATCTTTTTTGTTTTTGTTTGCAGGATTTTCTCTTGTAGGAAATATAATTATATTGAATATAGTCAATAAAAATAATTTAGGGTTCATAGATGAGCAATACTATTGGAGACCTAGGATTGATATTATTATCAAAGCTTTCACCCTTGCCATCTAGAAAGGGCATTTAAATATGTCATCTCTGATAAAAAAGAACAGTCTCTAGGGTAACATAAAGGTGAAATTTAGCTCTAAATGATAATACCTGTTTTGAGATCTTGTATAAACAAACAGTTTTCTATGAGTGCATCTAACATGTTATTAATTTCTGAATTGCTTTTGTTGACATCTCTTGTTCTCTCTCAAGTCAGTCATGGTCACACTTGAGCTCACTATGTATAATTTGATGCTGCAATAAAGCCAGGGCATGTAACTGAGCAGGAGCATCTTATATCTGCTGTATCCAAGACAGACGTGAGCATTATTACATGGCCCCCTCCCACCCCCAAGAACCAGTGGAGATGCCATCAAAAAGTTTAATCTTCCATAAAGTCCAAAGATGACCTTTCTTCCTCTATAAAGTGAACCATAAGCTAAGCTGGAAACATGTTTGAATTTGCCTTTAAGCAGGGAGGGGATTGGAAAGCAGGGTATTAGCATAGCCAATCCTCTCTGAAAAGCTTAAAACAATATACTCAAGGTTTGAAAAAAAAAATTGTAAAATTCAGATGTGCTCTGTAGGCAGCACAAAGTGGCAGCCTGTGTGTGGACACTTGCCAGTGGCCATTAGAGAGGGTTAAGCGCTTTCCGTGTAATTGCTGCTTGCATTCAGCATGGACAGGAATAGCAGAGATACTTACGAATGACCGATGACAAGCTCTCCTAAAAGAACTATTTAATTGCTTTTAGAGAATCATCCCCCTTGTTGAGCATATTGTTCAAACATATGGGAATTTGGGGAATTATTTAATGCCAAATGAACTGAAATCAGTTAATTAGATGAACCCTCACACTCAATGAATAGCAAGACTCCTTGCAGTAATAGACAGCATTAGGAGTCGGAGGCCCTGTGTGTTGAATATTGGGAGGAGCGTGAAGTAGAAGTTTTGCATTAAGCAGGCACTGGACATTTCCATAAGTGCAAAGTAAGTAAATCAGGATTTATATTTAATCCTTCTATCCCCCAAATAGTGTCTGTGCTGTAGGCTTCTCTCTGGTGAAGGAACAAAATTTAATCTCTCCCCCTTTTTTCCCATGATTAATAATAATTTGCCCTTTTCTGCCACCCTCTATCTGTGGCAATCAGGGAGATTTACAAATATTAATTAAAGCCCTTCACACACCTGTGGAGGCAGGTGTTAGCAGCATAAGGTCACAGAGAAATCAATCAAAGGGAGGGTAGGAATAGAGCCCTAAATTTCTGACTCACAGGCTCCCCTCTGTGACCAGATTGTACTTTTCTTCTCTTTTACTATTAGGAGATGTTCTGGTCAAATTGTTGGCCCCTGTGCTATCCCAAGGAAAGAAGTGGGGAGGGGATTAGATGAAGTGTGGTCACAGATGGAGGACATTTGAGAACAGAGGGCTGGAAGTTGAGAAGGCTTTAATCGGGTGCGGACAAAAATGAAGTTTTGCAAGGAAAGCATATATGGCATTTTAGGTTTTCTTTCTTTTTTGATACTAGAGATTGAACTCAGAGGTGCTTAAGCACTGAGCCACATTCCCAGTCCTTTTTAACATTTTTGAGAAAAGGTCTTGATAAATTGCTTAGGGCCTCACTAAATTGGTGAGGCTAGTCTCAAACTTGTGTTACTCCTGCCTCAGCCTCTCAAGTTGCTGGGATTACACACGTGCACCACCACAACTGGCTAAATTTTCTCATGTTATATAATATGGGACAAAGCAGTATCCTTGTTCCTGATGGGAGAAAAAAAAAAAGGTGACATGTTTTCCTAAAATAGTTGTGAGCTAATAGATACTATGAATCAATAACAACAGTGATATTAAGACCATAACATGAACACCTATATAGATCACATACCCTAGACTGGTCTACAGGTTGAAAAGCCTTGCTGCATGTGACTTTGTTAACTTTTTCTTTGTTATTTGTATCAATTCTTATGACAGGGATATATGCATATACCCATAGTTTGAATCCTACCTGTGCATAGAAAAAGATAATTTCAGAGCCAGGTCACTTCTATAGGAAATCTGTTCTCTGCGGTGGCTAATTAATTCAATAAATTCTCATTATATCAATATATATTTGAATAAAAACTCAAGACCTTTGTAATGTGCATTATAGGCAGTTAAGGTAGATGGCAATGATACTGCTCTGCCTGCTTTTTCCTTGCCTCCCAGAGTCTGTCCTCAACTAAGCCATTCTGCTAAAAATGCCAGTGTGTTCTTGCCTCAAGAAATGGCCTCTGTTCCCCCTGCTCCAGAGTGCAGGTGCTGCCTGGAACACTTTGACATCCACATGATGAGGGGCCCTGTGTCCTTTAGGTCTTTGTGCAAATGACACTTACTAATGAGTTTTCCTGCCTATGCCCTAGTAATTTCAGCAAACTTGCTTTTTGCTTTTCTTTTCTCCACAACATTTACTTCTTAAATCTATACCATTTGCTTACTATTCTTTAAATATTTATTTTTTTAGTTGTAGTTGTACACAATACCTTTATTTTGTTTATTTATTTTTATGTGGTGCTGAGGATCGAACCCAGGGCCTCGCACGTGCTAGGTGAGCGCTCTACCACTGAGCCACAACCTCAGCCCCTGCTTATTATTTTTTGACTTCCACAAACTAGAATTTAAACTCCATGAGGCTGGGATTTTTAGTTTAATTCAATTTAAGTTTTAGCAGTACTGGGGATTAAACCCAGGTATGCTTTATCACTGAACTGCACCTCCAGCAACCCCTCATTTAAATTTTTTTTTCAAATTTATTTTGAAACAGGGACTCACTAAATTTCCCAGTCTGTACTTGAACTTATGATGCTCTTGCTTTAGACTCTAGAGTAGCTGGGATTACAGGTGTGTACTAATATGCCTGGTTAATTTTTTAAAAAAATGTTTATCAGTGTATCCTTAATGCCTGATAGACAGTGGTTGTAAACACTCAAAATATTTTTGACAGAACATAGGAGCCAGTTTGAAGTAGTTTCCAGTGATCAAATCTGAAACACCTTGAGTAAAAAAGTAAATAATAATAAAGAAGTATTACAACCCATTGAGTAATATAAGAATCCACAAAATACACTGAAGAAAATAAATGAATGTGAAAACTCTTAATTCAATAGAAAACCAACTAATGAATGTAGAGAACCATCATTTAGCAATCAACCACATTAATACTCAATTCAATCATAAATCATAAATGTACATTAACCTATTGGGAGCAAGTTTGAAGAGTAGAAAGAAGTACGTGCTTGGTCTCAAAGCAACCCATCATAGAGTGCTTGCTAATTACAAAAAGTAAAATATTATTTCACAATGGAGAATTTTTGTACACAATACTTAATGCAAATTATCAAAATTTATGCTGTCAAGAACAGGATGAATGGGCAGAATACAGCTCCCAATGGGATGCATCCCTCCTGTGACATTCCCACCCAAAGAGCACAACCAGTGTCTCATCATAAGGAAATACACAAGCTCAGATGGAGCCAGTTCTATAATATAATTGATGTGTACGCTGAAAAACCATCAATGTCATAAAGTACAAAGGCAGACTCAGGAACTATTGCAGATTACAGGGGACTAAAGACACATGACAACTGAATCTAACTAATGGACTTGGATTTTCATTTTCTATAAAATACATGACTTAGACACCTGGTGTGTGGATACTTTATCAATACTATTTAATGTTCAATGTTAATTGTCTGATTTCTATAACAATGCTGTAGTTATATAATTTCTTATTTTGGAGATTATATAAGGGCATCTTGTTCATGATGGTTGAAAAAGAAACTGTGTGTGTGTGTGTGCACACACATGCGCATGCACCGTGTATAAAGAGAGAGAAGAGAGAAAAAATATAGAAAATATGATAAAATGTAAACATTCATGAACGTAAATGTAAGAGGAAGGAATTCTTTAGACAGTTCTTGCATGCTGCAGTCTGGCTGGGCACACAATCACCAGCCACTACACAGCTTGTAGATTCAAACAGCAACTCTTTATTCCCGAACTCACACCAGCCGTCTACAATCACGTTCTGGGGAAATCCACGTTCTCTGCCCAAATCCACCTCCACTGGGCTTCTATCTCCCCAAAATATACTGTCTGAATCCCGTGAGAACTCAAGGGGAACTCAGGCAGCAGGATACGCCCTATTCCCAGCCCGAATAATCTTAAACCTTAAACCTGGAACCTAAACTGGGAACGCCCTAAACCCGATTATCTTAAACCGGGAACACCCTAATCCACCCTGGTCCTTGAGCAAGGTCACCTACATTCAATGTCACTGCAAAACTGTCAGCAACATGGGGTACGCTGGCAAGGAAATTGTCATACCTACTTGGCTAATGGCTCCCAGCACTTGCAACAATGAAATAAGTTTAAAATTATATCACAATAAAATAATCTTTTGAATGAATGAAGATTATTTTTCCAGAATTCTTACAATGAAATTGGCAAGGTCACTGACTACTGTATTAAAATATGTACTGGAGGGAGATGGAGGTAACGCAGCTGGTCCTGGTGATGGTCCAAACCACACCATGTAGTAACTAATACTCCTGCACCCATCTGTGCACCAATGCCAATGAAAGGGGCTGCTGATGTTGAAGAAGGTATGGGTATTACAACTGTTAACTATGGCAGGTTGGAGGTATATCTCCCTACATTTTGCTTCTGCACTCAATATTTCTTGACCTGATGTTAAACTAGTAAAATGTCATTTTCTTCAAGGAGAAAAAAAAGAACCCACAAAAAAACAGTTCCTACTTCCGAATTTTGAGATGAGGAATTCATTGTTGCTATTGTCTGCCATGCTGCACTTGGCAATTACCATTTCCTGCCTTCCTCCTATGGTCTATATTATAGATTAATGTAGGTTTGATCACCTTTAGCCAGAGTATCATTCAGGAATCCAGGCAGGAGAGTAATGATAGTTTGACTCTGTCAGGCCCTGGGTCGATACATAATTAAATCATATTTTAATGGAAAGACATAAAAAGGCAGAGAGATAGAAGCTGTAGTCTTAAGAGTTCAAAAAGCAAGGTAGCTCCAGCCTCCTACAGTTTTCTACTAAGAAGACATAGTTCTAAACAATTCTTTTCTTTTTCTCTCCATTAAAATCTCAGATTTTGACTTAGGGTGCTAAGACTGCTATGTATAAAAATCAAGGGTTTAGGGTTTCTTTTGTTTTCTTGGAGTCAGATACCTTTTCTACTCATCTGTTCTGACCAGGGATTTCTGATCAGCTTCAGGAAAATGATATCATAGGACCTCAGGAATAGCTTGAGCCCTTGAAATGCAGCCTTTTCTCATCAGCCCAGCTTAACACCATGACTACATATCCTGAGGACTTTAATTCTGGTAACTTCTATGCATTATTCAAGAAAAGAGACATCTGGAAAGGGAGAATAGGAGGTGAGGAGCCGAATAGAGGATAAGGAGTGGAGTAAAATCTTCCCTTTATCATAATAGACTGCTTGCTTTTCATCTTTAAGTGGTTCTAAAACTGGAATATGATTCAGAATTCCTTCGGGGCTTACCTAATATTCTATTTCTGGACTCTACCCAAGAAGATATGGATTCAGTAGTTTTACAACAGGGGCATGGAACCCATACTTCTTTACTTGCATTCCCTACATGCAAAGAGGTCCTATCACTAACATTAAAGCATTGTGTGACTCTTGAGGAAATGTGGAAAGCAATAGCTCATGCAGTGAGGGCCTGGTGTTTTGACAAGCAAAGGTAGGCTTTCAAAATGGAATCTGGATGCTGGTCAAGTTGAAAGGCTCATTATTGAAGCCTGGTCTGATGTTACTGTGACAGAAAATTCGACTGCCCAGGGACAATTCTCTGTCTCCCTCTTTTCTAAGTTCTGTGTATATTCATAAGCAAGGATGTCAGGTTGGGGGTTGATTAGCAGTAACTGGGAATAATGACATAGCTCATCAAGCCATTATGTTCCATTAGTTGGGGCAGGGAAAGGAGCAGTTAGAACAGGGATTACAACCAGCAACATGCGTAATTCTCTGAGGACAGAAGCATATGCCTCTACTATTAAAGAGTTTAAAGATGTGGGTCACCCGCATGGTATTATCTAAAATAGGATCACAGGAAGGGGATGGCACGAGGCAGGCGGGGTGAGGTGGGAGGGAAAGGACATACACAGAGGAATAAGTATCTGAATTTGTGAAATTTGAGCAACAACCTACTGAGAGATTAAACTGTTTGCATATGTTAAATGGCTTTCATTTACACACACATTCATAGGGTGTTTACCAATTAATACACTAAGGGAATCACAAATCATGTGCAAATCACCAGCTCCTAGATACAATTTGAGCCTCATCTTTCATGCAGTGTTGGGCTTGTGTTGAGCTTGTTTTAAAAGTGAAATGATGGCTCCCTGTGAGAGAGATGGGGGAAGGAGAAGACTGGATTTATGCATCCTGCCACCGTGACATGTTTTAATATCTGCTATGTTGTTTATTCATTTACATTCTGAGTGGGGAAAACAAACTACTCTGGAAAAACTCTGAATCCAATTTCATAGAATCATTTCATTTTAGGCTGGGGAAGGACCTAGGAGTAATCAGGACCAACACCTTCATTGTTTAGGAGAACTGCATGGGGTGGAATGCCCTACCTAAGGTCACACCGCAACTCTGAGGTAAATCTGAGAAGGGATGCTGGTGGGAAATGGAATGAAAAGGATTATGTTCCCTGGGGCATATTCTCAACACTGGATTTTTTTTTTTTTTAATGGTCCTAGGGATGAATCCCAGGACTCACACAAGCGAGGCATTTCCTCTATCACTGAGTTACACTCACAGCCCTGAACCTGGAATGTTAAGGGAAAATACTGGCATGAGAGTTGTTGTGACTATAGTCATAGAGAGCAGATAATGCCTTGGGGGCCTTGTGGTAGATAACATGGAAAAGATAGAGACTTGCTTCTGTTTTATATTATGGCTACACCAGAGATTTATTGGATCAGGACAAATTTATCTCATGGTTCTGTAGCTCAGAGGTCTCCCTGAGCTAAAAGCAAAAATAGAGGGGTTGGCAGGTCTGCACCCCTCATGGAGGTTCTTGGCTCAAGGTGCTTTCTTCCCTCTTCAAGCTAGCAACAGAACATCTTCAGTCCTCTGACTCTGATATTCCTGTCTTCCTCTTAGAAGGAAACTTGCACTGGGTTCCCCCTTGATGATCAACAATAATCTCTGTTTCTCAAGGTCTTTAAATTTATCAAGTTCTTAAAAAAAAAAACAAAAAAAAAAAACAGGTAAAGTAATAAAATATCAACAGGTTCCAGGGAGAGGGATGTGGACATACTTTGGGAGCCATTCTTTGCTTATCACCAAGCTTCTCTTGAGACCCTCTGCTGCATTCCCCCAGCCTCCATCCACTGTAGTCTCCCAGACACTTAGCAACCTGGTCAAGGTATCCGTTTGGCATTGGATTATCTTCAGTGTTTCAGCATCGTGAGCCCCTATTCTGATTTCCAGAGCAGGGCTCCAGATCTGAATGTAACTTTATGGAGTCCTGGGAAGTTGTTATGGTTTCATTTAAAGATTATAACACAGGAAAAACAGGAAGTTCATGGTGCAGTTTTGCAAAGGGCCGTGTAGGATTGTTATAGAAAGTATGGCAGCAGCCTCAGTGTGGGCTGGTATCTTCTTCTCCTGGAGTTTTTATTAGGCTATAACTACGTGAAGTGGAAAGGATGATATATATTAAATATCTTAATAGGACAGGTTATTTCTAGTTCCAGCATGGGCAATAAAAGAGAGGTGCATACAAATAAAAATAATTACAGCATGTGGTGTCCGTTTACAATGTGTAATCAAACCCACAGAACAGTGACTTTCTCTTATTGAATTAAGGTGGACCTTCCATTCCGATCTATTAGCAACACTCAGAGCCATTGTGATCTTGTCAATGGCATCTTTAATTAAAGACTCTTCCTGACCACTCCAATCATTTCCCATTGTGAGCTCACCTGGGTCCCAAATGTGCTTTGATTTAAAATGATGGCAATTTTTATTTAGGTGTGTTTTTGGACTGAGGGGGTGTGAGGTAGAAGGGAAAGCAAAGAGTATGATTTGGGGGAAATTCTTTTTCCCCCATGAAGCAGATATTAAAATGACAGTATAAGAATTCTATTTCTGTTTTTCCCTTTCCTTGTTTTTTTCCACTAATCTTTTTCTCTTACTTTTTGGGACAATGGCATTATATTCTAACCTAAATGACTGTGAAAAAAATCACCATGCTTTTACTGGGGAAAAAGAGTATAATCTTCCACTAAAGGTGCATTAACCCTTCTAGGTCATTAAGATACCATTTGATAAATTGCCCCTTTTATTACACTGCATAGCAGTAGCCTGAAAGAATTAATGTAAGTCTCAAATGGCAGCAATTTACTCCCTGGCACTAGCAGAATGATTCTTTTTTGCTTTGTTACATAGGAAGTACCTTTCTTCATTAGCTCCCATACCTGTTATAGAGGTAATTAGTGCCAATATCTTGGAAAGGGTAGGTTTATACCATCAATTTTGTGTGTCCAATAAAACTTTCCAAAACCAACTTGAACAACAAATAGGATTTGGACCCAGGAATGACCAATGAGCAGAAATGGTGACAAGGACAATCCATTCATTTCCATCCGTTACTACCTAACTTGCAAGGAAATCCAGGCAAAGGGGACAGGACAAAGCTGTTCAAGGAGCCCTATGCCACCTGCCCTGCTCAGGTGGTTACTCATCTACTGATGAAAGGACCAGCCTACTCAGAGTCCACTGTGGGATTCATAGAGTAGACCTCTGAAGTATAAATCATAGGCCAATGTGCTAGGAAAATCAGAGGCAGAGTTAATGGTATTTGAGGGAGTTCTGATTTATAATGAACTGCAAACTTGTTTGCTGTAATTGAATGCATCTTTCCTGAATTTAGAATGTGGAAACACTCAAAAGGGAAGAATCCTGTGTCAGAATAGAACTAAAGTAAACTTCTATTACCTATTAAAAAAAAATCATACCAGGTGTGGTGATGCACAATTCCAGCAGCTTAGGAGCCTGAGGCATGAGGATCACAAGTTCAAAGCCAAAGCCAGCCTCAGCAACTTAGCAAGGCCCTAAGCAACTCAGTGAGACCCTTTCCCTAAATAAAATATGAAAAAGGGCTGGGGATGTGGCTCAGTGGTTAAATGTCTCTGGGTTCAATCCCTGGTACCAAAATAAATAAATAAATAAAATTTAAAAGATAAAAAAATGAAGAATGAATAAAATACCAAAATGTAACATTTAAGTAGCACTTTAGGGACTGGGGGTGTAACTCAATGGCAGACTGCTTGCCTAGTGTGCATAAGGCCCTGGATTCCATCCCCAGAACTGCAAAAATAAAATAAATCAATAAATACATGGCACTTAACAGTTTACACTGGATTTCTCAGATATGAAGTTAGTATATTAACCTCAACCAAATCCAGAAACAGTTAATAATATATAAAATTTATAGATGATAAAAGCTGAGGTCTGGAGAAAAAGAACGTTTGCACAAGGTCATCCAGGCTGCTGGTAGAGCCACCAGAGCCCAAGCCTTCTGGATTCCTGTGCTCTTCTCATTCTACCCTGTCATCTTATTTCCCATAGTTTTCAAATTTCTCCTTGCAAAGCCAATGCTTACGTTAGCATTGAGTTGCTGACAAGTGACATATGTTACCAGTTCATAGATGCAGTTGGCAAAGGCAGAGATTTCACCTTGAGTGGAGTGTGCAAGCATACTCCACGTCATGCCCTTTGACAGGTAAGTAGAGCAGCTGTCACACCCTCTGCCCAGAATCTGGATGCAGGATTTTGATTCAGCCATTTTCTTTTTGATTCAGCCATTTTCTTTTTGATTCTTGATTATCACTATTATTTTCCCCTTTTATCTACTTACTCTTTAAAAAATCCATTTTACTTTTCAATTGTTCCCTATCCTTTTTCATGTAGGTCAAAGTGCTATATTTGATCCCTGAAAGGAAATCCAAAGTTGCTCCCAGGGTAACTATCATCACAAACCCTCAAGTGACCTTCAGCTGGCAAATCTCTTTCTGCTAATTAATCATCAGTTCCCAAGTCAGATTTCTGGGCATTATCTTCAACTCCTTCATCTCCTTCACCCCACATTAACACACAGATCCTGCCAACTTTCTCCCCCAAGTCTCTCTCCAAAATCCCCAATGATAGCAATGAGAGGATTAGAGGATGGGGTTTAAGACATTCAAGACTACAGACAAGGACACTCACAAATAGAGAGACTATAATTTATTGTCCAGATTGACATACTTTTGAGGCAGGAAAGGAACACCATTAATAACTGTGCTAAACAAAACGAGACATATTTTTGCTGTGCTCTCAAGGAGGGTGCTTGTATCCTGAAGGACTGAACTCAGGCAGTGGAGACGAAGCCAAAGATAATCTCTAAAGGGTGAACATGACTAAGTCTACCAAATGTCCAGTCTCATCAATCTTTACCCATCAAATCTTTACCTGTCAATCTTTACCAATTAGTGTTGGTCTCTCTTAGATAGCAAGTGATACTGCCTAACATAGACCTTATGCTTTAGCCTCTTAGTAACTTTTCCTTGCATATTTTGTTTTACTTTTGCTTAGTTTCCAAAATACTCAAGACTATTTATATCTCTGGCTCTTTGCACATCCTACTCCCCTCAACTGCATGTCCTTTATGCTCTTTTAGTTTATAGGTCAACTGATGTTCCAAGATGTTCTCTGAGCCCTTAGATGGGTTCATTCCTTCATTCCTGGTTATAATATTTGTGCATCTGTCACCACACACACCGCACTGCAATGCTGTTGTTAGTTTAAGTAAATGGGTTTGCCTATTTGGCTTAATCTATTAGGGTAGTAGATGAGTTTAGTTTTCCTACTTTTCTCTAACAATTGGGTGTGGTAGAGCCACCTGCTAAAGCAGGGTCCCTTGAAGCCATTTCATTTTGCTTCTATAACTTTTCAGTTACATCTATTATTATAATAATTTATTTGGTTTTTAAGACTCACTTTTCTTAGTATTAAAACTTTTTCATCTGATTTAGAATCCCACCCCTCCTCCTTAATCCCCACGGACATGTTTGCAGGACATTCAGGCACGTGTGCACATGAAGCTCTGGAGGCTTGGTCAGCAGAAGGGGGAGGGGTTGCTGGTTTCCCAGGCATTCCTTCCTTGAGCTGGTCTCTGTGGCACTGTGTAGGAAGGAAGGAAAGAGAAAACGTATCTTCTCCTTACTTAAATGCCTGTGGCAAGGTGGCCATCTTTTTCTTGGGTGATTTCAAAGATTTTTAACAATACAACAATCTTTAAAGGGCTCAGTACAGTTGGTGGTGACTCGAAAAAGTCTCAATGACCTTTGGGTGAGTGCAGTTGACTGGACTGCCAATAGTAAGTAGCTCCGTGTGCATTTCAGTTACACTTGTCAAGTGGCTCCCTGCTGGCAGCAGCCCTAACTTGCAGCGTTCTGACTTACACTGAAGTGGCCCTGACAAGTCTGTGGTTTTCATTTTCACCTTGGCCCGTAACTCATGGCCAGGGTTCATCTTCTCTACCTCTTTAGAATGAGGAGACTTGGAAATTATGGAAGTGTTCTTTGCCCCTGGTCTCCTAGGTTTTGCCACCACGCCCTGCCCTGCTCTGCCCTCTCAGTTTTGTTTTTCTCTGTTCCCTGGTCGCACAGGGAAGCAGAGTCAATACAATGATAAACAATGAGAAAACCAGGTATCAGTGTCCACTTCCTACAGATGACCCAAATTTTACGAGTGTTTGTCTTGGGGATCTTGGTTTTGGGCTTTGGAAAGGGCAGGGAAGAGCCATTTTTGGTACTTGCATTCCTCTAAAATGTGACTTCTCTTTCCCTTGAGTCCCACTCTTCTATCATTAGAGAGTGAGAGGGTATGTGAGTGAGTGGGTGGGAGCATGGTTGCATTAGGATAAAATACTTCTTTGTAGGTTGTGCAGGGAGTTGGGAAATTGACTTTAGCATTACAGCTGGAAAATTCCTGAGATATAAATGTTGCGGTATTTGTGTTTTTTCCCCCTAGTCACCTCTGAACTTTGTCAGTTCCAGGAATCCAGAAGAAGTACACTGGATTCCAAATACCACACCCTGCTATATGTCTATATATATCCCTAAGTATCTTTTCATCCATTCATTCATCCCACTTTCTCTCCCACCTTCTTTATATGGTATTATATTCTGCTTGGTTTAGAGTAATGGATACAAATAAGTGGTTATTGACTTAATTGAGTGCAAGAAACCACTTGTGGAACCTATTTCACAAGTCTAAAACTTTCTTTGCATTGAGAGGTACAATTTTTCTTTCTTCTTTTTGGAATCGAGAACTGAACCCCAGGGGTGCTTAACCATTGAGCCACATTCCCAGCCCTTTTTATTTTGAGACAGGGTCTCTTTAAATTGCTTAGGGCTTTGCTAAATTGCTAAGGCTGGCTGTGAACTTCTGATTCTCCTGCCTCAGGCTCTCAAGCCACTGGGATTACAGGCATGTGCCATCAAGCCCAGCTGAGAAGGTATGATTTTGTTGTTTTGTTTTTTGCCTGAGTAGAGGGATGGTTTGACATATACCCAGTCTCCAAGTTTGGGAGGCAAACACAGATGCAAATCAACCCAGAAGGGTGACCAGACTTTCTTTCCTGATACAATGCTGTGACTAATCCCCTAGTATCAGGGCAGAGTCGAAGGCAGGTGTTATTCAGAGCTCAAGAGGCAAAGTTTGATGAGGGACTGCTATGCTTACAGTAGTAGCCTGGTGGCAGGGGCTTCTTATCTTCCGAGGAACCAGAGGTCCCAGGAAAAGTTTATTCAGGGTGATGAAAAGTTTTATTATGACCTTAAATATTTTGACATAAAAAATACTACAAAGATTCATATAATAAAAACTCCATTTCTATTAATAAAGTGGCCAGCTGGCCAGTCCTTAAATCTTATTGTGAAAAGATGAATTTATACATGATTTCTTTTTACTCTTCTAGAAATGAAGTCCCCCCCCCAATAGTTTACTATGCCACATGAAGTTATTCCATAGAAGTAGCCTTCACTACTTCCATGAAGTAGTCTTTGAGCTCATTGTTGGCAAAGAAATTCTATCTTCTTCATTTTCTAGAGCTACTTTTTCTGTCTTGTAAGTCTAGTGTTTAGTTTTATTTAATGCACTGCCTTTAAAACTTTGGTGCCATCTAAGCACCCTTAGAAAAGATAATGTTTATATTATTGAAACCTCTATCTTCCCAATCCTTAATGCAAAATGTTCCCATTGAACAGAACATGCCATTCAATTGGGAAAAAAAAAAGAAAAAAAAAAAAAAAAAAAAAAAAACAGAAGACAAAGTGGTTGAAATATCCCATCTGGACTAAGTCCCAATTTCAAAATGCATGTCATGTTGTAAAATTAGTTACAACATTTCCAATGCTAGTAAAAGCATTTGGTCAGGAATATCCACATGACAGTGTAATTGGAAAAAGAAATGAATGTTTGCCTTTGGTTTCATTTTATTGCTTCTCAGAAGCAAACTCCCTGTAATAATTTTCTGGTCTAGTTCTCTACTCTGTAACCTCCGGGTGGGGCGGGCTGTAGAAGAGAGCTTGGAGAGGGGGAAAAAAGAAGAGTATGCGATATCCATATCTTCTTCTCACAGTAATATGGGTGGAGGGTCTGTGCACTGAGATAGCTAATATTTAAACCCCCTTTCTTGGATTACCTTAATTTCACTTAATAAAAAAAATGATTGGTACTTGGTTAAATTAGAAAGGATGAAATTCTGTCCCTCCAAAGATTTCTGAGGAAAGTAAAAACCAAAACAGAAACCACCCAAATCTTTCAAATTAAAATTTGGGAAATGAGACCATTTCTTTCAAGAATCCCTTCTGGATTCCTCACTGCACTGAGGCCTTTAGAAAAGGAGGACACATCTAACACTGACCCAGTCCAAGACTTCTCACCAGCACACACTGCTGGCAGCTCCAATATCTTGCCACTGCCTTTCTGTGTGGCCTCTACTCCCTGTTCCCGTGATGTCTCCGAGTGCCCTCTGTGACTGTACATGAAACCCAACTCTTTGTGGCAAGGCCTAGGGTGGAGTTGGAAGGAAGCTACTTAAAGTGATGTTTGGGCATTAGAAAGAATTTGAAGCAGAGGCAAACCTCTGGATTTAGCGACTCTTAAAGCACACCCAAAGCTGTGGAAAGCTATAGAAAATACACCTGGGGAGACAGAAATCATTGGGGCCCTTATACCTCTCTGTCTGGCCAATTTCTTGTCATCTTTTAAGACTGAGCTCAGATGACATCTCCAGGAACTCTTCCTTCACCTCCTCCTCTTTAAGTCTACTCTGACAATGCATTAAAAGCCCTATTCTATTTTTCCATTACTTTCTGTGGAATCCACTACTGCAGTGGTACAAGCTGAGAATCCCTAATCTGAAAGCCCAAAGTTCTCCAAAACCTGAAACTTTTTCAGTGTTGATATGACACCACAGGTAGAAATTGCCACAGCTGACTTCATGTGCCAGGTCACAGTCAAAAGACAGGCACAATAACATATTGTGTAAAAATATCTTCAGGCCATCTGTATAAAGTATATGTGAAAACAAATGAATTTTGCATTTAGATCTGGGTCCTGTCTCCAAGATATACCATTATAGATATTAGGAATATGCAAACATTACCAAATCTTAAAAAAATTAAAATCTGAAATACTTTGGTCCCAGGCATTTCAGATAAAGGATACTTGATTTGTAATTACACTGAATTACAATGTTATCCGTGTCTTCCCAAATCTTGGCACCCTCTATGTGCATTTCATGGTGTACTCCCATTATTAAGCATAAGCCCTGTCTTCACCTTTCATCAAGTATTCTTTGGGAATAATATGCCTAATTGTGCTGTAAGGTGGAGTATGATTGTTATAGTTTGCATCTGGAATGTCCAAATATTCCAGGATCCTGGATTTAAGGCTTGGTCCTGAGCTGCTGCTGCTATTGGAAGGTGATGGAAACTAGAAGTGCAGCCTGGCTGGAGGAAGTAGTTCACTGGGGGTGTGCATTTGCAGGGAATATTGGGACCTTCAGCCTTGCCACAGTCCCAAAGTGATGGGGCCAAGTGACCATGGATGGAAACCTCTAAAACCATGAGCCCAAATAAATCTTTCCTCCTTTTAAGGTGATTATCTCAAGTACCATGTCACTACGACCAAAAGCTGTCTAACAGAGGGGTGTAGCATAAGGAACACTTTATTGGAAAATCTTGCTTTGTGTCCAGTCCTGCTATACCCTAAGGCAAACCTACAAGTTTTTCTGATCAAAGCTACAAAATTAGGATGATTATATTATTATTTTCAATGTTAATGTGAAGATAAAAATGTTTTATCAATGTATAAAAGTTAACATGCTATATATCCATATATAAATATATCAATTAGAGTTTTTCTTCTTATCATCTTTAAGAATGTTGTATCACTGTATTGCTATGTTGCATACAATACCCAACATTTCCAAAGTAGGCAAGTACCTACTACTGTTTTTCAGATGAAAAATCAGAGACACTTAGAGTTTTATTAATTTACCTGTGGTCTAAGCATAGCAGCAGCAAAGCCTAGACCTGTAGGCAGGACCTCTGATACCTGAGTAGACCAACACTCTGCCATGGGGCTCAAATTGTTTCTGAATATTCAGCCTTGTTCCCAAGCTTTCTTCTATCAATGCTATAATTTAACAACAGCAGTTTACTCCCATAGACTTCTAAGATATGCTCAATTTGATCCTGACTTGCCTAATACTCGGTGCTACGACAGAGCAATTCCAGAGGCACCTGCTTATAACAGCCAGAATTTGCAATACAATGTCAGAAAGCTGTTTTCTTATTCTCCTAGATTGAGGAAAAATAGTATCATTTAGTCCATGTCTTTGGAATTGAAGTTGGACATTCTTGGTTCAAATTCCAGCTTTGATTAGCATGTCCTGGTTAGACAGTTTAGCTTCTTGGAGTTTCCACTGTTAAGATTTTTTTTTTTTTGGTCTAAAATTTGGTACAAAATTCTCTTCCTTAAAATATTATTGTGGAGATTAAATAAATATAACGTATAGGAGGGTTCTTTACAAATTATATGAAAACAGGTGAAGTAACTTATTACTTTTTCAAGAATGTAAAGATGGCTTTCAGCAAAACACTATTCACATATATGTACAAAAACTTAACTGAAATAATTTCTTAAATATTACAATTAGCTATATAAGTCAGCTTTCTGTCACTGTGACAAAATGCCTGAGATGGTTAACGTATAAGAGGGAAAGTTTATTTTGGCTCATAGTTTGAGAAGATGGTTACTTGGTCCTGTTGCTAGATGGGCCTGTGGAGGAGGCACAGTGCATCATGGTGAGAGCATGGAGTAGAGGAAATTGCTCACCTCCTGGCGGTCAGGAAGCAAAGAGAAATATAGGAAGGGGCTAGATCCCCAAATTCCCTTCTAGGGCTCAGCCTGTTACCAAATTTCCTTCTACTAGGTCCCTCTCCTAAAGTTTCCACCACCTTCCAATAGCCCCATAGGCTGATAACCATGCCTTCAACACCTGAGACCTTTAGGAGAATTTCAGATCCAAACTACAGCACTGACCAAAGGCGCAGACTACTGGAGGAAGTTGGAAAGATTCAGTTGTTTCCAGTTTGAAAATATAGAAGGCACAGGAATGTTGAAGGGGAAAGTGACGCCATTCTTCATAATGCAAAGTACAGAGTGTCCTTTTGGAGGCTCACCAGGAACACAAGTTGGATCTCCCAAGAGAGAGAGGGTACATTCAGTGCAGACAAAGAACAGCCTCACAGCTTATCAAAATATGAAAACATAGCCACACGAGATAACTTGAATACAGGGGGTTGTTTGGTGTCTTTGTTTCATGCCACAAAACCATGTCCCTGGGAATCAGGGATGGAATTGGAATTAATTGTATCAGTTACAGTTCCCATAAGTCATTACCTTGCCACACCAGGGATGTAATTCAGAAAGGGGCAATAGAAATGTGTGGTCAAGAGGAAAATGGAGCAGACTTTAATTTAAAGATGTTGCTTGGAAGCATAAAAATGTTGTTTGGAATCCTACTGTATTCTGCGTGTTGGAGGTGATGGAGGGTCAGCAAATCCAATTCTTACACCCATGAAATGAAAGCAAGGGAAAAGTGGTGGCTTTCGAGGCAAAGATGAAAGAAACAGAGCAATGCATTCCAGCTCTGTACACTCCAAGAAAAGTTTAGGATGACAGATGGACAGCATGAAATGAAAATAGAGTTTCCAGTGACATTACAAAGAAAAGATGATACAATGGCCTTTTCCTGATTAATCACAAGATTAAAAGCTAAAGAACATAGATCTAAGCAGCTTCTTGGCACAGACGGAAAAAATTCATCCCAGATTAAAAAAAAAAAAAGGTGGGGGGGGAAGTAGGAAGGCATTTCCTATTTTTAGTGTTTTTGTAAATACTTTGGTGCCACTCAAAAGGGAATGAGGATTGCCAAGGAAGCTAAATGGCCTGTAGCCCAGAGAACGGTCATTTCCTCAAGAGACAATGTCTGGGAAGCTTTCAGTAAGCTAAAAGGGAATGTGTGCTTCCTACAATTTCATACTCTAAGAAAATGTACACCTCATCTAAAGTTCTAACTTCTATCCAGCTTCCTAGAGAGCAGTTATAGACTCAAACCCTAGATAGAGGTGGATAAGCCATATTGGTTAACATGGAATTTCAAAGCTAAAGACGGCCAGGAGAGTGACCCCAGGAGGCCAAGCTATCTCTTTATGTCTTTGGGCTCTGCCAAGCTCATAGGTATTTCTCAAAATTGCAGAATGTCCCGAGTGATCATTCCTTTCTAACACTTCCAGGACATTTTATTTAAGCTCTTGGATATTTGATGTCTGTTGGAACATTTCAGCTCTGACTTCCTAGGAAGAAGCAGCTTCTAGTTTAGAGACAGGGGTTAAGGGAGGTTGTAAACTAGGTGCCTTGTAAAAATGTGAAAGAGCTCTATGTTGCTTCTCAGGAAATAAGGTAGAAGACGCTGGGGGTGAGTCTGAATGGAAGGAGCTGGACATAGGCTCAGTATGTGGATTAGAATGAAGGAAGGAGGATGCAGAGATAGGGCCTGATGGGGGGTCATAATTCAGGGAAGGCTGACTGGATTCTACCTTATACAGTTGACCCTCCAATATATTTTGGTTCTGTTATCTGCAGATTCAACCTCAGATCAAAGAATATTATTCACTAAAACAATATAGTATAACTGTTTGTATAGCATTCATGTTATATTAATTATTATAAGTAATACAGAGATGATTTAAAGCACACACAGGAAGATGTGTATAGGTTATGTGCAACTATTATGCTATTTTACCTGAGGGACTTGAGCACCTATAGGTTTTGGTATCCGTGGAAGTCCTGGAACCAATGCCTTGTGGATGCTGAGGGATGATAGCATCTGAGTTTTGCAGGACAGAGTATTGAAAAACACATTGTATAAAGAACGGGATCTCAATTTCAGGCATGTGTGATTTTTTAAGCAAATCAAGGGATAAAAATGAGGTGACTTCTACACAATGAACTCTAATTTTCAATTTACTGAACTCTCACCTAAGATTTGGAGAAAACTTAAAACTCTGTGAGTCTCCAGTTTTCCCCGTTAATGGAATCATTTAGACACCAGCAGCTTTGGGGGCATATAGGAAACAAATATAGATGTAACAGGACTGAGAAAATAACATGAGTGCCCAACACAGCCCAGTCACGCACCCCTCAAAGAGCCTCACCAACAACACACTTGCAAAACCTTTCTTCCGTTCCTCTCAAGTCCCAGCAAACCTGGGGCCGCTGGGCTCCTGCAAATCCTTTTACAGAAAGAGCTATCGAAATCTGTTTAAACGATCTATTTCTCTGGTTGTTTTCTTTCCAGTGTTTTTTCTTTCAGGTATTCTTTGCTAACAATCATAACAAAAATATCTATTCTAAAATAACCAAGATGTTATGACTAAAAATGCCAGAGGTATATATATATATCCAGTTTATGAGAGAAATTGCTTTTTAAAGAGGAGTTAGGTTTATCTTCTGTGGAGGAAGGCAACATTTCTACAAATACTATAGTTGCACTAAGAAAATAACCAACTACTTTCATTAAGAGTATGAGACAAGATTTGTATTTGTTCGTGTAATTGAATTTAATGCTGCTGAAATTTGTCAGAAAGCTATTGGAGTTTAGACCATATTTTTTACAGTTAGGAATACTGCCTAAGAAGTTGTCTTTCCGTTTATGTAGAGCAGGACTTATGCTGACCTTAAAAGGGTCATGAATCAATCACTGTATGAATTTGCATAATGATGATGGCATCAAAGAGTACCTCCCACAACTCTATTTTTTATTGTATTTACTTATTTATTTTCAGCGCTGGGGATTGAACCCAGGGGCACTTTATTATTGAGCTAAACTCTCAGTCTTCTTTTTAAAAAATTTTTATTTTGAGGGACTCGCTAAGTTGCTCAGGCTAACTTGCACTTATGATCCTCCTGCCTCAAGCCTCCAGGGTCATTGGGACTGCAGACATGTGCCACAGCACCTGGCCAATCAACATTTGTGGGTCCTGCTTATGGTCTGCCTACCAATTCACTGTTTGCCATATGGTGCTCTATGCTTACTTACGTACCATTGCCCCTAAAATGTAGACTCATGAACGGTTTATGCTTCTGAAACTAGTTTTTCCCTCTCTAGGGCCAAGTGGGTCACTATTTCACCAACACATCTCCATCTTATTGACTTCAAATTTTCAGAAGAACTTCCATTTCATATTTAAAATATCGTGCTTAGTGTTTTTTTTGTGTTTTTTTTTTGTTGTTGTTCTTGTTTTTTTTCTCTTATTTTAATGGTATATCCAATTAGGAAAACCTGAAAATAGGGAAACTTATAAAGAACACAGCAACAAACTCCACTGTAATTGTACTAGCCTAAGCCAATAATTATTAACATGTAGGTGTGTTTCCATATAGTCTGTTTTTTTTTTTAAAATAACTTTTGTTGAGTCTACTTTAAATACCTTTAAGTTCATATATCCTAAGTGTCTATTTCAGTGATTTTTCGACTTGTGTGACCACCTTCCAGAAATTTACTTTTAGAACACTGTTCTTATTTCTTTCTGAGGTAAAATGGATATAAAATAAACCATACATAATTACATATGCAATTGAAGAAGTTTCTTACACTCACATGCACACACATCCACACATCTGTGAAATCATCATCAGAATCAAGTTTATGAACATATCCAACATCAAAAGCTTTCCTATCTCTTTATAATCCCTCCCTCTACCTGGCCTCCTTGGTCCCCAGGTAACCACAATCTGGTCTGTATCACTAGAGGTTAGTTTGTATCCATAATTTGTTCCTTAATATTCTTAGTATCTCATTGTATAAATATACTCTTGTATAAATATAATCAACTCACCTACATAGAGAAATTTTCCTTGTATCCAGTTTTATCTGTTACAAATAAAGCTGCTATAAACATGTGTACTTCGTGAATGGACATGTTCTGTTATTTCTCTTGAGAAACTACCTAAGAGTGGAATAGTTGAATCATATGATAGGTGTATATTTAACTTGTTAGAGACACTATCAAACTGTTTTTCAAAGTGGTTACACCATTTTGCATTCCCACCAGCAGTGTAAGAGTGTTGTATTTCCTTCACAACCTTGAGATCATTTGGTATGGTCTGACATTTTAATTTTGACCATGTAAGTGGGAGTTCAGTGGTATCTTCTTGTAGTTTTTTTTTCATTTCCCCAATAAATGATGCCAAACATCTTTCATGTTTTTATTTGCCATCTACATTATCAACTTTGTTAAAATTTTTCCTTGTTTTCTTTTCCCTCTTTTTAAAATTAATGCACTATAATTATACATAATAGTGGAGTTTGTGGTTACGTATTCCTAGATGCATACAGTAAAAGAATATAACATCTATCTCTGTCTCTCACCTGGGTTCACCTTGGTTGATGGACATATAAATCTCCCAAGAGTTCTCCTCTGGAATGGCACCATGTGGTATGAGTAAACTCACCCCTAAGACAAAAAATGCAAGAGGTTATTCAAGGTATTCCAATTGTTTTAAAGTACAGCACTTAAGTACCTTATAGCTACCCACAACAAAGAGCCTTCTCAAGGCAATTTGTGAAATTCTAATCCTTAGAAGGTTTATAAAGTCCATTGTTTTATAATTGTGACATAGATAAGGGCATATTATTCCATTGAGTATTAAAATCAGTTTCTTTTCTAAATTTTAAATCTTTCCAACATTATTTATCTATAAAAGACTGGGTGTCCTAAAACCAGGCACCATCAAACATATCTGGGAATGTTTATATATATATATATATATATATATATATATATATATATATATATATATATATATATATATATATACACACACACACACACACATACATACATACACACTTATATTGCTATAATACATATATATAAAATATGTATAGTTATATATATAAAACATATCTGAGAATATTGATACATCAGTTGATCTGCTCCCAAATTTTAAAATGTATTTATCTTGTTTGTATCCACTCACTTCTAGAAATGTACCTGGGATAATGGGTGAGCTAAGATTTGCGTGAACCTGTTGTGAATTGTGCATCAGGAAGCAAGATGAGGTGGTACTCAGAGGCCTATGCAGTTTGCCAAGAAAACTAGGAAAAATAAAAGCATCTGATAAAAGCTGAGGAACCTTTTAGGTTATTGTGTAACCAATATGGTCCTAAATTTGCAAACAGAAGCTAAAAGAGTTAAGCTAAAAGTGACTTAACCACATTCATATTAATGTGAAATTGCAAAAAAACCCATGTGTTATGAGCGAAATCACATAATGCAAGGAGGAAAGGCATAGGAAGTCACATCACACTGCATTTTAAATGTCCCCTCTCTTCTCTTGAATGCAGTGAGGAAAATATTTCACTTTGGCCAAGAGAGATGTCTAGGGAGAGCTGAGATTCTTTTTAATGTAGTTTCTTGTTTATAAAAAGAAATGAAATAGAGTAATAGTATAATCTTTACAAAATAAAATCTCAGGGCATCCTATTTTTTGAATAATGCATCTCCTCATCTTTTTTTTTTTCTCTCTTTCATTAGAGTTAATCACACAAAAAGCTTTCAGGCTGCTGCTGCTAATTTAAATCTAGAGATGGCAACTTTTTTTTTTTTCTTAGCCTTCTACGTGCCTGTATTAGCAGCTATACAGTTGAGGAATGCAAGACTCATTGCAAAACAAGTTATTTGTGATTCCCATATATGAGCAATATTTAGTAACATGCTAGTTATCATTAGTATCTTTCAATAGCACTAAGAATGAGGCACATTTAAATCTTGCTCACAGCCTTACAGCAAGGAGACCCATTTATATTCTGGACCTTAACATCAGTATTAGGAGAACTCTAACTGACACACTTAGGGACCTCCAATCAGGAAGGTGCCTCCTTGCATTTTCTAGTTTTCCTTAAACATAGTTGCCAAAAGAAGGGGCCTCCATGATATCCTTTCCTGCTATTGAACACAAGTTGCAATGCAGAGGATATTCGGTGTGTTTGGCTGTCGACCTGAACATGCCCTAGTTATTCTGCCTTGTCTTAGTTTGACGTAGCACTTTCTCTGCTGCTGCCTTCCTTCAGGCTCTCTAGCCCACGATGACAAAGACACAAGCAACCCCTACTCTTCATAATGCCACATCACATCAACAACACTTAGCAGAATGCCTTGCATAGAGCAGCAACACACTAAACAGATCATACACACATGAATAAAGAGGGGAATTCAAAATTCCTGGTAAAAACACCAGGCTGCAAGTCTTGTTGTCTGGTGTTGATCATCATGGCTTAATGATCTACTTCCAGATCCAAAGAGAAAGAATATGAATGAAGCTATCTGAAAAGGGGCTATTAGGCAGCACATCATGTCTTTGTTCTTTCAAGTTAGCTTAATTCCCTGGGTTTAGATTGAAACATTATTCATGATACTCCTAAATTCAACCAGAATCTACAGGATAATTGGAGCTTTAAACTATTTTTTCTCTTCTTCAATCAGAAATTATATTATTATTATTATCTGTCAAACATACTTCCTTCCTCCTACCCAAACATGCAAATTGTATGCAGAGCCTGAAGACAGTCAATCAAGGCAAGGGTTGTAGAGGAAGGGAGTATTGTTGGCAAGTTATATATATTATGAAGAATGAGAGGCACTGTGGGAAAGTTTTATGCCTATGGTTTCTTAAAGAAGTATTCATTTTCAATATGTCATTCACTAGTTAACTCTGATCAAAGAAAAATATATTCCCCCCCAATTCCACCTGCTACTCTGACAGCCTTTTATTTGATATGACAACAGAACCACCTGTCTGAGTTTCTTGTTTCATATTTTGCATAATAAATCATTTCTAGCATGTGCCATATGACAATTTGGGATGGATGGCATTAGAACAATCTGATTTCTATGTGTTGCTTTCTTTATCCCCAGGGCATATTTTTCATTTATATCCTGCAAATAACAGGAGATATGTTTCAACTCCCCACATTTATTTTTCCCCAAACACATTCATAGACTCTTGTTCAGTGCTCCTTGTCAAGAACTTTGAAAATTCCCCTTTCACAGATTAGGTGTGTGGGAATCTTTCACAGAGCTATCAGAGTTCTTAGTTTTCAGCTTGGGTCTTTGTTAAGTCAGAGGGGGAGGAAAAGAAAGCTCTTTGGTTCATCATGATTTAATCTCTTCACTTTCTTTAATGAACATAAAATAAACATAGCTGATGAGTGGGTTGGTCTGGGCATTCCTTCGATATATGTAGAAGATACATGTGTACATACACACACATACACACACTATAAAATGATGAAGGGAAGAGAAAGGAGGAGGACTGGCCAACCTATTCAATTCATAACTACTGAGACAATGCCAATCATGAGCTAGGAAGAGGACATAAGGTAAAAGCAGAATGATTCAATGCATGACTTTGTATGAGTTATGATGTGTGTATCTTGTTCTTTGAGAGGGTAGGGGATGTGTCTTACATTTCTTCATCCAGAACACACTCTTGTAACTTATGAAACCTTACAGGGAGAGTACTTGGTAAATATGGTTGACTGATTCACTCTACATTGAGTCATCAAAAGAAGAGTGACATCATATGCAAACATTTATACACTGATGCTCACACATATTTCAACCAAGATCCTTTCATGTCCAAAAACACTAACCAAGAAAGGTATGGAGGATTGGAATTTTATCCAAACATAATCATTAGGGTGGCATTAGAGGGTTATTTAAAAGAAGTAAAACAGATTTTGAAATGACGTTTAAAGAAAGTAATTAATTTGGGAGAGAATGAACAAGTCAACATTCATCAACTTAAGGAAAAGTTGAGTTTCAAGTTAGTAAACTGTTAGAGAGGTCAGTTAGCTATAACAATAATATTGGACTAGTCCTAGTACAGATTTCATTTTATGAGATAAAATTTTGGTTAGCTTTACTTTAGAGAGAAACCTGCCACAGCCTTGAATCTGTGCTAATCTAACGATGCTTGCAGATCCAATGGCCCCATCCCTCTCATCCAGACACCCTGTGACTCAGCACACTACCCAATTCTCATTGCTTAGGACTCAGGGGACAAAGTGAAATTCTGCCACCCACTTAAGTCCCAGGCTGCAACTCCAAAAACTAATCCACAGTTAGGACGTCATTTTAAAAGTGAGCTGAGCTGGGCACCTTATGTGTCCTGCAAAACATCAAGAAAATCTCCTCTCTTCCAACCCAAAGAAAGAAAGAAAATACTTGGAAATAAATTGTGCTTACAACATAGCCCAGGAACTGAAGTGGCAATTCAAAGGAGCAGCTTTGCAATGACTATTCATCATCGCTCATCATGAAGTAACATGCTTAGCAAGGTCTATGAACACTGAGTGTGTTTATTAGGTCATTTGCTGATGAAATGAGACTGTCATTGCATTAAATTATCTATTAGCATATAAGCCATGCAAAGCTATAAACATGGTACTTGTTGTGGTCATGCCAAAGAATAATTTTGGGGCTACCTGATCATGCCCTAGGTAACATATTTCAAAGGGGCTTAAACCCAGGGGACTACCTAGACACTTTCAGCTAATATGGCTACCAACTCTAACAGGCATTTAAAACATTCTGAGATAACAACCACAAAGCCTAATCTTAGCCTTGGTCCTGGTGTGCTGTGTAAATCAAATAGACCAGTAGAGTGGTGGCATTTCTGTTCTGACAAAGGGATGATAAACATCATAAAATGAATTTGACAGGATATAATTATACGAAGTATTTAAACAAACTCTGGAAAGTACACAGGCACACACTTACCACCCACCTGTATTTGGCATTACTAGGCGCCCTCCTAAATGGCCAAAGACACCAGTTGTCCTCAGTTCTGTCCTTGTGGGGAGTGATGACAGATTTTGGATGTATGGCGTTTTATTTCGGTGATGCATTGTACTAAAGCTGCGGTTGTTTCCATGGGGAAATGTCCCAGAGTGATTCTTGCCGTGGTACTCGGCTCTCTCTGACACTCCCAGAGAAACCATGAATGAGCTCTGCACTTTGACTTTGATGTCCGACAAAGGGTTGAAGAGGGAGGACTCTGTCATGAGTTCCTTGTCCAGTGGGTCCTGTAGACAGATGGGACCACTGTATGTTCGGCTCACTGTCAGGTCTGGTTGCATGGCAGAATTCAGGAGCAGGGAGTTACCTGGTTAAAAAATATATATATACTGATCTGTCACTCAGAAACTACAATACCTCCATTACCCTTTTACAGCTGCCTTCTCTAACTGCAGGCCCACCCTGAGAAAGCAGAGTGGCCACAACAGGTTGGTTCTTAGTGACCAACACCTTGAAACTCTGGCCCTACTTCCAGTCCATTCTTTCAATGCTGCCAGACTAAATCCTTCACCTTCTGAGATCTTTACATGCTTGATTTGGAAAACAAATATTTCTGGCACTCTGGCAAGTAGCTCAGGTATTGTTGTTCATGTGATTTTAACTGGCAAAGAAGAGCTAAAAAAAAAAAAGATGTTTTGCAATCCAGTTCAGAGAAAAATAACATCTGTTCATTTTAAATGGCAAGAGATGACACAGCTTGGTGACTAGGTAGTGCCGTTTATAATGAAGCTGCCTGGTTTCAGCACATTTTTCGTGGAATTCTGGGCACTTTCTGGAGCTGCAGGAGGACATGATGTGTCCTCAGAGCAAATGGTTCAGGGGACCTCATGAATCGCTTCATGTCTCAGTAGCCAATTCACTTGAACATTGCATATGTCACCGAGAGGAAAACAATACTCCATATGGGGACAAAAAGCAACTCAGATTCTATGTGGGGAGCAGCTCAGAACAGTCTCCTTTCTGTCTGAAAACAAATGAAAAAAAAACAATCTTTACAAAAGCATGAGAAATTGGACTCTGTCATCTGTTGGGGAGCACCAATTTTTTCTAAGCCAAATATTAAAAAGAAATGCTGTGATATTTTTTTGTGATGAAGTAATCTCATTTATTAGTAAATAACAAAATAACCCTCAGTCCCAAACCTCCCACCCATATCAGTCCGTCAATGTGACATCTCAAATTGAAACCCAAACCATATTAAACAATTTTCCTTTGGGGCCTGACAGAAATGTTTAAAGTATGGTATTTTTGAAAATGTTGCAATTCTAGGCCATATTGTAATTTTCATAATTTGTAACAATGCCAGCAGGAAATCTATAACCCTGACTTTTACCACCTCTTATTCGGATGCTCTAAGACTGCAAAATCACAGAGAAAATGTACAAATGAGATGAAATAATGCTGCAAGATCTAATGTCTCCTTGTGGTGTATTTCTTCCAAGCTTGGAGCTACTGTGCCAAGACAAAGGCCAATCAAGTCTCTGTGTTTTGTAACAGAACCACATTGAGTTCTATAGCTTAGGAACCATGTTCTTGTTTATGGTCTCCCCAGGCAAGAAGTGGGACTGCGGAATGATCCCATGTCAGAAAAGAGTTGGGAACTGACGTTTCCATGGAGACTTCAAGAATTATATGTCCAAGTTTACCAAGCCCTCACCTACTGAAACTTAAGTTTTGGTTATTCTTGAAAGACTCTCTGAGCTCTTGTGAAGCAAACAAACGAAAAATATTTCCTAGAATTAGGTAGCACAGACGTGGAGAATGCTTGATAATAAAGGTACGTACAGGGCAGGGGATGTAGCTCAGTGACAGAGTGCTTGCCTAGCATGCACGAGGTCTTGGGTTCCATCCCCAGCCCTGGAAAAAAAAAAAAAAAAAAGCATATACATATGACACGGTCCACAGTTGAAGAATGGGCACAGTTAAAGAATGAAGTTGGGATGGGCAGGGGTGAGTGATTGGCCCTGATCAGACTTCAATCTACTCTTTGAAAATCTATTTTCAAGTTCTTAGTCTACTATAAGCATAACATTCTATTTTATGGGGCTGGGAACTGAAACCTGGGCCTTGTGCAAGGCAGGCAGGTGCTCTACCACTGAGCTGCACACCAGGGCATTAACAGTCTCATTGTTTCCCTTTCTGCAGCACCAGATATATTGTTCATGAACAGATATGCCTAAGACACTGCCGGTGAAAGCCACATACTATGCATATGAGGTGTATCATCACAAGGAATATAGGGATAGTAGCAGCTACCAAAGGATTCTTTCCTATATCATTCGTTTAGTGAGATCCTTGATCAAAAGTAAACAAGGTGGTCAGACAATTTGGCAAGGTAATGTATTCATTTAGAGAATGACAATACAAAATTCCCTTTCCTCCCCAAATGTGCACAGACTAGGCAACGGCATTTTTACTTGGTGCTCATGAAGCAGGATGGCAGCCTGTACTGAAAGTATCATCTTCCAGAACCATGTTCACTCCATTTATGAGCACTTGCCATCCATGCACCAAGGGATTATATGGGTTATTCTAAACAATTTTATCCTCACAAGAACACTATGAGGTGGATGTTACTATCCGCATTTCACAGCTATCAAAATTGAGACTCGAGATAAACGACTAGGTTGCAAAGCAGTTTTAGACTCAAATCTGACTTAATTACTTTATTTATTTATTTATCTGTATACAACAGGGACTGAACCCAGAAGCACTGAGCCACATCCCCGGCCCTTTTTATCATTTATTTTGAGACAGGATCTCTCTGAGTTATTTAGGGCCTCTATAAATTGCTGAGGCTGGCTTTTAATTTGTGATCCTCCTGCCTCAGTCTCCCAAGCCACTGGGATTACAGACATGTGCTTCCATGCCCAGCTCAAATCTGATTTTAAAGACTGAGGATTTATACATAAAACTCTCACATAAATGTATTTCCTCTAAATTCATTAAGTGTTATGGTCTAAGATACTGACATTATTTGATGGAAATATATTTCTAGTTTCTGATGTAGTACAAAAATTAATTCTTCACTAGCTGCATTTTTAATTAAATCATACATATATAGTAAACAATATATCCAAATCTAGGGGATGCATTCTTATCAGAGGCCTAACACTGAGGTGTTCAAATATAAATGGCAAGAAGAGTAACTCGACTCTTTGGCCATTTCTCAATTGTTTTTTTCTAGCAAGTTTGGGTTTCCCTTTGAGCAGCTGTCTCCTCAATAAATGCTAAACACTGAGACTTTGCAACCTGGGTCATATGTGGTACTGATACACAGTACCACATGTATCAAGGGTCAAGATTGAAAACGTCGTCTTCTGAAGAGTGACAGTTCCATTTTCTCTAAAACAAAAGCCACATATGTCTCATCCTCACCTCACAGTAAGCAAAATATTTGGTTCATAAAAGGGAATTAACTGACTTTATTTTGAAAGGTAGTATTGGTATGTTTGGCATGCTAGATGTTCCTTCCCCCACAACAAAAGAGTTGTTGGACTAGGCAAGAGCTGAAAGTCATTTCGGCTGGTATTTAGTTTGTGTCCCTTGCTAACTGACCCATCCTATATCTTCTGTGATCTTCTTACTTATTTAAAACAGAGGAAAAATATATAGTATAATAAATATGCCAGGGAGGTTGTGGTCTAGGGCTTGGTCCTCAGCCTGGAGTAATAGTATAGTATTTTAGTTAACTAAATTAAATTATATCCTCCAATCAGGCTTCTTAGTGGAGAAAGTTAGATAATTTGAGGTAAAATAACTCATTAAACTCACTATATATCAAAAATGGAATTGCCTCATTTATAAATGTTGCTAATGATGAACTGAGATCCATTTGTCCTCACTGATGCTGAGGACCTAAGCAGACCTCCCTGTCAAGCCTGGTGTCCTGTCAAGCCTGGTAGCGGCTCCCAGTGCCAACAGCTACCTTCACACAGGGCCAAGGAGAACACTGGGGGCCCTGTGGGAGTGTAGTTTATGGTCCTGAGGGCGAGGTATTAGGGGACCTGCGCCGCTGACCTTGACGGACTGTTTTGAAGTTGAAGGTCTGGAAGCCACCTGTCAATGCAGAAGAGTCAATGACGTCCACGCCATAGTCACTCTGGCTCCGTCTATACAGGGTGACACCAATGACCAGGACTGCAACGGCCACAACTGCAGCACCCAGGCCTGAGTACAGGGCAATGTCGCTGGCATTCTCGATGCCTGAAAGACACAAGAGAGACCTTAAGTGGCCAACGTAAGTGCAGAGCCAATGAGCCACGCTGGGATGCAAAATGAAATGCTATTGAATTTTTGGAGCCACTGCTCAGAGAAAATGACATATGTAGCTAGCCACACAAGTTGTACTTTCATTCACACAGTAATCATGTTTCTGAAATGCCTTGTATAAATCAAAGTGATGCTAGTCAAATATCTTAACTGCATTAAGGTAGCTTACCATGTAATAGACTCTTGCAGAGAATCAATTTTGCAAAGAACATAATATTTTTATAGTGAATGCAGACAACTCCTTAACTTATTTTAGGAAGTCATATTTACCTGCAAAATGCTTTTTCTATCTTATTTTTATTTGAGGGAGGACAGACTCATACAAATGACAGAAATAAATGGGTGACTATTCTGCTTATACATGACTTGGGGCACATGCATTTATGGAGAAGGGTCTAAGGTAAGAAGCTAACATATGATCTGTGAGTCAAGAAACAGAGGACCAGAGTTCACAAATATTAATTTTAGCTTTGTTACAAATCATTCAGATTCAGAGAACACTGATGACCTCAGTTTAGGGATACACAATCATTATGAGAGATGAAAGTCTTGGTTCCAGGGGTTCTATGTCCATGTAAATAATCTCTGACACCAATTAAATGCTAGCTGCTAACACTTCATTGTGGAAGCAGACTGGTCTCTAAGAAGGCACATGCTGTTTCTCCCATACCTCTCCTACTCCATCCTATTGAATGCATGGGCAAAGCAAAAATAAAAGCGTTAGTTTGGATTTAGAATGTGGGTGTCTCCCCACCACCCCCAGAATGTGCTGCCAATACTTTTCAACCTTTACAAGATGTGCCCTGGGTATGGTTCATCCCTGGAATGGATTCATAGCGGTGGATTCAGCATAGATTTATTTGCAACAACATAATCCTAAAAGAGGTGGAACCTCAGAAATTGTGTGGAAATGGAAGGTGGCAAGAGCTACCTACATAATTAATCTTCCCACCGATTATGCGGTAAGTACACTTAATGGGTACCAAAGTAATTACTATGTCACCCTGTGTTGGGACCAGAGGATGAAGATGAAATAAACCCATCATATATTTACCTTGTAATTGCATGGCACTTACTATGCATTCGCCGAACCCTAATGTGGCACTTATGTTATCAAATGAGTAACACTAACCACAAAAGTAAAGTGAATTTATTTTCAACAAAGTTAGTGGACTGTAAAATAAGGTGCTCCCAAATTAAAGAGTGAATAAGGAAATCGAGCAGAACCAGTTCAGTAATAGGGCAGTAAACACATAAAAATAACTTGCAGGGGAAAGCACAACTGTTAAAAATAATAGTATCTAAAAGGTCAGAGGTTTAGCAAACATAGCTAATAACTAGAACAGCATGGTAGGTACTTGGACCTTGGTTCCAATTTCATGATGGCCCAAATGGGAGGGATGGGGATGGAGACCTACTTCTCTGATCACCCAGAAACACAGGCATGTTGAGTAATGTCCACCCTGGAATTCCTAAGTCTGCCTATGTCATTTGGAGGGAGACGGAAGGTACCCATCAGTTTGCTTGAGTCCCCATCAACTACTACTCAATGAAATTCCACAGAGAGAATAAATATACCCAGAGCATGAGGACACAGGACACAATAAAAGCATCAGGCCAGAATAGCAGGTCAGGGAGGGAACTGTGGATTCAAACCAACTAGCCTTTTTCTTCCCTTCCCTCTGGTTCCTTGGGCACTGCTGACTGATGACACTACCACCTTAAAAGGTGTATTTAGGGAGAACACACCTGCTCAGCAAATGTGCAGGTGCAGAGAAGCAGCCTGGCAGTGCACGGAATGCAGCTGCTTCACTGCTGAGCAGGCAAAGCAGAGACAAAGACACCTTTAGCTTCCAAGGTACTAAAACACGAAGGACCCGAAGCAAGGAGGGTGACCTGGGCAAAATGCCCAAGCTGAAAATGTATATCACTGGGCAGGGACATAATGAGACAGAATGCAGGAGCAGGAGTATGTTGTCACAGTTCCCCTGGGATTTCCATTTTGTCCTTACACAGCCATTCTCTTGCTACTCAGGTAACCAGAATTCTCATTCTCTCTCCAGATATAAGCCCTATTTTTAGGAAAAGACCCTACCTATGCCTTTGCACTGAACTATAAATGTTTGATAAGATTCACTGTACTTCCTCTCCCAGGAAAATTTGCAGAATCTATTTGACTTAAGTCCAGAGAATGAGATGCTAAATGATAAAATTTAAAAAATGAGTAGAGAGACTTTGGGGGTAGGTTAGGGAAAGAAGGGAGAGAGACCTGCATGGTGTGTGCTGGCTCCCCACGAGGCTCCTCTGACCCTGGGAAAAGCCAGGAGCCTGTGGAGAGGGATTTCTGTAGAAAGGTACACAAAGTATTGATTGATTTTACAAGAATATTCTGTTGTGGGAATTACAAAGTTCAGGGCATAATAATTTCATTCATTCAACAAACATTTGTTGAGGCCCGACAACGTAATAGAAATAAGGATGCATGGATGAATTCACACATGGTCCACAGTCTCAGTCATTTCTTGTCTAAAAGTCAGATGGTGATGAGACCCTGGCATTCCAGGTATAGCTGTGGAGGTGTATACAAGTACCCAAAGCCACATTTCTCATCTCAAGAGATGAAATCCAACATCCTTACCCACAGCTCAAGTTCTTCTCAAGTTGAATCACTGTGCTTCTTTCTTCTTTCTCTTGTCTTTCTTCTCATCTCTATTTACCTGCTTGCACTTCACCTCATTCTTTTTTGCTCCTTTCTTGCCTTGGCCCTACTCTTCGCTAGTCTGTCTTTCTTTAATTATAGTGTGGCTTTCCCTTTAAAAATTTCTGCATGTGCATAAAAATTGGAACAGTTCTTTTCTGTGTGTGCTCAGAACTGGTCCCAAGAAGGGCTTGAGGTTTTGTTCCACATTTTCTTTGCCAGGTTCAGGAAAGAAGGGAGAACAAGGTATGTGAGTGTGTGTGTGAGGGGGCACACAGATAGTGCCTGTGTGGAGTTATCATGTGCATGCATACATGTATGTAAATACACACTGGACTCATGTTAGAAGAATGTCAGACTGGCTGGAGAGAACCACTGTCATTCATACATAGAAGAATTGCTCCACCAACTAGACTGGACCCCATGGTCCCTCCCCAGGGCTTGATAGCTTTCTCTATGTCTCCTAGTGTTCCTGCTTTTAACTCTTTGCTACACTGTCATCCATCCCAAATTCAATTGTAATTAATAAGACTGCCAGGTGGATGCCTGCAAGATAAAGGCCCTAGGTGGAGGTTGGTTCAATCCACCAGCCTCCACCCCACTAGGCATCTATCTGTCAAGTGTGAGCCTAAGGTCCCTCTCCCCCAGGGTTGCTCTGTTCTGGCCAGTCCAGCAAATACTATCAACTCACAGTCTTCAGAACTCTTGTTCACTTGGGGTTCCTATAACTCACTTTGGATTGTAGGCTTTATTATTAATTATCTGAATTATAGTGAGTTGGTTCTCCCTAACTACTTGAAGCTCTTTAAAAGCAGTACCAGCTCTATAATTTTCCACAAAATCTTGCAAATCATTGTGCACAGGTATGCATCGGCTGCTTGCCTGGCCTCAACTGTGAGGACAGAAATAATATAGAAACCATGGTCTCAGGATGGTTTTAGAACTCCTGCTGTAAGGGTTCTCCTTCATTTACATTTGCACACCTGTATGTTATAACTATCAGTTTTCTCAGGTATACACACCACTACTGATTTGTTTGCTTCAGGTGATTTTGAACAAATATATTGACAGATCAGGCTATTCTGTTTCTTTTCATGGCTATGGGATACTTTTCTCTGACTTTCTATTTCATAAACAAGGCTTTCCATGTTAATATGTGAGATGTCTTCCCTATTTTCTTCATCCCTATTTTCCTCTATGATAGAGTCACAAAAGCTTCAGGCAAATCCTAGAAGGATTCAACACATAGTAGAAAAAAAATTTGCTGCGCAGAAATCTACCGCCATAAACAAAACAAAACCACCCAAAGAAGTAAATGAGAAGTCTCTTGTATTCTGAGTTTGTCAGAAACTACTGAGGAATGTGCTCACTGCTGGGAGGAGTGCAGATGATCTGCAGAGAAAGGTTGCAGAGATTAATAGAGAGTAGGAAACTAGGACCCTGGAGAGGACATGTTTATGTGTTCACTGGGCCTGGAAAAGGGTTGCTGTAAAGTGCTTCTTCGTGATCCTAACTCATAAATGCGTTGCTATAAGAAGAGAACAGGTCCACAGTAGGTGCTCAGTGACCATTAATTTATGAAGGAACTGGTAACCAACCCTTCCCCATCTCTAGCAATGACTGAAAAGGAGGACATGGCCTTTTATTACAGCAATTGGAACTCTGGCTAGATATTAAAATGACCTTTTCTACAATGAGGGTTGTTAAAAAATCCAACTGTATTTCTGAGGGAGACTGTGAAACCTCCTTTCAGAAAGTCTCTAAAAACCAGAAGGACTTTATAGGAGTTGGCAATTATTTTATTTTAATTTTTTGGTCAGAGCTGGTAAGAAGGACTAAGTGACCTTTCAAAGTCCCTTTGAATTTCATAGTTCTAGGAATGGGTATTAACAAATTTGATGGCTTTATGAATTATATAATCTTCTCCAGTCATTTATAGCAACGAATGTCCCTAAAGGACTCAACAGAAGGGCTGTTTACTTGATCTGCTTTCTTCGCTTTATACAATTCCCAGGTGAAAGACATCCTAGTGCCTCTTACTAATGGAACTTTAACTCAATTCCTGTGATATGAACTTAGCATATATCAGATTGGAATCTACTTTGTGGGACTCAATAAGCCACAGAGAATCAGCACAGGAGCACACTGGGTACCTTTCAAAACATGATACTCCACTTTATCTCTATTAGAGAGTACAGGACGACTATTGTCCCCTTTTTAGAAAAAAAAAAAAGGCCAACATACTTGAGTTGGTGTATATAAGGCTGGGAATTACGAAGAAATCCACATGATAAATATTCATAAGGACAGGCCTGTGAGAAGCAAAACAAATGCAAAACAGAATAGCTGAGCTGTTGAGGTGGAATCCCACGGAAGGCCAGGTAAGGGCCATCCCAGGAAACACAGTCCACCCAGACAGGGATGTTGATACAAAGAGACCTACCAGAATATTTAATTGTATGCTGACATATATCAGAAAGTATTGTTGAAGCTCTTGTCAAGAAGCAATAATTTTTTATTTAACTCATCAGAGGAAAAAAAAAAAAGCTTTTAAATAGTCAGCCTCGGTAAGCAATTTTCATTTATATTTGCAATCTTTGGAATCTTTCAACCCCCTTCACCAATCAACATTTCTGCCTTTCCAATTTTCCATCTCTGGAAACGTCATTTTTGTTATTGTAGTTGTTTTATTTTAATGAATGGTGACAGCAGCCATGCCTTAAATAGCACTTACTATATGTCGGGCAATGTTTGATTTTATCGATACTAATTTAATTTACTCCATCCAACATCTTGTAAGAATGTCCTCATTTGGGTGTGTAAACTGAGGCAACAGAATGACTTGCCTTGCCCAAAGCCCAATGGCTGTTAAGCGCCAGTGCTCGGAATCAGTCCCAAGCAGTCTGTCTCCAGAACAGATACTCTAGACCACCCCTTACCCAGCTGTGACTTCTGTCTCGTGGATCACACTGCCTGAGGACCTCCCAACAAGAGTAACCAGTAACATGATTACCCTTATGCTGGGTTCTCTGAGAACTGCATATGTGATCTCAGACTCACGCTCATGGCAATCTCTGAGGCAGGCATTGCTTTTCCTATTTTACAGATGATGATAATTAGAAAATGGCAAAGTCAGAGTCTGAACTCATATCCACCTTTAGTTCCAAACTGCTTAACCTGCTGTGTTCCTTCCCAGAATCTCCTCTGTGCTCTTTCCACACCTGCACCTGGGTTAACCTGTCTCACTGGAGGAAGTCACCAAGGACACTGGTTGGTGTCATTTAAAAACCAGGCACCACACAATCTCACGTGAGCCTGCCCTATGGCTGGATCATTATTTAATTCACATTCTCTGGCCAAATGACATTTTTCACCACAATGGTTACCCTGGACTCACCCCCACTGTTCTTTCCCCCTTCTTTAAGACCTCTACTTCTCTCCTGCCCTCTTTCTTGTTGGAAAGATGGAGTCATCCTATGTGAGCTCACTCCTTACAACTCAAAATTCCTCTGTTCCACTGCACATCTTTCTTTTCCTTTCCTCTGTTCCCTGAAGAGTTGTCCTGCTCTGTGTCAGGCCTGCTCTGATCCAACCCTTCCCTACCTCCACAGGGACATGACCTCATTTACTATTCTTTTGGTCTTGCATCTTCAAGATTTTCCTCCACACCCGAGCCTTGCCCTCTGCCTGCAAATGTAGTTGAGTTTCTCTAATTACCTCTCCCTGAGATCCTTCCCTCAACCTACTCTCTGATCCACTTCTCTAAGATGCAGCCTTCTTTCATTACATCTGCTGAGTTTTTAGCTCTGTTTAAAATACTTTTATGCATTTTTAAACATTAACTATCTCAGTTCATGCTCCATGATCTCTCCAACGATTTAACTATTGCCAGTGTTAAAATTAAAATAAATAAATAAATAAAAGTAACACTTGTACAAGATTAGAAAAAAGTTTTAGGAAGTATAAAAAAGTGACTCTATGCAAAGAAAAAATTTTCCTCCAGTTACCACTTCTCCAGGAATAATCACTTGCTTATTATCTTGTGACTCCTTTTAGGAAAAACATGCCAATATCCTCCATTAATCTTCCTTTTTTTTCTTTACCCTAAGAGCTCCATATTATACTTTCTTTATTGTAATTTCCTTTTTTAAAATATATATGTATATGTATGTATATATGTATATATATATGATCATTCCATCCATGCCTATTTCATTCTATATTACATTTGCCTAGTGCACAGCTAAGCTGTATGATAATTTATTTAACTAGTCCCCTTTCCCTTATCATGTGATTCCTTTTACCCTTTCAAGTGTCTCTGCTCAAATCCTATTCCCTCTTGAAGGTCATTTGCAACTGCATCAACAGTAATGTTCTTTGTCTTATTCTTTAGCACTGCTCTGCGGCAATAGATAAGAATAGCCAATCTTCCTTTTAGAAAAAAAAAAAAAAGTTCCTTCAATGTGATTCTCCTGGTTCTCTGACCTGCTGGTTACTTACTGTTTGGTAACTACCCTTCATTCTCCTAATTTGAAATGCAGGCTTTAAAGCTCAGTTCTTGGCCCTTTCCATTCTCTCTGGTCTCATCTAATTGGATGCTAACTACTCCCTGGACCAGGCCCAGTCTCAAAGTAACATCTCTTCTCATCTTCTCTGAAGATCTGGTGCCATATTTCCTTCCTATTCGCTAGATAAAACCACCTCCATCATGGGCTAATTTCTCAAATTGGTTATCTGATTTGCAGATTGGCCACTTTTACCTCCTTAAATATTTTCTCCTGCTGAATTCTCCTTCTTCTGATATTGATGCCACCAGTGACCAGGCTGGAGATCAAAGACTCATCTTTGTTTGTTGCAGTTGACTTGCTCCCGAAAACACTGACATGCCTCACTGATTGTATCTCCAGTGCTCCCCACATCTCAATTTCAATAAGACAAACTCAGCAATTCCACATCACACAGTCTCCTCTGCCTAGCACACACACTCCCAGTTGTTGAGAATTCTGAACCATTTCCCATGTAAATTTAAAACACTATTCTGGTACTGCCACCCAGATACCTCCCAATGACTTGAGTCCATTCCCAGGTGGGTGTTTTATCTTACCTCTCAAGACACTTTATGTTTTCCCTACCCTGGATTTCATGTCCTTTTTCCATTTCTTATCTACTCTCTGGTCAAATCTATAGACTTTTATCTACTTACATTTGCTCTGACTTTTACAGAAAGGCTCTCTCTCTTTCAACACCTGCTTCAATTCTAATCACCTTCCAAGGCTGGCACTAAAGATTGTCTGTTTTATAAAATATTTCCTGATAATGGTACATTCAGACACATTTTAGTTCTTCCTCTTATAGGGTTGACAAATTTAGCAAATCAAAACATAAGACATGCAGTTTAATGCAAATGTTCAGATCAAAAAAGTGAATAATTTTAGCATAAGTATTTCCCATGCAATATTTGGAACATTTTAACTAAAATTTATTTATTCAGTGTTTTCCTGAAATTCAAACTTAATCAAGGGTCTTGTATTTTATCTGGCAATTCTATCTTTAAATTGCAACAGAAATTTTTTTTTTTTTTTTTTTTTTTTTGCCCATCAGATAGGGAGAAAAGTTAAAATAGGGATAGAGTCAAAAAGAACAGGTTTTGAACTCTGGCCTTTGAGAAAATTACTTCACTTTCCTTAATTTCCTATTCTGAAAATGGAAGCTGTAAGTTCTGTGTATAAATTCTGAATTACTATGCATTAGAGAGAAGGGCTTGTGAGTTCATATGCAAAATAAGTACCCTGGGTTATTTGGATACTTAGTTTGGGGGTATTTAATGGACAAAACCCCATTATGTCCATCAATGGTAGAGTCAGTTAAATCATTGAAAATGGTAGTAAGGGAAGGCACACACTTATGATGGGCTAAAAATTCGATAATAAAAAATTGAAAATGGTAAGAAAATCACAAATGTGGCCTGTACGTGTGGGCTGAATTGATTCACGGGAGAAATGATTCTGAAGGACAAGGCAAATCATGCGATTTGTGGAAAGTGCTATACTTATGTAATTGAAAATAATCAGCAGGAGATGAAGAAAAATGATGGACAAAATAAGGGGAAAAGTATTTTAGAGTGTGGTTAGAAGATCGCCATCAATGCCAGTGAGCTTAGAAGCACCTAGATGTGTGCTGAGAATTTGCAGGAATGGGCCAAAGACAGTTCTGTGGGTTGAAGGTCCCTGTCACACAGGTTTACACAACCTGAAAGAGAATGTGCACTTTGCAAGTGTGAACCCACATCTGCAGAGCAGTTCCCTAGCTGGTGGAGATCATAAAACACAGGGTCAACATTATTCTACTATATGTGAAGCCAGTGTCCTTTGGGAAAAGATGCAGGATGGATTTTTTTTTTCAGTGAAGAGAAGAACATACATATCTAGTCTTCAGACTCTAGGTGTGCTTTCAGGCTATTTGATGAAAATGATTTCTAGATGCATATTAGTGCCTAGTATGGAGTAAATGACTGTTCAAGATTGTTCCCTCACCTCTTTTCTCAAATCCCCAATACTCTACATTGTATTGCTTTTGAAGGGGAGGACACACTTATTTTATACATTTATTTTTCCTTTTGCATTTCACTGAGCCACAGCCATTTGTACAGGACTATTTGTACAATAAAATTGATAATATGGAGGCAAAATTCTTGATTGTTCACCTTAACAAGACAAAGTCCAGTTAGTACTTAATAGGAAGACTTAGGTCAATAACTCAGCAAATATTTATTGAACATCTACTATGATGTAGAATCTGTGGTAACTGCAGCAGTCAGATGGTAAACAAGACTATAGTGAATATAAGATGACATCTGTTAATGGGGATTCTAGATCAGTATAAGGGCAATAAAATAAGAGTATAAAAAGGTGGAAATAGTTTTAACTTGGGTAAGTTAAAGGGGCAGCTAAAACAGACTTGAGTGGCAGGGGATTGAAGGCCTTTCAGAAAACTGAAGGAAGAATAAATTAAGCAGATTAAGGGTTAGCTTTAGGGAAAGAGTTTTTAGGCAGAAATATTAAGTAGAACATATATGATGCTGAGATGCCAAAATGCACAAGGAGTATTTCAGAGAACCGAGAAGCATTGTTTGCCTCAAGAGTATAGTAATTGAGAGAGCAAGGAAGAAATCTAGCCAATGAGAAAGGGAGGGAGAAGGGGAATAGCAAGGATGGTGGAAGGAGACCCTCATAATTATACAAAATACATGTGTGAAGATGTGAATTGGGTGTCAATATACCATATATACAAATAGAAATATGATACGTTGTGGTATAAAGGTGTATTAAGAACTGTAATGCAAAAAAAATAAGAGAGCTCATGTATAATGGCATAATTTGGCGTGAACATACTTAATAGAGAGAGTTACAAAAAATTGTGCTGTGAATGGATAATTATGAATGTAATGCATTCCACTATTGTCATGTATGTAAGAAATAAATTTAAAAAATAAAAAAGAGAAGCTGAAAGGATTAGGAGAAGGAAGCTGGGCACAGATAGTGCATAATTTCTTTGGACTTCATCGTAAGAACAAAGGTGAGCTACTGAAGGGTTTTAAACAGGAAGGTGATAAGAATTAATGTTTTGAAAAGCTTAGAAAAAATTGATATAGGGCAAGCCTGGATACAAGGAGGCAACTGTAGAAATCCTGGTTAGGAAGATGGCCTGACTTTGAAAACTCTTCTTCTGGGAACATTTTCTTTTCATTTTGGTTGTCTATTACTACTATGCCTGCTGCTGTTACTTTCCTTTCTCCTTTGCAGTGACTTTTGACCTTCTCTATATTTAAGTGTTATTGTCATTCAGGGCTCAGTCCTTAGATCTTTGTATTTTATTCACATTTGGTATCCACCAGTGATCTCATCTAAATGAATGGTTTTAAGTATCATCTGGACACTGACAGGCCCTGGATTTATGTCACCAGCCAGGACAGTCCTCTGCCCTCCAGACTCATATATTCAACTGCCTATTCAATCTCTCCGTTCAGATGCTTTAATAGGTATCTGAAGCTGAGCCCTTGCTTCTGCCTCCAGATTTGCTAAACCAGGTTGTCCCCACATCAATAATGGCAACTCCATCTGTTGTGTGGCCCAAATTTTGGGATTACCCACAACATTTTTCTTTCTCTCATACATTAGGCCCAATTCATCAGCAAATCCTTTTTTGTGTGCCTTCAGAATAGGACACCTTTTTTATAATTCTTATTTCTACCTCTCTGGCTAAAGCCACAATCATCTTGAACCTGGATCATCCTCATAGCGTATACCAGATCATTTTAATAGATCTCCTTGCTTCTTCTTTGGTTCCCTATAGGGTTACGCTAAATGCAGCAGACAGTGTTTAGCCTTGAAAATATTAGGTAACATCACTCTGAATAAAAACCCTTGATGGCTTCCTATGTCACTTAGAGTAAAACTCAAGGTCCTTATAATGGACTAAAACACACATGGGGTCTTCCCCCAACCCTACTCTTGGACTTCAGCTATTACTATTCTTCCTCAGCCTGGCCTCCTTGTTGTCCCTCAGACACTTCAAGTGAGCTCCCACCTCACACTGCCTTTGCATCGTGCTGTTTGTTTTGCCCCATATCTTGTCCCCCAGATATCCAGCATGTTTGTTTGTTTCCTTGCATTTTTTTTCCCCAGGTCTCTTCTCAAGTTTAATTTTATTACATAGATCTTCTATGAACAACTCACACCAAAAATCAACCCTCCCGCCAATGCTGCCTAAGCCCCTCACCCTAGTTCATTTCTCTTTCTAACTCTTCACACCATCTCTACAACACTTAGCACTGTGTATTTGCTGCCTTACTTATTTATTCTACCTTCCTTCTCTAAGACTGTGAGCTTCCTGAAAGCTGAAACTGTAGGTGTTGTGGTCAGTGCTGATTCTCCATTCCCTAGACCATCTCCTAGCACCCAGTAAGCACTCAATTAAACTGCTGAATGAATGGAGAGAAGGATTTGAGTAGAATAGAAATGGAGAGCAGTGGATGAACCTGAAATCTGTTTGGGTAGTATTGAGATATTGGTGATTGTTTTTTGGATATTGAGCAACAGAAGAGAAATGAAGACAGATGGGACTAGGAATCTGTCCAGATTTCCGCCCCAGACTACTGAGTTCATTGCAAGCGAGAAGAAGGGAAGTGGGATGGAGGAGAGACAGGTTTCAGAGAAGAATACATTCAATTTGGAGGTTGAGATTAAGGTTATTGTGAGATATCCAGCTGAAGATGTTCTGGAGGTAGCTGACTCTGGAAGTTAACTAGTTGGATTCCGCTTCAGCATTCATCTCCGTTAGCTCTGAAGAAAGGAGGCATGGTGAGGAGATATAGTGCTCAGGTATTTTCTCAGAGAAAGCTAAATCCTGTTAGTTTACCCTGCAGGTGAACTTACGAACCAGACTCCTCAGGAGATCACAGCTTTTCAGAAAACCACATTCTTCTAGCCTCTAAGGAGTTTCATTGTCTGAGCGAAACCATTTTTCAGTCTGACTCTGGGGGTGCACGTTTGCCATTCAGAACCTACCATATTTTACTGCACCTCCTGACATTGTTACACAACATTTATTGAAAGCACATTTGATGGTAATGAAGTTTCTATTAACTATGATTAAATCTCATAAAGCACCTGAAGATAATTTAAGATGTGCAGAAGCAGAAAATGAAACATTCGGTTTAGTACATTAGGAAACGTAATTGATTAAATTATCTCATTTACAATAAGTGCTTTCGTGAGCTATGCAGTGCACATATTTCCCCCAGTTTGTCATTATGATTTGCCAACAGATATCTTAAGACTTCACTTTCTTTTTACACCTCCCCGCAACTCAAAGCTGGCTCCTCTGCCCGCCTGCTCACGGAGGACTGTGTGCGAAGTTCCAAGTGATGTTTTCTATCCACCAGGCCTGTGGAGGATCGTGTGTACAGCTATATATAGGAACAGGTTGTTTCTCAATTATCTTCATAATTGACTTTGATTTTTGCATCAGTGATGATTCATGTAGTCTTAAACTAAGCCCCACTTTCGCTGAACGATGCAGCTTGAATTTGTATAATGCACTTCTAACCACGCCGCTTACAGAACTCCGATTGGATTCCTCTGGGAGCCTTTTGCAATCACATTGATTCTGTTAAAGTTTTATTTTTAGGGAAATCACAAATTAAAACCATTTAAGCGATTCCATTGCAGTATCCAGCAATTAAGCATGGTACTCAGGAGTGAGAACCCCAAGCAAAAACTAATTCAGGACTCCCTAAGGACTAGAAATAGCTTCTGTGGGGTTTATGACTGGAAGTACAGATGTAACCAAATTTGAATGCCACAGTACTCACAAACTGAGCATGAAATTAATTTTAAAAACACACACACATGCATTTCTAAGTAACTTTCATCTCGGCCACCACATGGACGGTCACAATCTTGCCTGTGGTATGCACCCAAACCTGCAGATGGCATGCACATAGAACAAAGAGGAAGGTAAGAGTCCTTTCCCTCCAGCTGTCACCCTGAGGACCTTGACACAGCACAGGCCAAATATTCAGTGGCCCTGTCTTTTCCCCTTCCTCATCGTGCACACATACCTACATACAAGCCCACACATACATAGCCAGGCTCCCCAAACTCCATCTTTCTATGCATTCAAAAGCCACTATGCATGATGTCAGAGTGCAGATAACCTAAGTACCAGTGATTCCTGTATGAGCAGATGGCTGCAGAGAAAAAAGTTAAGAAAGTTTATTTTACAAAGTTTTCTGACTCTGCAAGTAACAACATCTTTATATCTCTGGCTTGCCTAAAGCAATATAAGGAAGTATGAATGGAATGGCTTTTCTGGATCTTTCTCTCATCTCTCCTGATGGCCTGCCCCAAGGTACCTATTTCTGTCTATCCTCACAGGGTCTTAAGTCTTTCAAAGAAGTCAGCTAATAAAAACTATTAACTCTCCCAAGCTGTTTGAATCTTAATGCCCTAGGATTTAAAAGATCAAAAGTCATTCATTTTATACTAAAATGAAGGAAAGTGGGCCAGGACATTTTTCACAAGCTTTACAAATCAAACCAACTGGGTAGCTGTCTACTCTTCTATTGATAAGAGCTGAACTGCTGATGCCTTCTATCTTGAAGTTTCTTGGGATACTTTACCTATTTCTGAGTGTATTACGATGACCAAAAGGACATGTTAACATGGAAATACTTAACAGCAACCCCCACCAGAGATTCTAATTCACTTGTTCTATTCTAAGGTGGGGCTATTTAATAAGTTCCCACCATACCCCAAGATCTGGATGCATTTGATCTCTGATCTGTTTTTTTTTTTTTTTTTTGAGAACTGCCTTTCTTAGATAGTGGTGCTTAGCCTGAGTTGCACATTGGAATCACTTGAGGAAGTTTGAAAAAAATGGGGTCTCCTGGATTTTAACACCCTCCCACCGCAAATACTGACTTCACTGGTACAGTTTTGGAACTGGGATTTTAAAAAGCCCTCTGGGAGATTCCAAAGTACAGTTAAGGTTGAGAACCACAGGGTCAAATGGCAAGCTGCCAAGCATTTAAGCCACATTCCTTTCTCCATAGCTATAGGATGCATAAAATGGAAATGATGCAAAGGTCTCTTTCAGGAAGCATGTCTGCATCTAGGGAGCATGCCAGCACCAACACCAACATTCTGGGTTCATAATTATTTCACTGTGGAAATCTGGCTCCTCATCTACCCAGTTGTCATGGATGCCTTCGCAGGTAAGATTCTGGGTTTGCTTCCTCCACTTCCTCTCCTCCTCAGTGGAATAGCTTAGAGACAGGCTTTTGCCTAAAAGGCTGTTCTCATGAAAGTGTAGAATGAAAAATATTTATTAATTTTAATGCTATAAATCTCTCCAGAAATAAGAATCCTAGATGACATTTGCAGAGCAATGGACTTACAGGCAGAAAGAATCAAGAAGAGAGATTTACTTGTGCTCAGAGGGAGGGAAAGGGTGTGCATATTTCTTTTTGATTTAAACCTCTGATATGCAACTCCAAACTCAATGAGAAGAAGCCCCCAAAGCCCTGGATCTTTCACGGGGACTTCAATTCTGTTTGGTTCCTATACAAATACAACAGTAAGGCAGCAAATATGAGAATAAATTATATTCACAAGAGGAAAAATAACTTACTTTGGGGTTTTATTTCATGAAGAGGTTTTTTATCTAAAAGAAAGAGAGAGAAAAAGAAAGTTGCATTTAATAAATTTACATGGAGCAGATATATTTTCTGTATCACTTTATATCTATCTCTATAAATGATACATTTTCTCCATTTCTGCAGACAATATGGATTACATTGTCCGTGTTTTTCTTTTTCATTCTATTTTTTATTTGCCTCTTTTGAAATATTTTTCCAAGATGATCATTTGATTTTTAAAAATTTATTTTCTCTCCAGTTTGCTAGCATTTTTCTCTGTTGCCTTTCCTAGTTGTTATCAGTTTGGTAGGAGCAGTGAACTTGCTGCCTGTTCCTTTTTATATGCAGTGAGAAGCCTGTTCAGGTAAGAGATACCATTTCACTATATGTGATGATAGAAAAATGGACCAGTGGATAAATATTTAAAGGGATCCTGCCTTGATTTGCAGTAATCATGGACTGGACAGAAAATTCCAAATTCTGTTTATCTGTGTGTGGGGGTTTGTGGGTTGTGGGTGTGGTATTGTGAGCATGTTAGAGTTTTGTCTTTAATAAATCACTGTGTGTCTGTTTCATTTCTTCCTTAGCTGTTAAAATGTGTACCACCTCCCAAACTGGAAAAGTTATCATTTTATAATGATATTCAGCAGTGCGCCCATCAGGTAAGGTGGATAAAAAGAAAGGACAATCAGCAGGACCTCAGTAGTCAGAGCTCAACTGAGGGAACTTTATCAGCCCCCTGCAAGGCCCTACATCCTCTTTCCTAGCCCTTCACCAAATAATAGAATCCATGCAGATCACATTGAGACTTGGTGCTGTGGCTTTTTTTGTTTTATAACAGAGTTGCTCTCTCTCCATTTTTCCTGCCTCTGGTCCAATCTCAGACCAACACAGCTCCACCAAAATGCAGAAACCGGAAAGGACTCTCCTTCAATGCCATGCCAAGATTCTGGAAGATCTCATGGTGCTCCCCACATCATCATTTCCTTCCTAGAGTTTATGTGGGATACTGTCAGACAAAGGGACCTGGGCTGTTGTTATTCCTCACAGAATCACACAACGGGAAAGGGCCTTGAAAGGTCACCTTTTGTAGTCCCCTTCTCTATCTGCCTGAAGGTGAGCCACCAGGAGTGAGACTGTCATTTTGGATTATGTTTTTAACTGAATCAAATCTAGCACACTACACATTTGAGAACTTCATAAATATTATCTGACTGACTGCACCATATCCCCTCCCAGGCAGATAAACTGCTATATCCAGAGGTCTCCATGGAATTTCTCTTACCCTAACCCATTCCTGCACTTAATACTGACTTTGACAGAAAGCCTTTTCAGTATACAAATGTAGTGTGGTTTAAATATAGCTTTTGTGTATTTTGCCATCTGATAGGTTATGGAAGTAGCTTTTACAAGTTGTGGGTAACTACACACTTGCAAATGAGCCATTTTTTTAATAGAAGAGGAAATTGAGATGGCTGAGGGTAATTTCTGGCAGAACTTTCTCTAAAATAAAAAATTCCTATGAAAGATAATAATTTGTGTATGGTGATATGACAGTATGAGTTTCACACCGTCAGGCTTCTTAAAAACTAAATCCTTGCAATCCCCTTACTGTACTGATTCAACACCATGAAATTTCCCAAGAGCAGGTGGCACCTCCTGACATCCAGATGCTAATACACTCAAGAATTAGAATGAAGTGACTTTGGTGGGTTTAGCCTAGCTTCAGATTTTGCTTATTGCAGGATATCTCAAAGCACTTGGCATGGGCACAGTGATGCTGGCAGGCTAGGGCTGAGGTGTCTGAAAGTGATGCATTGCTACAACCACACAAGGAGATGTGTAGAACATCTGTTTAGAACTCTGGCTGAGCGTAACAGTATTTTCTTCCTTCTGAACCACAGGAAATGGAGATTATGCCAGGTAGCAAAATAAAACTCCATTAGAAACAGGTGAGATATATAACTACTCCCCAGAAAAATAAATAAAATAAAGTTAGGCTATGAAAAAATCAGGGTGAGAGAGTTTCACTGGGTATAGCTCTGAAAGAAGAAAGAGTTAACGGGGCTATAATATCCAGAGACAGAGAAATCAGGCCATAGGGCACACAGGGCAGGAGAGGGGCATTTTCCTCTCTGACCCAGCTCTGGTGCTATGGGTATGAGCACTGTGGTACTGTGCAGTTAGTGCAGACTCTTCGGGTCAGAACTGAATTGAAATCTTGAAGTATCTGCATTCTTCTTGTGAGACCCCAGTGTTCTCTGAAGATAAATGGGAATAAAAATAATCCTTGAGGGTTGATAGTGAGGATGCAGCATAGGGCTAGCACATATTTTGTCATTAATAACTGTAATAAATGGAAGCTAATAATATAATGTCAATACCTGAATATCATGATGCTGTTTATCAGGATCATCATCTATTCAGAGTGAAAAAATGCCTATTTGTGCTACTGCTTATGGACAAGCCAAAACTCCAAATCAGAAATTCTAGCAAGATTTGGGCACACCTGAGTGAAGAAAGTTAAATTTGGGTCTACACCTGGCCTCTGCTTACTGTAAGATCAAGGCAAGTCAAAACTTCAGTTTCCTGATATATTAAAAAAAAAAAAAAGGCAGAAACCAGAAGGCCACTAGGGGCTCTGCTGTCTGCACCTACTGTACATCTATCTGTAGGATATCAACCAAAGACACATAGGCCACAAGAATGCATTCAACCACAAGAATGGGATAAAGTTTGGAGTGGGTTGCATTCCGTATATGTATAATATGTCAAAAATACACTCTAGTGTCATGTATATCTGAAAACAACAAATAAAAAATAAAGAATGCATTCAAAATGATTCCCTAAATCAGAGTAAAAATTATGCAAGAGGCTTCTACTTTGTGCTGAAGTCCAGCATGTCTCTTGTATTAGTGTGCATCCTCTTATGGAAAAGGCTAGAGGCCTCTGGGGCTCAAGACAGCTTTAGTCCCATGGCATCAGCATCAAAATTGGGTTCTGCTGCATTTTGTGAAATAACTTTACCTTGACAGCAAGCTGCCACCACAGAGCATTTTCCTAACTAGAGATGTCTGATTTGACATCGGTTTATGGGCACTAGGGAGGGCCACCCACTGACCTCTCTAACTTTGCAAGAACTGCCCACTTCACATTCAATGTTCTGTTACTCTGTTTGCATAATCATTTTCTCACAAGGCTCAAGGCCATGCAACAACTTGGCCTTGGTCAACCAAATCCTCTCTGCTTTCATTTTACCTCTATCCAAAGGCCATATTTAAATGACCCCTTAGTAAATTAGTCCATTAGGGCCATGGTTCTGAATGTTGGCTGCACATTTAGAATTACCTGGGGAGCTTTTAAAATAAATACCCATGGCTGGGCCCCACTCCAAGAGCTCCTGATTAATTGGGGTTTGTGTTTTTGTGATTATTGCCACTTCCTGGCAACAAATCTGGGGCTCTGCATGGTCAAATTCAGTTAGTCTCTGCCTCCCTGGGGCCCTTGGGTATACAGATAGGCCCAGGAGGGCCCCTTTTGTGTCCTGCAGGCAGAGAAATGCTACAATTTTGAGTCCGCTGCAGCTGAGCTGTGGTTTGGGAAAATCATAACAATTTTCACAGGGTCTACCTTATATACTGACAGCTACCTTCAGGGTAAAGGGAAGTCGATGATCGGTAATTGCAACTTAATCTTATAATCTTTTTTTGTATTTAAAAGTTAAAGATTCAAAAAGTGGCTTTTAATAGTGCTCTAAGTTGTCATTTTTTTCTTTGAGAATTATTTCTATTATTTACATAGTTACCAAGCAGTTATTGAATCCAAAATAAAAAGTACAATCACAAAGACAAAAAATTTCACCACCAGAAAATAACCATTAAATTATATATATAAGCCTATATTTTTCCTAATATAAAATATATATTTATATTAGAGAAATATATATATATATATATGTTTAATCATATATATGTATGTTTTATCATATATATATATGATTAAACATACTTATAAATGCTAATATATATCTTGAAACTACATGAAATTGTCAGTTGTTTATCATTTTTAGCTACAAAAAAACATGGAACTGTCATATATTATTCTGCAGTTTGCTTTTGTTGTTTATTGCTGAATGCAAATATCACTTTGTGTGGTGTGTGTGTGACAGGGGGAGGTATATATCTATATGAGAGAGAGTGAACAATTTACCTTTTATTTACACTCATGATTCATTTCTTTCTACTTTTGTTTAATTTGGGGCTTCCTTTTTATACTCGATGTTCCCAAAGCATTTCCATGGCATCCATTGTTCTCAGAAGCTCTTTATAACTGCACCCCTACCCACCCACCTACATCCAGCCTGTATTGGGGAATAAATGTGGCCAGCTGCCTGCAGCCCACATACTGGGGCCCTAAGAGAGGAGGCCAGAGGAGAGATGGCACATGGAGACAGATGGGTTCAATCTCCATCTCACAGAGTGAGGGGGGGTGTGCTGCTCCTCAAAAGCTGAAGGTTGTGATGATTTGAAATCTGCTCCCATTGGTTTTGAACATGGCACAGATGTATTTGATAGAAAGTATGATGTGTCATTTTTAAGATGCAGACACAGGGCCACTAAAACTTCCCAGATAACAATTCAAATCATGTTATTATAGTCAATGTTTAGCCTTCTTTTCTTTTGTTTCCAGAGACCACTTTTATTATTTCCTTCTTCATAGATCAAATTCTTTGAAACCTTTTCCCACTCCAAAAGGGTATATTTAATTGTTCTATTTGAGTTTATCTTCCACATTCTTTGAACTTTTAAGTTGCTTAGGAGTTAATTCTGAAGTTTGTGGAATTAGTCACCTTTTCAGTCCATTCTCTGGCTAGTTCCTTATGTGCTTATTCTCTAGAATCAGCATGCAAGATGCAAGACTCTACCATGATTCCACACAGTCCTCAAGTCAAGACCAAGTGCTTTGCCCATCTTCACCATCCCAAGCAGGACTCAGTTTCCACAGCACTGCAACTGAAATCCATGCACATGCCTGATAAGTCTATCAATTCTCCAGTCCCATATAAAAGTTTTTGCCCACCTTGGGTTGCCCTTGTCCTTCCAAGTGCTTCATGTCAAAGTTTGCCTCTAAGGCACAGGTCATTTTCCAATTCCTTCCTAGAATCTTCAGTGATCACTCCCTTTGCATGAACACTCCTATGTCTGAATGTGAATGTCATTTCATATTTTTGTACTTTTATAATTACAGGTCCTTAACATGTAAATCATATTTAAATGCTTAATGTGACATTGCAAACACAGAGTCTGAGCAAGAAAAACGGAGAAAATGAAATTAAAATCTTCTTGCTTCTTTATTTGCTGATGGGTAGTAAAGAGGTTGAGATTCTTGATTACCAGTGTGTTTCATTTATTCTTCTTTCCATCTCTTCCTGAAACTAGAAGTAATTAAGAGCCAGTATTATGCTATCCAAGGCTACAGGAAACCCAGGGTCTGGCAGATTGGCCTTGTATTAGTAGTAGAAGATAATTAGACAAACACAAGGACTTCTTTGCATTGGCAACACCACTGTGCCTGAATATGTCAGGCAGACACACCCAAGATGATAAGAGTAGATTCTAATCTTTGGGTGTTGAAAGAAAGTTCATTTAGGCAGTAGAATGTGCACCAGCTTCTGTATATACTCTAAACCTCTCTCAATGATCAAAGACACAGACAAATTGAAAGAGTATAAAACAGCCCATCTTAGTTTTAACTTTTTAGTTTCTTCATTGTGTTTTTCTTTCCTGTTCACTTTTAAAGACTGTGCTCAGAATGACTCTTCAGAGACTCTATGTATCCCACCTGTTACTAGATTAATACAATTTCAGCTTCCTCTCTCCCACTTGACTCCCCACCAGCTTTCCAGCCTAAACAGGCATCACAAGAACTAATGCTCCTGTTAAAATGTGATCTGAGTGGATGCAGGGAGGACAAGTACAGAGAATACAAAGTTTTGAGAGATCCTTCCCAGGGTTTTCCATTTGGTGATGTATGCTAAAGAAATCACTGGTTTCCCCCAGAGAAATTTGGGTGATTACTAGAATTCCAGGGTTTAATGGAAAAACCACCCACTTGAATAAAACTCATGCACACTTCTAAATGAAAAACAGCTCTATTGACACTCTCTACCTAAGAATTGTGCATGATCCTATCATGTTAATTAGGTGGAGTCAGGAGGGTACAACAACAGATGGCTCCTGGATGTCACTTCTGATCATAATGACCTTCTGGAATTGCCCTTTGCCAAAGCACATGATTAGTGTATATTTAGAACATGCAGATTTCCCCTTTGTTCTTTCAAATTCTGGATCTCAGTCAAGTAAGTGTATAATGACAATTCTCACAAGTGGTGTTTGCATATTTTATTCTTGAGCCAAATCATTTAAGTTTCTGTATATCTTAATGACATTTTAAATTAAAAAAAAAAATTAATACCAGGGATTGAACCCAGAGGCACTTAACCACTGAGCCTCTGAGCCACATCCTCAGCCGCCTCCCCTCACCCCTTTTTGTATTTTATTTATAGACAGGGTCTTACTGAGTTGCTTAGGGCCTCACCAAGTTGTTGAGGCTGGCTTTGAACTCAAGATCCTTCTGCCTCCACTTCCCAAGCCACTGGGATTACAAGGGTGGGCCATTGCACCTGGCTTGATTTTTATTTTTGATTGACACAAAAAATTGCACATATTTATGCACTACAATATTATGTTTCAATAAATGTACACATTGTATAATAATGAAATCAGGGTAATCAGTGTGTCCATTACCTTAATTAAGCATTTATCATTTCTTTGTGATAATGTTCAAAATGCTCTCTTCTTGCCTAATTTTAAATATACAATACATCAGGTATAGTCACTCCACTGTACAATAGAACAGCAGAATCTATTTCTCCTCTCTCACTAAACATTGTATTTTGTGATCAACCTCTTCCCTTCCTCCTTGCTCCTACTCTCCCCAGCCTCTGGTAACCACTATTCTGTGATGTGTATGTGTGTGTAAAGCCATAAAAAAAAAAGATGAAAGTTCTGTCATTAGCAATAACATAGATGGAACTGGAGCCTCTATTCAGGGAAATAAGCCAGGCACCACCAGAGAAGTACCACACAATCACACACATATGTAGAAACACACTAAATTTTTATAATCTCTTATCCATTACCATGGATTCTGTGTTTTAGTTTATTTTTGTGATGGATACCCAGAATAAAACAAGTTCCTGGGCGGCTGCAAACACTTTTAAGCATATGTCTGCAAGACTTTCTTATCAGCAGTTGGCCTCAAAGTGATAAAATACAATATTTCCAACTATGCTTTAAGGGAATATACATATTAAAATCCTTTTTATAGTGTATGAACTCTTTTGCTTTGATTCCTTAGCTTTCATCTACAATGGAAATATATACGTATTCAAAATCGAACAAAAGTGTCCGGAGTCCATAATTTAGACTTAAAGGAATCATTTATTGGTTACTGTCATGTTGATCACTTACTTTTAAGGCAAAAGTAATATTCAAAATTATTCAAAAACATCATATCAAAACAAAGTATATATAGAAGATATATCTACACTCCCATGGTCATTTCAGTATTATTCAAAATGACCAAGATATGGAACAACATATATATTTATGTGTGTGTGTATGTGTGTGTGTGTGTGTGTGTGTATATATATATATATATATATATATATATATATATATAACATTATATATAATATATAAACATTTATATATATAAATATGTATATATATATATATATATATATATATATATAAACATTATGATAAGTGAAATAAGCCAACTGCAGGAAGAAAATATTGCATTTTCTCACTTGTATATCTAAAATTAGCAAGCTCACAGATACAGAATAAAATGGCGGTTGCCAAGGGTTTGGGAGTGGAGTAGGGGATATGGGGAGGTATTGATCAAAGGGTATAGTTTCAGTTATGCAAGACAGAGAAGTTCTGGGGATCTAATGTACAATGATGTGATTAGAGTTCATCATTTTATATTTAGCATTTGAAGTTTGCTAAGAGGGCAGATCCTAAATGTTCTCACTTTATATTCAAATAAAATGGAGGCAATATCAAGGGATGGATATGCTAATTAAGTTGTGATGAGTATTTCACAAGTTGACATATATGAAGCCACAAAGTTGTAGGATATGCAACTTTCAGCAGTCAACTATATCTCAGTAAAGATGGAAAAATATAATCCTCTCCAAAAGCTCCAACCTTGACGTAGGGCCACAGTATCTTCCTGCGGTGCCAAGGGTTGCCCTGTTACTTGCTGGAAAAAAGGAGGTCTGAGTAGGGAATGGATGGTAGGGGTGAGTGAAGCTGTTTAATGACTATTTACCAATGGCTAAGGAAATAATTAACAACTGCCACAGGCAGTCTGTTAAGCCTGCTTATAAAAACTGCCCAAGGAGAAATTGTGAAATGAGGACTCTTGACTCCCAGCCTGTTCTTCATGCCTCTTCAGTGCTCATGCCAGTCACAAATCACCTTCCATTACAGACAGAGCCATGAGTATGTACAGTCCACCGGGCTTCCCGGTGCCATCACCTAGAACAGTGCATGGACCAGAGCAGGCACTCGGTAAATATCTGTCAAATGGATCACTGCTGCTCAGCCTCATATGTTATTCTATCCCAGGCAGTACGAAGGCAGGTCTGTAAGTTTCCTATGTATTTCCTAGGACACACTGGCTTCACATTGAAGGGTCTGTGGCAGCAGTCCCTTAAGGAGGATCTGATGAGTCAATACCCAGGTGAGGCCGGCCACCTCCTTTGTTGGGGTCGGACGATTTGTTTCCTATCTAAAAGTTGCCCTCTCACTCTGTGTAATGATCTCTCAAATGGCTCATTTCAGTTGTGAGTGAATTAGATAAGCTTCTCAGAACTGATTAAAAAGAACATGATCTGAAAGCACTGGTATTATTATATATGTATATATTGTAAATATATAGTATTATTTTCATATTATATATTTATCATGTATATATACATATTCCACGTGTGAAAGCATATGTGTGTATACACATATATGAGAGCTACATTGAAGATATAAAATTATGAATTCAAGTTTTTAAGCAGGGATGAGCCTGAAAGGTCATCATACTTACATTCCTCATTTTACAGATACGGATGCAAAGTGTAGTACCACCTGATTTGCTCAAGGTCATGTGTTGGTTAATGAAACACATGAACTGGGTCTTGGGACTCATAACACCTAGTTCAGAGCTCTTTTTCGTGTCCTATGATAGTTTTCTACATAAGCTTGGCAATTTTCTGAACACAGAACACTAACATCGTTCCTGTACCAAACACATGTAAGCAAGGTCTTATTATAATGCCATCATTGCAGAGAACTAGGAAGACAGGGTTAATGCAGTGAATGATAATGTCTATTGATGAAGTTAATATCTCCACTTATGTATCACCTTTCTCACTGATCTTGAAGAGACATGTGTATTTAATTTGTAATTTAAGGAGAAAAGGTGAAATCAAAACAAAGAGCTTTCCTCTATCTCTGTTAATTCGCTTTGCTCAGCACACCCCAGAGGCCACTGAATTTTTTACAAGAGTAGATTACTCAGTTTTAAATCACTTCCCTGATTGGGTTCTTGCCATTTCTTTTACAGCCCAACCAGTCTATGATCTCAGACATTAAATCTTTCTCTAGTCTAGACTAATATTTCTTACCCAGAGTTTTGTATAGTTGAATCCTGAGCTAATTACACCTCCAGTGTAGAATTTGTAATTCACAGAACTAATTCTTTATATGATGAATCTAAATTCTGAAAACTTCCTGACTACAAGGGACCTTGGCTATTAGCAGCTACTGACAGCTAAATCTTTGAACTGACAAAATATGCCAATATTGTTAATTTGGGGATCTTAAAATGTGGAATAAGAAAGCTGGGAAAGATAATTCCCAGCCTGTATTCCAGGCTACTCTGAGGATGAGGCAGGTAAATTGCAAATTCAAGGCCAACCTGGTCAACAAAGCAAGACACTATCTCAAACTAAAACAGAAAATGTTGGGGGATATAGCTTAATGACAGAGCATTTGCCTAGCATGCATGAGGTCCCAGGTCTGAACCCCAGCAACACACACACACACACACACACACACACACACACAATGTGGAATGAGAACAATTCTGGGTATGCTACAACTCAGTATTCCAGAATCAGCAGCAGCAGCAGCACAATGATTCTCTGATCTGTAGATTGCTGTACAGTCTAGTAGTTTGTGTGTTTTGGGGTTTGCTACCCATCCACTCCAGGAAGAAAGGATTTTTGCATAGGTATTGACAAATTAGAGTTTGCTTTATAAAAAGTACTTTCTGTCACAGGTTGTTAGAAAACACTTATTCCTGATGAATGATGGAAATCTGTGTGTCCCACTGTTGATGTTCTGAGGACTGATTTTCTCACCTGTGGATCATCCAGGCCCATATGGTAATTCTTTTTCTCTCCTGAGCTTTCCTCTTGAGTTATTTTTAACTATTAGTAAGAATCAAAGAATTTTACAACTGTTTGGGACCCTATAAATCACCTGCTGTCTCTTGCTAAGGACCAAATCCTTACCTGTTGGACAAAGGAAGGCTGGGAAATTGAGAGCTGTTCATTCAGCTACTTGCTGGAAATGCTAGGGAAGGATTTGAACCTTTAGTGTGACAGTAAATTTTAAGAATCCTCATGGGACTAGGCTTGATGGCACATGCCTGTAATTCCAGTGACTCAGGAGGCTGAGACAGGAGGATCGAAAGTTCAAAGCCAACCTGAGCAATGGTGAGGTGCTAAGCAACTCAGTGAGACCCTGTCTCTAAATAAAATACAAATAGGGTGGGGAGAGTGGCTTAGTGGCTGAGTGCCTGAGTTCAATCCTCAGTACAACCCCCCCCACCACCAAAAAAACAAACAAAAAAAGAGGATTCTTTTTTTCTTACAGTTGGCAGTATTTCTCAAATTACTGCTCAGAATTGGTTTGCATAAAAATATAATTTGTGTCTCATTTTTATTTTGATGACAAGTACATTTTATTACATTAGAAACACTATTAATCAGATGTATCGGGAAATATTTTAACAAAATATCTGAAGTTTCACATGCTGATACTTTTCAAGGTGTGGAAAACATATATATATAACTATATCTATATATGTATATAGATATATAGGGATAAAATTATTTTTTCTGCCATAAAATTCCCTTTATTAGAGAGGCCAGGCACAGTGGCACATGCCAATAAATCCCAGCTCCTCAGAAGGCTGAAGCAAGAGGATCAGAAGTTTGAGGGCAGCCTCAGCAACTTCTTGAAACCCTGCTTCAGAATTAAAAATGAAAAGGAAAGGGCTGGGGTTATAGCTTAGTGGTAGAGCTCCCCTGGGTTAAATTCCCAGTTAAAAAAAAATCTTGTTATTAGAAAACATACACACATACTATTGTTATTATTATTCACACAAATGGAGTGCATATTATGGATGCTAAGTGCTTCGCATGAACTGGTTCATCTTCTCAAAAAAAAAAAAAAGAAAGAAAAACCACCAATAATACATATTATTAAGAATTCTACTTTACAGATGAGCAAATTTAGGCTTAAAAATTAAATTTGTTCAGGGTACTCCTGCTCATTGTATTGTCTTCATAATGAAAACTCAAGCCATCTGATCACAGAGCCCTGATTATTCAACCTGTCTTTTATCTATGCAGTTTATTTCAAGTCTAGTTGGCTCCAATCATTCCTTTATCCTAATTCTAGGTACACACCCCTTTCTGATCTTTCAAAAAGAGAGTAATCAGGTTCAACTCAGAGTCCCAGAGGAACCTGGAAGGCTACGTAGCCTCAGTTCTGAATGCTAAATCAACCCAGTCCCAGCCTCACGGACACTCTGAGCTCCACACATCCCTAGTTTAGAGTCAATACCTATCTTTGTGTTTGTCCTTTTCCCAACTCATATGAAATGAAGATACAGCACCTTGTTCTCCAGTTCCCTCAATTCCTGTTCAGGGTCCTCCCTATTTACAGTGGAGCTTTGATTTTGATTCCTCTCATAAAATGAACAAAGCTAACCAGATGCGCCTGAGACAAATAACCTTCCAGAGATTGTGTTTAAAATAAAGCATAGCACTTCCTGTTTAATGCCACCCAAAGAACAGAAGCAGAGTAGAAAAAGACACAGAAACATGTTGGGGACAAAAAAGTAAATAGAAGGAGAGGAAGTGAAGAGGCAGGCAGCATAATTGCCTTGATTTCTATTACTTGAGAAGGCAATTATCACCTAGGTTACACTGTGGTGACTATGTACCTGTAGCACAGATCCATGAGGAAATAAAGAGTAGACCTGACAAAGGGAAAATGTCCTGCATGACAAAAGGCATTTTAAGTGTTTCAGAGCTGGTTGATAAGAAGGCCATAGACTTTTAAGAGCTTATGAAATACATATCAATCATGGCCCAATGGATGGAAGCCAACGTTTATTTGGAAGGGGGATTATGTTCAAAAAACAATCAGACATCTTTATGTTTTCATTAAAAAGGGCCTACAAATAGAAAAGTCTATAGTGGGCAGATAACAAAGGGCATGAATTTTAAGGTGATTTGTTGTATATGGTTTATTCTCTACCCTCTTTATCCTCAATTCTCCCCTGGATATGGCACTCTAGTGCAAGTCTTCTTATCATAAGGAAGAAACAGTTTTATTAGCTTTGTAGAATTTACAAGAATGCTTTCATTAAGACATCTGAGTATTGCGATCACTCTGCTTTATTTTCTTTTGTAATTAAGCACAATGGAACCTGGAGTCTGAGAGCCACTCCACTCTGTCTCATTAAAGCTTGTTACTCACTGGCCTTCTTATGGGCTCCCATAGTGGGAAAGCGTTTACTGGGGCATGGGGGAGAGACTGTTGCTAAGCTGCTAATGACTTCATACGGGTCCACGTCTACATTCTTATTACTCCCGTGGGTCTGCAATATTATATCCACATTTGCTATGCGGTATACTCAAGAACAACTCTGAACTAATCCATTGATTATTATGCAGAAAGGCAAGCTATTGTGTATTTCTAGGAAAAGAAAAAAACTTTACATATGAAGGAGCACCTACTATGTACTATAAATGGAACGGGAATGAGATTTTAATAATGAAACCACACTTGGGAGAATTAGCATGTGGTAGGATACTTGGTGACAACAGGAATGCACTGTGTGAGCATGTTATCTTATTGATGACATTTCCATTTCTTTACTGTGTAGCATTTATGGTATAATTAGTCGATTGTGCAGTTGAACTGGTTCTAAAATATGAACTTATCTTAAAGTTTAAAAATAAGTCAAGTATGAATTCCTGAATCTTTGTCCAAAGAAAAGAATTGATGGTTTTATTCTGATGAAGGGGTATCTATCTATTAGGATCCTCTCTGCAAAATCAGTATCCATAAAACCACTGGCAAAAAAAAAAAAAGTGGAAGAGTTGTTTCAGATACTCTGAGTTATCTCCAGTATAAAATTTCTCTTTCTCAGTACCCTAGAATATAGGGAAGGGACTCAGGTAATTATGGTAATAGATAACATTGAGGCTTAGATTGGTCCAAGAGAAAATGCTTAACAAAGCAGCCATTATTTTCATGTGATTATAGGTTCACCTTTTCAGCTGCTTCCTCTAGGTCATTTAAGTAGGTCTTTCAACAGACAATGTGGTGAGATTATTAGAGGTAGCTTGGGAATGTTTACTTGAACTTGCTATTGTATAGATGTCTTTATCCTTGATGTGGTTTCCCAGACTGTCACTTCAAACTTTTCTTATCAATGTACCCCATCAGAAATGAAAACAAACCACCCTTTAACTGATATTTCAGTTTCTGAACTGTCAATGTTGAACTGACCTCTGCTGTATCTTGACAAGCAGGACAGATTAGCTCTCAGGTAGCTCAGCCTTGAAGACTGCCTCTCTGCAGTCCCTGTGGCATTTCTCTGGCTTTAGCCAAGCTACACATCTAGGCACTAATCCCTTCTGAGGCAGATCCATTTCATCTTCTCAAGCCAAATCCCTTAGTTTTATTTCTACTGGAATAAAGAGAGAGGGAGAAGGCTTCTCTTATTCCTGAGGATCAAACTAAACACCCCATCATTTTCATCTTTCTGTTCCTGTCAGCAAGACACGTGCAGGTTATTCAGCTCTGGCTGTGATTCTCAGGGCACAGAAGCTGCTCTGCTCAGCAGGTAGAAGGGACCTGCTCTGCTCAGGTCAGAAAGCTACTGAGTCCGGTGTTTACACTCAGAGAACATGGATCCACAAATTCTTGTTTCTTGACAATCACACTCCATAATTATCTTCATTCTCTGGAAAATCAATGTTCTAGCATAAAGGGATCAGAGGTTTACTTTATGCTTGCAGTTTAGACCCATAGACTCACTGCTGCTGGCCAGAATGGTGCTGTTTTATTTTCACCAGTCTTGGGGCATTTGTTTTCTTGTTGAGAGCACTTAGGTGTGGCCATCTGTGATAGCATGACACTAAGGTTCTGTGCTTCAGTCACAACTGACCAAGCAACAATCACACCCAAATATTAAAGTGATCATTCAGAGCTGGCAGCTCCATCTTTAGGAGAAATTCAACCCTCAGGGACAACAAAAGAAACCCAGACACTCTGTTGAAGGCTAAACAAAATCAAAGAATTGTAGGTCATCCAAGAGCCAAGCAATGTCATTGTCAAACCTCCAAGAGAAAGTGGAAATTGAGGAATTGCTTTAAGGTCATGTTGGTATTTTAAAGGGAAAAAAATTAGGATGAAGTAAATTCCCAAATTGTAACCTGACCTAGATCCTTCAATAAAGCCAGTGTTCCATAAAGCTGTTGCCAAATGCTATTTTAATCAAAGCCATCCTTTGCTGGAGCTCTATCCTGAAAGTGCAGCTATTTTCATCAAGAGAACTCTGACAGCATACCCAGGAGGAACACACAGTGTTGCTGGCATCATTTAACTGGATTGTTGCTTGGTGCTTCTACAGATAGTGAAATGTTACTCATCTTTGTTGATATTGGTGGCCACTTTCTGTCTAGAAAGATATACTACATCCTGGTATTGGGATCTTATAAATGTACTCTGTTCCCACTGATATGCAAACAGATCTCATTCACATTTATGATTACATAGACTTTCTCCCTCAAGAAAGTTAAGTCACTATAGCTCTTAAAATTTTGAAACTTGTTTGATAGATAGCCTCATATGCATACTATACAGGCAAGGAAACTGGAAAAAGCATGTTTATGTGGAAAAGAGAATGTATGAATGAATAGATAGCTTGAATAGGTAAAGAAAAAGAAGAAGAAGGAGGCTCCTATAGCATTTTCAACTTGAGGGGAATGGATTTAGGAAAGATTCTACCTCCAATGATGAATACATTCCAAACCTCACTGTCTTCCTAAATATTTCCACTATGGGAAAACACCAACAGAATATTCAAGAAAGTACTTGTGTGATTAAAACCATACATGGCCAATACCCAAAGGAGAGGTCCATTCAGTAAATCAATGAATTACTTAAAGCTATGCCTGAACTAGGGACATGAGTAGCTTCATGGAAAGACTGAGCTTCCTGAATTTCACAAGAACATATGCATTGATGATGGTTAATTTTATGTGTCAACTTGAGTGATCCATGGAGTGCCCAGATGTTTGGTCATACATTATCTTCTCAGTATTTCTGTGAGAGTATTCCTTTTTCATTAGAAGACTGAGTAATACAGTTTGGCCTCTAGAGGCGAATGGGCTTCAGTCAGTCAGTTGAAGACCATCATAGAATAGAAGGCTGGCTCCACCCTGAGTGACACAGAATTCTCCCTGACAGTCTCTGAACTGGCATATCTGCTTTTCTCATATGACAGCCTCTAAGTTGGGACATCAGGTCTTCCTGGTTCTACTTTGGACTTGACCTGGAATACTGTTTCTGCATTTTTGGACTTGCTGGACTTCATAAATGTATGAGCCAATTTCTTATAATAAATATCTCTCCACTGTGTACTATCTTGGTTTTTCTTTGTAGACTGGTGGTTCTGTTTGTCTGTAGAACCCTAATTAGTTTGTCACCTAGGATTTTCAAGTAGGATGAACACTTGCCAATAAATTCTCAGTGCTGGCCACAATAGTAAAAATACAGTAAATAGTAAAAAAAAAAAAAAGTCCTATCTCAGAGGTGTATTTATAGAAAAATCTAATGGTATTGAAGGATTGTCAGAAACACATTTCCTTAAACATCTTGCTGTTTAGTTGGTGTTCAGTTTCTTTTTATACAGGACAGGGGAAGGCATTTTGAAGAAGACAAATGCTCATATGAATCTGTTGGTGAGCACGGCTCTATCATCTCTGGAACTGGTGGCTGTGTTGTCTTCTGTCACAGCCCCTTGCACTGTGTCTGACATGTTCAGGGTAGTTAGTGCTTTCACTAGCAAATAAAGGCACTGTGGGTTATTAATAAGTGCTTGGGAGAATAACAGAGTAGAAGAATATTAAGAGGGAAGAAGTAGGGAAGGGCATGGGGAAGTACTGGGGAAAAAAATCTACAAAAGTATGCTTTGTCCATGTGTGAACATACTACAATGAATCCTGCTTGTATATATAATTATTATACACTAACTAATTATGATACACTTACTACTATTACTACTACTACTACTACTACTACTACTACTACTAATAATAATAACACATGGGAGCAATGGATAGAGCAAGTAGATCAGGGGGAGGAAGGAAAGGGAAAAAAAGGACAGAAAGGGAGAGTGAGATTGATCAAATGTGCATGGATGAGTATGGCATAATAAATTCCAGTACTATGCATAATGGTAATGCACCAATAAAAATTGTTAAAGAGGAAAAAAATTAATGAACTATAAAAAGTACTCATTTCAATGTTCTACACATTTTAACTGATGAATAACCCATACAGATTTATTCTGAACACACAAAACAGTTAGCATGTGCTTGCCTTCAATGGTATCCAGTCATATGGATGCAGAAAAAGAAATTCAACATACTTTCATTTTCCCTAATAAAAAGTGACATATATTCCTGAAAAGATCTCAAACTATTGTTTTTCTAGATATCACCCCATGAGTTTTCCAAGAAGGGAAACTAGCTCCAGCAAATATGTATGCTCCCAGTCTTCTTTTTTTTTTAAAGGATCCAAGTAAAATCAACATACCTCAGCTCATCCAAGTGGGAAATGGAGGAGGGGTTAATATTTACTGAGCACCAACTTGGTGCCATAAAAGATGTCAATATATCTTTTTCTCATTTTGCCTTGATAATAACTGAAAGTGGCTATCATCACTTTTGGTACTTATAGTCACGGAAGTTAAGTGGCTTGGTTAGGGCCACAAACAAACAAACAAACAAACAAACAAAAAACCCCTGTCTCTCCTTGAATATATTTGATCCTCCCTTTTAACCCAGTCATACAGTCACTTGGAGATGAAAACAGTTTGCTCTTGGGAATAAAGCAAAGGCTTAGAAGTTTTGAAACAATCATGCTATTTTCTACCCTGTCTGATCAATGGGACATGAAACTACACACCTCTAGAGGTCTCCCTATCCCCCACCATTTGTAAGATACAGTTGTAACACACATTCTTCGCCAAGGAATCCTGGCCTCTGAACACTTCCATGTCTTATAGTGCTGCAAAATTCTTGGGAGAACTCTAAGCACACAGTGGTCAGTACCAGAATTTCACCAAACACAAGTGGTAGCTACTGATAGTCTTAAATGTTTTCTATCTGATTAGATTATGATAAAAATTAAAAATCGCCCCATGTTAGTAAGAATGTATCTATCTACTTTTCTATGCTTCCTACCTATTCGCTTTTTTGTGCCTGGTGATCTGGCTTCCTGCTGACTACTTTAACCCAGTTAATGGTTGTGACATCCTTTCTTGAAATATGTGAAAATATGGACATCATGCACCAACACCGAAGACGTTAAACAGAAGGTGTTACCTAGCGTGCAGAGACCATCTGTGCAGTTTTCAGATTCCTGGCTGAGACCTTCACAGAATTTGCCCCCATTTCTCGGGGGTGGTGCTGAGCATTCCCGGATCCGGAGATGCTCACAGTCTGGACTGCAGACAGACCATTCACTCCATACTTCCCAGCTTCCGTCCACTTCAAAAGGAAAAGAACAGAAACCATCATTAAAAGGAAGCAGCTGTCAGGAGACTCCCTCCAGGGTTGCTGCTGCTGTCCTTAGCACTGGATTTTAAAGAAATCATCACCAAAATAACAATAAATCCACAGATAAAGAGTATCCTCTCTCCCTGTTTTTTTTTCCTAAAAAAAAAAAAAATGCAGTGATATAATTCTCTTACTATTTCAGGATGAGACAAGTTATTGAATTTAGGCAAGCAGCTGAAAGACCAGTATCTTTGGGTTGGCTGATAAGGGCACTATCTATTCTTTCCCAGTCTTTCATGCTCAAGTGCATCTTAGATGGACAGGTGAACTATGCAGTAACCCTTGGTAACCAGCTACTGCCTTGTGGGTTGACAGTTGAGAACAGAGGGTAAAATAAAAATAAACTATCTTCTATCCCTAAATGTCCCTATACTATTAAAAAATTAAACCCAAATATACTGACACTTTAAACTAAAACAGGTCAGTCAAACCCCAAGATGCCAGGACCTACATAAATAGAATTTCTTGGGTCATGGATTGCTGCTATATGTAGAAATGAACAAACTAAACTTAATTCCATTAAAAATCAACCCTAGAGATTAGGGCAGATGTTTGAGACAATTGCCCCATTACCTCCTAGGAATAGTCTAACCATGCTTATTTGGGTTATGGTAGTACAATTTTTAATCTAAAGCAATTAGTCCAAGAGTAGAGTAAGATTAAAAAAACATAGTGAACTTGAGGCAAAATTTCTGAGTCCCTGAGTTGGTTGTACCAATTTATAAGCGATGCAACACTGGGCAATCATATGGCTACAATGACTAGTCTATCAGCTGGAGATAATAAAACTCACAACACAGAGTTAAATGACATTACATAGAAAAATATCCTGCGCAGTACCTGGCACATAGTAAGCACTCAATAAATGTTTATTGAACATGAGTCCAAAAGGAAACTCCAAGAATATTCTGCTGGTGAGAGCCTCAACTTAGCTTTGGGTGCAACTAAGTTTGAAATTTTAGGCTCTGGTCCCGTGTCCTTGGAGTTAATATTCTGTAGTGCATATGAGATGCAGGATCAATTTATTTCTCAGTGGGAGGATATGCTTTCCATAAAGAAAGCCATCTTCCATTTCATCTACTTTTCATTGTATGAATTGGGTTACAGCCAGGAAGAGGAGAACAGAACTGATAAAAGACACATTTGGTAAATGAGGTTTATCTTTTCAGAAAGAAAGGCAAACACATACCCAAGGTAAAATATAAACTGCTGTGAGAAGTGTATGATCCCTGCCAATTGTATTATAAATAAATACAAAGCCAAAATTGATAAAAGGTCAAGTGTTTGGTAGCTGATCCTTTGTGCTTGAAGAAAACAAACTAGTCCCTGCTTACTGTTATACAAAGACATGCCACAAAGAGGGAGAACCCAAGGAGAGAAGGGGGTGGCTTAGCCCAACCAAACAATGGTAGTATAAATGCTTCAAAGAGCATTTGGCTTACTGATCATGAGTGTATGAAGTCATCTGAGTATAAAAAAAAATGCCCTAAAACACTGAACAGGGGTATTGAATTGACAATGTTGCCATTACAATGAGTCCCTCATTAGACAAAGGCTCTATCCTCAGAACCTGGGAAAGGGTGACTTTGGAAAGGAAGGTTATATTGATTGCTTCACACCAGCTTAATAGTGTTGGTGGATCAGAAGGGAAAGGGAATCTGCGTATATCTCACCAGGACAAAGAGAAGTGCAGGTTATTTTCTGCACTGACATTCCCTCACAAAAGGCCCCACCATTGAGAGGAGCTGGGTTGGTGCAGGTCCGGGAACGTTTCTGCCATCCTCTACCACAGCGAACATTGCAGGCTGACCACTCTGTCCAGGAAGACCAGCCTCCATTCACTGAGAGACAAAAATGGGGAGGGGAGAAAAAAAAGGAGAGAGGTTTTTACTGATTGCCTACTATGTGCAAGCCACTGTGCCAGGTGTTGTGAGCTGGGCATCTGGGGACCAAGAGACTGGTGAGGCAGCCTGGGCCTCACCTCTGCTACCCCTCAATCTACTCATCAGTATTAGGCAGGATCTAGAGAGTGTGCTTTGTGGGGGAAATTATGAAAAAATAGGAAGACTTCATCAAAAGATCTCTAAAGCACTTGAAAATCCAGAGTATAAGAAGAAAATATCAGCATTTGAATTTCTATTACTTTAAGTGCTTTGAATATAAATCCCAAGGCTCTTCTATTATGGAAGGGAATGCCTTTAGTTAAACATCTGGGAACTTCTTTTCTATAATACCTGAGATAGTCAGCAAATAGTAATGTTTGTTTTTGGTGATTTCATATGCCAGGAGAGAAAGCAACTGGCAGAGGGAATTGGGGGCGGGGGGGTGGACGCTGGGTTTGGGAATGGAGAGAAGCAGAAGCTGCCCATTATGCTTTTAAACTATAAGCATAACGGAAGAAAACAAACAACTCTTATTATTATTTTTAAAGGAGAGAGACTGGAAATGTCACTATCTAATTGAAGTCCAATATTGGGCAGAACAGCAAGCACATCAATAGCAAGAGGGAGGTTTCCTCACCTGCCAAGTGGGGGAGGCAGGACAGAGCACTGGAGTGGAGAGCCCCCCAGGTCCTTTCAGCTCTAAGCAGGGAAACGTTTAGTGAAATACACATCTCTCTACTTTTCTGCCTTCTGCCCTCCCTATCCATTCCTGGCCTTTGGGCTGGTCTTACCATAGACCACCACGGTGGCTGACAGGCTCCTCCTCTTGGCTACTATGTTGGCTGCCATGCAAGTATAATTCCCTGAGTCAGAGAGTCGTGCCTGCCTGATGATCAGGTTATGGTCAGCCCTGGTGTCAATGTTCTCATCTTGTTCTGAGTCAATGGGTTCTTCATTTTTCAGCCATTCCACCTACAGGAAGGAAAGAAGGTTTATAAGTTATTTTTAAAAAAATAATAACTCTTCTGCAACCAGAAGGTGATTAGTTCTGGTGTACAGGAAAGGGATGTACCTAACTCATAGTATAATTATGACTTTTTTCTTTATTCCATATCTTATCCTTTTTATTTAGTAAATCTTGTTCTATTCAGGAAATGGATACTCAAATTAATAAACTGAAAGTAGGAAAAGAACACAAACAGTCTACTGACTTTGACCCATTTTTCTAAAAACGCAATAGAAGAGAGAAAAGAGGTGACTGCAATTAGGTCATTTCATTTTATTTCATTACAATACTGCTTCTGCTGCTGCCGCCGCTGCTGCTATTTCAATAACTGGTCCAAAATCGAGCTCAGAGAACCAACACACATGCTGAATTTATACTTTGTTTTGAGAGGCCATTTATTGAACCAAATTTTAAGTCAATATGTTTGTGTTTAAACAAGTTTTAATAAAGGTGTGAGACTGTATAAAGGCCAAAGTAATCCAGATTTGAGTAATGATAGACACATAAATTAAATTCAAATCTTAGTGTTCTCCAGATTTGAAGATCCATTTCTCGGGTGATTAGTTACACGGTTCCTCCAGTGATTCAGCAGACAAGTGAGCTCTGGGTTATGCACCTTACCATGTAAGGCCCAGTCTCTCTGCTGGAGGAGAACATCTCCTCCATTCTCTGAGCAGAGGCTAGTTCTTGATTTATTTCAATCTCTAGAGCTTGTTCCTGGAGAACCTATTGTACTCTCTCCAGCTCCATCTGGATCATATCCTTACTAAGTTTCTCTCTCCTTAGACACCTGAGGGAGAGACAGATGGGAGTCTTCTGCTCCCCAAATCCTCATTCTTGGTCAAGTAAACTTAGCACCCATTTCATGAAGCATGTCAGCCTCCTGTGTGTGATCTTTGTTCCTTCCCTGTTTGTCCTTTGCTTCCAAATCTAAGTAACATTTCAACTCTCCAGTACCATCTTGGTAGCACCGGATATTTCTTCTTTGGCAATGACCGCTTAGCTTTAGTTATCAGAATGTGTAAGCCACAATAATTTAACAGACGTGTAAAGACGAATTTATCATAGCATGCAATGACAGTGACTATTCCAAACAGATCTCATATGAAAACATAAGCACCAGGGGGCATTTTGTCACATTCTTCCCAATAGGTATGTTAATTGAAAGTTGGTTTTAGAATAGGATGCTTCATTTCATTTTGTATTTAAATATAAAAAAAAAAATCTAATTTACCACCAGTAAACAAGTGGCATCTGTTATAATAATAGTTTGTTATAATGATGGCCTCTTGGTCTTTATAAAAAGGGATTTACTTATCACAGGAAAATCTATCATGATCCTTCAATACTTACCCCACATACCACTTCATTCATGAGTTTAGATACCAAAACTCATCACCCTCCAAATTTACCCAGGGAAAGTCAACTTGAGAAAAAGGAAATGATGCCAAATAGAAGAGGAGATCTGAGGCCTCCCGGAGAACACAAAAGAGAGCTATAAAAGCCAAGTGGTACAGGACCATGAAACGGAAAAGCATATCTCCCTAGCAGCATCCAGAATCGCTGCGGACATCACTAAGTTCCAACTTGGAGCGGCAGCTACTAATAATGGCATGGAGTCCAGAAGCACAGCTATCTGGAAAATACAGGGTAGTGGAACAGATTACAGTCCACAGTCGACTGACATCTGTGACCCAATGTCCTCCTTTATCACTACCATTACATAATTCAGAGTCATTCATTTAGTTATTGACAAATATGTGAATTCTTTGACTACCAAAGGTTGTATTGAGTGCTGCGTAAAGTGATGTGAACAAAACCAAAATGCCCCCTTCTCTTCTAGATCTTACATTCAATAAGTAAATCCATGTCTTCACCCGAAAATAACACCATCACCAACCTCTAAGATGAAAAGCTTCCTGTAAGGCCAGTAGAATTAGATTCTGAAAGTCAGCACCACGCCCATGTCACTGGACAGAACAACCAGGTCTAAACCACACAGGTCTGAGGGCTGTCGCTTCACCTGTATTCTCCTCTGGTTCACAAATCCAGGTGGGAATTGCTAATTGTTCATTCCCGAGGTTTGCTATTTGTAGCATTTATAAGGCTCTCCCCGTCCTCTTGCCGTTCTTCTTTATTCTTCCCAAACAACTGGCCAGAAAGTAGGGGAAGTCTGACACTGGTCCACAGATAAATTATTCATAGAGAGTAGACAGAGAGTCCTGTGGGAAATGGCCTTGGAGACTGAAACGAAGACAGTCCCAGCACCTGGGAAGGAAAGAAAGCTTTCCTAACGGAATCTGGGCCCAGGGGTGATTAAAGTCACAGTTACCAGCAGAGATTTGGCTTTGGATTGAAAACTTACAGAAAAATAAACCATGCATGAAGCAAACTAGGCCAAGAAACTAGGAAATCATGTGCCAGAAATTTGATAAATAACAGATTCACACAAGTGATATATATGATAAGAATAATATGAACATCTGAAACCCTCATTTAACTTGACAAAATCCCATCCCAGTAAACATGAGTATACACTTCATTAAAAATAACAACAAAACTACATGACAATTAAATAACTGAATAAGTATTCTACACCACTAATAACAGAAAAGCTAAACAACATCCTAGAGGTGCTTCCTAAGAAAAAAGCAAAGGGTATACTACATCGCTACCCCTCCTCTCCACACTTCCTTGTTTTCCTAGTTTCTTTGATTTTTGCTTGGAGAGAAGACAAAGGCTATTTCAGCTACTACTGCACTACCATTATATCTTTATTAACTGATCTGTCTGTGGCTTCCATTCTTGCCTCCACACCCGACTCACCACCAAGGGATCCAGGAATGCCACTTTCTAGCTAGAAATCCTTTAATGGACTCAAATTCTTCCCAAGCCTCATTAAAGTCCTTTGTGTACAGAGCTGCTCCCTATCAGATACCCACCTCAGATCCTTCTAGGAACTCCAGCCAAAATCCACTGAAGCCCTACCTACTGGATTCCTTTCTCTTCAATAAAATTCAAAGCAAGTTCCAACCTCAGGGCCTTGATACCTGCTGATCTCTTTGCCCAGAAGACCTTTCCCACGGGCATTCCCCAGGCTTCTCTCACTTCCTACTCAGGGCTCAGATCAGATATTGAACCCTTTCTAGAAAAGGAAGCCCCTTCTACTCACCCACTTTGCTTTCACTGTTTTCCTAATACTTACCTCCACCTGATAGTCTTAAAGATAGTAATACCTATTATATTACTATACCTATTACATCAATATACCTATTACTTATCATATTTTTTGTCACTATGAACTTAGGAATTTACCAAAAGAAAGTAGTAGAAATGCAAATGAGGATTTAACCAAATTCAATTATTTGGGGTAGGAAAGGAGAAAGGAAGGGAGGGAGGAAGAAAGGAAGAAAACAAATGAAGCACGTCAAAGTAGCACACCAAAGAATAAGGTTTTGTTTCAGTAATTCACAATTTATCAATATGATAGCATTATACAGGCATTAAAATTATGATTTCAACAAGTGAAAACACAGAAAATGCTGATAAAACACAAGAGTCAAAATATAAAATTGTATGTTTAGTGTGATCTCAAATTTGTAAAACAAAATAGGATCACGAACTCATACATGCTTAAAAGATAGGAAGAAACACATTATGTTCACAGAGGTCATAAGTAGAGCTAACTGTTCTTCCAAGTAGGTAATTGTGACACTTTTAAGGAAAAGCTTTTTTTTTTTAATTGATTTTATTTTTTAAAATACCCAACAGCAGAATGCATTACAATTCTTATTACATATATAGAGCACAATTTTTAAGGAAAAGCTTTTGTAATCTGAAACAAACAAAAACAAACAAAAAACAAAACACCCCACCCCCAAAACACCCTTTTATTTCTCATGTAGCACAGGAATTTTCAAATTTGTATTTAGCCATTGAAACTTTCTTAAATTCAAACTTATCTGAAAGCCCCAAGTGAAAAATGAATAAATAAGCAAAGACTTTAAGCCTGATGCAGTTATGAGGCTTTTTGAGCTGCAGATGGGAGGGACCAAAGCTGCCTAAGCTGGGCCACTCCGAGGTACCCAGTTTGTGTAAATCCAGAGAAGAGGAGGCACACCCTTCTCTGTATACATCTGATGCCCCTAGAGATGCTCAGTTCACAGCCTATGCTACTGTGTGAGCTGGCCCTGCTCTACAGCCTACCCCTCTCTCATCCTTAATACTATGGGCACACCCTGTGGTTTGCTACTAGGTTTCCATATTATATTCTGGTATACTTGGTGTTCATAGTGTCACAACTGAGGTCCATCAACCCAATGATGTCTATAAACAATCAGCACATTAGTAGGGTCCTAACTATGCAGCTGTTTTTTATTTGTAACCTAATAGTTTATCCATTTAACTGATGGCAGGATCTTTATGAGGAAATCAGTTTGGTATTTTCAGAGCTTATAAAAGTGACAAATTGTACTTAGATTTATGCTTTTGTCACTTAGAGAATCTTTAAAACATTTCTGATGAGCTAAGTGCTCCTAATGTAGAATAGTGTAATAAATAAGACACACATAGAGACATGCACACACACCTGTGTGTGTGTGTGTGTGTGTGTGTGTGTTCATGCTCACATTCTCCACACCAGCAGTTGCAAATTCTAGTATTCTTGGTGGCCAGGAAGGTAATATAAATTAGTGAGGTGGCACAGTGTGCAAGATAGCCATGTGCATTGTCTGCATATTAAAGACAAGAGACTATTCTTCATTTCCACAGAGGAATGAGCTCATGCTCATTTTTCTTAAAAAAGTGTGGCACTTTCTGTCTCCTTTTGCATTCCCACTTTAGACAGAGACATAGGTCTTTCTTAAAAAAAAAAAAAAGATAGCACACAATGTAAAATGACAATGAACTCATTTTTGCTCAAAAATCATTTTGGTTTTTAATGCATCATACTGGTCTTCAAATTTATGAAATACTTAGCCTCAGTGTCAGGAATTATGGGAGAGGGGTGACTTAGGCAAAATGTAGACCGTAAGACCTGTGAAAATGTGTTAGCACTGGTCAGAGAACAAGTGTCGCCACCATGGGAAAGGGCAGGTCCAGTGGGGCCAGAGTTCCTATTTTTCACAAGAAGCCAAAGGTGTGTGTTTTTAATGTAATATTTCTCAATTCAAGCATGATGGCTCGGGTCTTATAAAATATAATGTGAGGACCAAATAAAGCATGTTCATGAGTCAGATGTTGATTTGAACGCCTTCTCCATAAAAACCATGGTGCAGCAGCTTTCTGTTCCCTCATGAACACAATCACCAAGAGAATCTCAATGCCCTTCCCTGAAGTTAATTCATTTCCATTATTGGCATCACCCATTTCAGAATGTTCTGGTTCAGAGGTGTTATTGATTACTTTCATGTCTTTCTCATGGAAGTGACTGGCAAGCATCAAGCAACTTTTGACCTGTACACAGTATTCTGCAAGTATTATAAGAGTGTGCATAGACGCTGAATTCAGAAATTATTTTACAAGAGGTTGCCAACACTGGAAATCCCTAATTAAGCTCTTAACAAAAGCAATACAAATTTTCTAATTAGCATTATGGGATCAATACATTGACCACATTGAGGCTAACAGACCTCTGTATCACTGATCCAAATGACCTCAGGCTAATGGGTCCTCTCTCCTGACAGAGAAGAAGAATGTTTCTGAAGGTTGTTGGAGACATTCACCCCTCAGAGAAACAATTCTTCATCAAGATTCCCTATGCTGGGCTCGGATGGATAATCACAGTTAGGTATATTTGAAGAAACTAGTTACTTTGAGGTAATGAGTTTATGCATTTTCAGGATGCCTGCATCATTAGCATAGTGTTATGTACAGATGGTCTGCAATTTGTAGATTTTTCCAGTTTATAAACAAATCTGGAAACACAGACTATCAAAGACAATTAGATTTCAAGCCAGATAGTAGGTTCTTGATCAGTCATTCTGGTTAACTGGGCACAGAAGGTATGTAATTGATGAGCTAGAGGTTTTCCTCAGCAACAGGCAGCACCATGTCATGAGATGGGGAGGAGACTCCTTTGGAAGGAGCACAGAGATAGGTGCTTTGAGAGAGATCATCTTACTTGAGACCAAGGTTACCTATGGGTAGTTAGTATGTATGGTAACTGTGCTTCACTCATTCTGACCTCTGATCAATCACATCTACCAATGTACGTACATAAACACTACACCTAAATGTTTACTGCCATTATAGCATGCCAGAATTCTCATGTTCTCATACGGTGGCACATGCCTCTAATCCCAGCAACCCTAGAGGCTAAAACAGGAGGATCTCAAGTTTGTAGCCAGTCTCAGCAACTTAGCAAGACTCTGTCTCAAAAAAAACAAAAACAAAAAAAACAAAACTAAAAGGGCTAGGGATGTATTTCAGCTGTGGAGTGGCCATGGGTTAAATCCACAGTATCCCCACCCCCACAACAAAGAATTCTCATGTTCCTGTTCTAATTCTTAATATTACATAAGAGAATGAAAAAGGTAGTTGTATTATTAAGCCTTTTAAATGGAAAAAATTTTTAAAAAAACAGCAAACATGAAACCATCCAGTTTAGAAGGAAGAGAAAGCCAATTAATAGGCCAGCTCTCCTCCCATGCAGAATTGCAAGCCCTGGACCTTTGAATTCTAGATAGTATCAACCTTTGGGTCCCATAGAAAATGCCCATATGGACCATGCATTGATGTTATATACTTAGTGCTCCTATCCCTCAATTCCAGTTCCTCTTTCTTGGAATCTGCCAGACTCAAGGTCAAATGGAATTGCTTAGATGGATTACAGATGCAATCTCAGCATTATGACTTTTGAAGCTTCAAAATTCTTCTACACATTGTGATCCTTTTCTTACTGCCCTACTCATTGACAAGCTCCTTCAGAACATGAACAAAAAATCTTGCTTTCAGGCCAAGGGAGGGGGATATATTATTTGCTTTAGGTCAGAGAGTTAAGCATACAAAGATATGATCTGAAAAGAGTGACACTTGTAGTATAATCACTTTAAACACAGATATGACCTAGTGGAGTGATGTTTGTTGTCTAGTTATTCTTAAATGCATTCTGGAAACTGCTAGTATATCATAATAGCCACTTGTGGATTTGAATTTCTTATGGAATTTCATTTATTCACTCAAAATATAAGAGGAAAAAAAATTTTTTTCCCCACACTACTGTCAAGGATGACTTGGGAAAGCAGCCATGTTTCCTGGGACAGGGTAGAAATACAAGGCCATGTAGGTATGGTCAGGAGACCTCAGCAGTCCACAATGTGGTCACTTCTCACACTACCTCTCAAACCTCTTGTGAGGTCACAATGTTGCCAAGATCAAGTATGATGGGATTTATTTAGAGGAACAGAGGGCAGGTTAACATATCATTCTGGCTCTTGGGCATCTAAACTGAGATGCACTCAGGGATAGAGGGCTAGGGGCAGAGTGGGCCAAGCTGAGTTAAGACAGGATACCACAGGGACTGAGAGGGATCCTCTGACCTTCCACACCCTAGGACAATTTATCATTTACCTTAAGTCACACTGTGAGTTTTGATCAAATGGATCGATTCCCAGTCTGATAACAGTAAGATCTGGCATTTCTTGAGTGTTTACCACATGCCAGGTATTCTTTAAAGCACCGCATGAGCTGATTTGAGTGTTAAAATATCTCTATGAGTATCTACCATTATTAGCACTCCCAATTTACAGATAAATAGTCAGAGATTTAAGTACTTTGACCAAAGTCAAATATATATATAGATATGTATATATGATATGTATCATATATATAACATATATATGATATGTATAATGTATGTATAATATATATATATTAGTATGCATATATATGTGTGTGTATGTGTGTGTGTATTTTTTTTTTAATAGTAGAGACAGAATTTGCATCCAAAGCTAAGTCTTGTTCTTCCTTTTAACCATTATCCTTAGTCATAGTATCGATTGCCAGGTTTGGGTGGTGACCACACACTCTTTGCAGAATTACACTGAAATATAGAGGTTTATCACCATTGAAGATAATTCTAAAAATATAGTTTTGACTTTTATAATGATTCCTAAGGAACAATGGAAAAAATCCTCCCTGACAAAACCAACATTGTAGAACAAGTGTATTGTCTCACATGACACATTAGAGGACAGCTCTCAATTGAACACAAACCTTGTAGTTGGGGTATACTAACGTGACAGGAAGTTCAGAAAGTGACTGAATTATCCTGACATTAAAACACTACTCAAATGTAACATGTGTCCATGCAGTGCTCATAAAACATCATGCCAGCCTTCTCAAAGTTATGCAGTAGTTTATTTTGCCTTTCTGGCAATGAGGAGAAATGAGGGGAACAAATAGTCCATGAGATTTTGCTGTGAAGATACAGCCTGCAGTCCTAAAATATTTCACAAGACAAACTGTATCCAAGTCAAGGGGGTGACTTAAAAGAATGCATTGTTCTTTTTCAGAAAATGGACAAATATTTCTGTTCTTCTGTTGGTTTTGGATATAAATGCAATTCTGAAGATGTGGTAGCCATTTTCTTAGCATGAGGAAAAGATAAGGAAACAGCAGAGATAACTTGTCACTATCTTTAGCCTTGCAAGTAGACACATCAGTATCTATACCTTCTTGTCTGATCCTCACAACAAAGTAGGCAAAAAAACCCTATTTTTCCCAATTTATGCATGACATGATTTACCTAAGGCTACATGAGTGGGGAATGGTAGTTGGGGAATTAGGAGCCTTCAAATATCTTTTCTATCAGGAGGCATTAGTCATTTTCTTAAGCCTTCTAGTGACCACACAAAGTGCTGCCCCTCAGCCATTCCCATGATTTGACTTGGCATTGTCACATGTATCTTAACCAGGACTTAACTATCACATGGAGTGACACTCCTCTGCTCATAATGAAGCACATTATCTTCTAATGTTAGTTTAGGTTGTTACTTGCTCTGCCACTTTCAGAGTAGATGTCACCTGTCCTCCCTTCTCTCCTGGATAATATTTCCTTCGGGTTATTTATAACAGCATTACTGCGTTTCCCCTTTCATCGGCTTTTCTTTCTCGACTGTATGGATTGATTTTAAAGCCACCTACACTGCAGTTTTCTTCAATTTAGCTCCACTTATCTGATTATGCATCACAAAAGGAAGCAGGAATTCAGCTTAATTGTGAAGCCACCACAGCAGAACCAGGCAAGTGGTAGAAACCTGATGATCACAGGCAGAATCGCACACTCCCTGGTGCTGAATGGGATGATAGACAGGAGTAACTCCGCACAAGCCTGAATCCTGACTGTGGAGCATGATGTTCTGACGCCATGTGCCTCTCCTCAGATCAGCGTTGTCCTTTAACTTCCCTGCTTCAGTTATGAAAGTCAGGTGCAGCCTCATGCTATCTTGTAAAATTTATTTTGACAAGTAAATGGGCTCTGGGAAAGTGAACATCCTCATCTACTGTTTACCAAGACTGTAACATTGTCACGAGTGAAGAATGAAACGTGTTTACTGTAATGTACAGCGTTCCCAAGAATGATGATCAGAGGAGAGGAGAACATTACACAGATGAAGCACAAATACGAGAATGGGGAGAGATGCGCAATCAAAAGACGATGTGTAAGGCAGAGGAGAGGCTGTCATCTGCTTTTTGGCTGTGTTTCCCAAACTGTGACAGATCTTGCTGTTTAGCTAATTCCACCTTTGCTCGTTCCCATCTGTGAGGGAGGAAAGAATTCTGCTTTTGAATCTCTGATGAAGCAACCCTTAGGATGATGCTTCCCAGGCTTCATGTCCTGAATGCTCCAAATATGCCATTTCATTCAAAGCATTATTTCTGGGTGGGAGGAACTCTAGTAAGACTCCATGACTAGCTTTCAGAGGCATTCTTTAGTTTGGAGGGACTGGGGATTGAACCAGGGCTTTGCCCGTGCTAGGCGAGCACTCCACCACTGGGCTAGACCCAGCCCCCTCAGAGGGACTCAAATCTGTTTCTATACTAACATTTGCCCCATCATCTCAGGTATGTAAATAAGGTTTTGAAGTGGTGGTGAGGGGATATTAATTAACAGTTACCATTTTTGTTGTTGTTGTTGCTTGTTAACATACAATATATATTCAAGTGCTGAGAAAATAGCCATTTTACTAAGGATCAAAGCATTAAGGGTTCCAAACATTCATATGAAAGCCAGTTTTCAAAGCTGACTTCTACGTTTCACACAATTAGATAACGATACTCGAACATGTATCACTTACACAGAGATATACACACCATCTGAGAAATCAAATAAGAAAGAATAAGAATGTCTCCATCAGCCACAGTGAAAGGCTAATCATGTAATGATCTACTAGGAAAATTCAGGGACAGATATGGATTAGCTCGGCTTCCATACATTGGGTGGCTAGGAAGAAATTAGCATAATTATGAATTTGTTCCAATTACAGAAGGCAATTATCAGAGACCAGCTTACAGCATTATCCAAATGAAATCAGCAAAGTGCATCTGCATTCCAGGTACATGCCTCCGAGTTAATGGTGCTTTAAAAAAAAAAAAAAAAAAGGCTGTCTTCTCATTCTTTTCCTTCCCTTTGATTACTGTACACACCATACAAGGTTCCTTTCAGATCACAGACACAAAGCCACCATGAAAGAAGAAAAAACTATACACTGCAAAGAAAGAAAAAATAATCATGCTTGATATAATAACACAACTTCAAAATAATCCTGTTCGGACTCTAAAGTCTTGTATGGATAATTTCTCTGTATCCGTGGTTCAGAGTCCTCTTAAATTTTACACAGGAGCTCACAGAGCCTTTTGTGTTCTCTCCAAAATATTGATTAGGAATAACAGTGTGACTAAGACTGTCGTTACTTGCTCCAAATGAAAGTTCTTTGGGTAGACACACAGGGCATCTCACAAAGGCATGCTCACTGCCCGTTTCCCTGGCCTTCCCTGTTACAGATAAAACCTGATGCCTCATTAACTGCCCCTTGTGTGACATGGGCCAGGTGATGCTAAACATGTTTTCTAAAGCAGGTGACAGATCTGCTCTCAAATTGTTGAACTGAAAATGCACTTCTATTTAATTAGCTAAGATAATACCATATAATCTAATACATACATAGTAGAATTTGCCCAGCAACCAAGGAAACAACTATAAGAGATACTGAACACATTAAAGACTAGTAAGAGACACAAAAGCATACTTCTATTGAGGCCAAAGAAAATGGTTTTACTCTTAAAAAAGGATGGTAGGTTCCCTGGAACTGCGGTAGGGAAACAGGAGAAAGGAAGAAAGGGAAAGAGACCCATATTTGATTTATACGGGTGGCCCACTGTGTGTCAGAATACTCTAGGCCTTTTCTCATCTTCAACTACTTGATGAGGTGGACATTATTAACTATGTGATTTATAGTTAAAAACATAACTGAGCATTAAATAAACTAAATATGCAAACATATTAAAAATCATGGCATCTTAAAAAAAATAAGCTACATGAAATTCCTTTCCCCCTTCATTGTCAGAGATCTTGAATTCTTCACTGAATAGTGGCCTCTCTCACCATATTTTAATACGGCTTCCACTCCATCAGTTCACGGAAATGGTGAGGTCAAGTTGTCCTTGGTGAGGCCAAGTCCTACTTGACTTTGGGGTGTAATAAGTGAGTGTTCTCCAATTGGTTCTTGCCCTGTTTGTATAACACCAACAACTCTGTCCTGCTCTCTGGCCTTTTTCTGCTCTGTCTCTTTCGCTGGCTCCTTTTCCTCTGTTGAAACATCAAGAGTTCCACTTCTGCAGGTCTCTGGGACAGCCCCTTCTTCACAGCTCAGCCCACAATGTCTTCCTGCATGATCTCATCCAGACTTGTGTGTCTACTACAGAACATTCCCACACTGACATCTTTAGTTCACTGACTCTCCTGAGCTTCCACCTCTTCTATGAAGATGCTGACTCGACATCTACTTTTGTGTCCTTCAGAAGTGAAGTACTTCTAACTTAGCATGTCAGACTGGTCTTGGAGTCTCCCCCCACCCCCCGACCCCCACCAAACCTCCAGAAATAAGAAGAGATAATTTTCTTACCTTTCTGACATGAAAACATTTGAAACCTCATCTGAGAAGAATGTGCTTAAAAAAAAATTAAAGAATTGTGGACAATAATTTAGGGAGGAACAGTCAAAGCTAGTAGCAGACTAGGACAATAATTCAGAGGGTAAATTAAGGTGAGTTGAACTGGAAGGTTTAGGATGTATATGCAGTAAAGAACTGTGCCAAGAAGATGAGGATGAAGCAGTATGAACAGAAATTCATGACTAACCTTGATATAAAATTTAAGGAGTGGGGAACTAATATCTTGCATCCATATTTTGGAATGAGACAAGTAATAAAGTGAACACTAGGCAAAATGGGCACTTTGGGATGCTGTACTGATATTTACTGAATGATTATCATCTTGGTCCCTCATATACAAAGAGCATCCTGAAATCAACAGAAGAAAGAGGGAAGGAGGAATGAGGGAAGGAGATAGAAAATTGAACAGAGCAAGAGAAAACTTGGCTAAATATGTGAACAATTAACTCAGTGATGCATAAAGTTAAGTATAACTTTAGAGTTAAATAATGCAACATATATACCTCATGAACTCCAGACCCATAGAGTAAACCACTTTTGGGATATATTTTTTCATGTCTTAGGCATAAATTATACCTAAAGCTGGAGGCATAAGTAAAGCCATGCAAAAAGCACAAGATGGAGAAACAAGAACTCTGAAAAAAGTCATCATTTTTAGACCAGGAAAAGGAAGAGGAAGCTACAATAATTTTGCTAATCATGAAGAAAGAGCTAAATCATAAACTTGTGTGTTATGTAAACAAAAAAAGAAAAAAGAAAAAAAGAAAGAAAGAAAAAGAGAACCATTTTAAGTATTGAAAATCATTATCAAAGTCAAAAGTGAATTCAGAAAAATCTCAGGCTTCAATTCAACATGAAGCTCCTTCTATACTATATTACAATTGGTTTCAAGGATTCCACAAGGTGATTTTTAATGAGAATAATAAGCTACACCTCAACCCTGTGTTATTTTTCCTTAAGGTGTAGTCCCCCCACCCCAACTCCCCTTACCAGAGGTTTCACTTTCCATAGCTTTGGTTACTTGTCCAAAAACACTGCATGAAAACTTCCAGGAAAAAAAAAAATTAAGTTTTAAATTATGAACCCTCCTGAGTTGTGTGATGAGAGCTACTGCCATCTGGCTCTGTCTGCCCTGAGCATGAACCATCTAAATCAAGTATTCTTGAGTAAATATATCCCCAAAGTGACTTACTGTTCCGGTTTGGAGCTCATGAGATATCTATGTTATATTTTAAGCTTAACTATATGCATCACTGAATTAATTATTCACATACTTAGCACATTTTTGTTTTTCCATTATATCCGTTCTGTATACACTGCCTGCCTTTAGTCACTTAGTAGCTGTCTTGGTTGTCAGACCAACTGTCCCCATAGTGACAGTGCTTGTATACAGTATTCAGTACTGTCTATCATTTCAGGCATCTACTGGGGGTCTTGGAAAATATCTCCCATGGATGGGGGGACAAGTATATTCACTATAATTACCCCAGAGTCAGCAAAACAAACCATAGGCAGACAAAATATTAAACTATAATAAATGAAGCCACTAAAGTACCATAAGAAAGCATGAGTGAATATTTTTGGAATATTGGAATGTGGGATGATTTCCTGCATGGCATAAAATTCAAAAGTCATAAAGATTGAATTAAAATTAAAATTTTAAAGCCCACTAGAGCAAAAGATGCCACAAACAAGGATAAATACAAAACATGTTTACAAAATACTTGCATCACAACAAAGTGTTTTGATATAAAAATGAAAGGAGAATTTGAATATATTTTACACTTAATAGAAATAGATGCTGGTCAACATGCAGTACCAGTGTGTACTGACTCAACTATCAAGACTAGTTCTTAACATACAAAGAACACCCTGAAATCAATGAGGGATCAACATTCCAAAGAAAAATGATCAAGGTACTAGAGTGGATTATTTAGAGGGGAAAAATACAAATGGAAAACTAACCTAGGAAAAGTCACTCAACCCCACCCACAATGAAAATTAAAATGAGATATTACTATTGCCTATTAAAATGGAAAATACTCAATCTATTTAGAGTTGGCAGAGGTATAAAGAAATAGAAGTTCTCATTCACTTGAAGTGGTAAGATTAAGTCAGTACATTCCGCATGTAGAATACCTTGCAATTTTTACAAGAGCTAAAAATATTTATATAATGTCATGTAAAATTCCACTGGTTTTAAGTAGAATAATCATTCATAAAAAACCCTAGATATGGGCTAAGATGTTCATCACAACTTTGTTTATAGTAGTGAAGTAACTGTAAAAGCCTAATTTGCTGATTGATTAAATAAATTATGGCACACTTATGAAACCTAATGCAATCACCAAAGAGAATGATACATTTTTATTTTAAGAGAATGGGAAAGAGCTCCTTTAGGTAACATTTAGGGGCAAAAAGCAGAGTACAAATCTCAGTTTACTACCTCTATGTTCAAACAAAAGCATATGGAAGGCAGCTTACTAAATATTTGAAATTTTGCCCCAATACACTGGTAGATTACTGTAATTTTACATATGAGTGATTCACCAAATATTTCTGGCTCTCTGTTTTAAAGGTCTGATTGCACTTCCATGTCCCTTTGTACTTAGGTAGTGTTATGTGACTAATTCTCACCAATGAACTGTCAGGGACTTCTTAGTACTAGGACAAAGTATTTATTTCTTGCATTACACTCTCCCAGACTTCACTTCTTTCTTCTCTGCCATGAGAGCTCACAGATTTGGGTGGAATAACTGCTCCAGCTGCTTTTGGTAAGCCAAGCACCTAGTTGATAAATGACAACCACATAGCAGGAAAGAGAAATTGATACTTGTTGCTGTCGGGCACTGAGATTTCCAGGTTGTTACTTTATCATCATCTGGCCTATCCTATTTTCTACAATCTATGTTTATAAGCAGGGGGGAAAGCCATTTTCATTAAGCAAAGAATATACAGTCCCAAGTTTGAAAAAAAAAAAGTATACTTTTACTCCTGATCTCTAAAAAAAGTAAACCAATTACCTTAAATGACATATCTTTCTCTTCTATAAACTAATACATTAAGTAGAAAACCATTCATTTCTCGAGAGCTAGCAGGCTGATGGTCCCCCATCTCATTTCATCTTCATAGCGATGCTTACCTGGGTATTTCAGGCAACTACTTGAGTTTTACATAGTCTTACACAGGGTAGATGCCACAATGAGCCACTGTGTCAGAACTGTAGGCTCTACATCGGGCAGGGAAATTTAAGCGACATTACACTACTTTACAAGTCATATGGGCTTCAGGTGACCATGCCATTTCATCAACAAGATTAAGCTTTTCATTGTTTAAATAACACAAGCAGTTTCACGGGTTACAAACATTCCAACAGGAATCTAAAAAGATGTGACTTTGCATATCCAACATTTTCTCATTGGGGACCATGTTTACGTTTCTCATTTTAATCAGCCTGGTCAATTAAATTGGACAGTTTCCTATTTGTTTCCATCCAGTTTACCCTCCTCCTCTTTGCATTCTGTTCTTTTATGAACTATCTCAGAGCTGCTGTTTGAGCTTCACAACACTATAGGGAATGTTTAAAAAATAAACTAAATTGCCTTCGTGATTTTATTTTTTCTTTTTCTTTTTTTTTAACTTGCTGAAAATGAGATTTCTCAACAGCCTCAACTCCACAGCCCCCTCCTTCCTTTTTAATTTAAATTTTGGTACTGAAATGAGTTTACAATATTCCATTAATATCACTAGGGGAGATACTTGTTTCCCATGCAATGCACAGATTATTCTACAATTCTCCTATCCTTCTGTGTTATATGACTTCACTGTTGCCCATATATATATATATAAAATTTAACAGTTTATTTGCTTTAAAAAATCCACCTTTCTGTAATGCTTATTTCTTTAGAAGCATACATTTATAAAAAAATTAAAAAAATAAAATTCCCATACAACTCTCTCCACTGTGAACAATTATTTGGATGAGATGATGATTGTAGATTTACCTCAGGGCTATTGGAGAATTGACTCAGTCCCCAATAACCCACTTATCACAGGAAAACCATGATCAAAATTGTCACACAAAAAAAGGAAAGCACAGTCAACTTTAGAATTAAACATTTATTCATTTAATGAAAAATAAATGTACATGTGCATATGTTAAATGAGTATATGGTTCATAAAGAATCAACTTAATATAGTGAAAAACATTAATGTACTAGAGCATAAAGGAATACATTACATTCTCCACCAATAATTCACAAATCGTACAATTTACATAGAGGTCACTGAGAGTTGATTCTGCCTAGTAGTGGCCTATTAAGTTACAATGGAATCTGCACTCTCTTCTTTCTCCATAAATTGAGAAAAATGGCACCCTCTCTCCCCTACGTCATGGACCTCTTAGGAAGTTGAGACTGAAACTGGGCCCAAATTCCTCTGTAGAAGTGTAAAGTTATTGATGAGGTAGCAGGCTCCAGGAACCCACGTTCTCAGAGGGCTTTACTTTGGATGCAATGTCAATAGTTCAAAAAGAGGACGACAGAACAATAGCCGTTGGTGGGCCCTGCATGCCACTCAAAGAGTCTGAACCACCTTGAAGGCAACAAGGAGCCAGGGAAATATGTCACCCAAGGAGTGACAATGGAGCTCCTCTTAAGACATCATTCTGACAAAGTGGATGGTGACAGTGACACTAGGGATTGAAAAGGCCAGATAAAAAGTCATTCCTTCTATAAAGAGAAAAATAATAGTGATATAACTAGCACCATGTGATTAAGATAGAAAATAGATAATAGAATATCTAAAATGTATAACACAGTTGCTAACTAGTGATATAATTAAACATGACCAAAGGATTAGGGAAAGACCCTGAAGAAATAAGCATGACTTAAAAGTTCCTGGCTTAGGCAATTTAAGATAAAGGAATCCATATCCCTTTCATTTCTTTCGTCTGTCTAATTGCTCTGGTCAGTGTTTCAAGAACTATGTTAAATAGAATTGGTGATTTGCTGATGATATGATTCTATACCTAGAAGACCCAAAACATCCCACCAGAAAACTTTTAGAACTAGTAAATTAATTCAGCAAAGTAGCAGGATACAAAATCAACACCCGTAACTCAAAGGTATTTCTGTATATCAGTGACAAATCCTCTAAAAGAGAAACAAGGAAAACTACCCCATTTACAATAGCATTAAAAAAAAAGAAATACTTGGGAATCAACCTAACAAAAGAGGTGAAAGACCTCTACAACAAAAACTACAGAATACCAAAGAAAGAAATTAAAGAAGACCTTAGAAAATGAAAAAATCTACTTTGTTCTTGGATAGGCAGAATTAATATTGTCAAAATGACCATACTACCAAAAGCACTATACAGATTTAATGCAATTCCAATCAAAATCCCAATGACATTCTTCATAGAAATAGAAAAAGCAGTCATGAAATTCATCTGGAAAAACACCCTTTTTTTTTAATACCCTGAATAGCTAAAGCAATACCAGACCTTAAAGTATACTGCAGAGCAATAGTAACAAAATTAGCATGGTATTGGCACCAAAATAGACTTGTAGACTAATGGTACAGAATAGAGGACAAATATTTTATAATTGACAAAGGTGCCAAAAATATACATTGAAGAAAAGATAGTCTCTTCAACAAATGGTGCTGGGAAAATTGGAAATCCATACGCAACAAAATGAAATTAAACCTCTATCTCTCACTATGCGCAAAACTCAACTCAAAGTGGATCAAGGACCTAGAAATTGAACCAGAGACTCTGCATCTATTAGAAGAAAAAGTAGGCCCAAATCTCCCTCAAGTTGGATTAGACCCCAACTTCCTTAATAAGACTTCTATAGCATAAGAATTAAGATTAAGAATCAGTAAATGGGATGGATTCAAACTAAAAAGTTTCTTCTCAGCAAAAGAAAAAATCAGTGAGGTAAATAGAGAGTCTACTAATTGGGAACAAATTCTTACCACACACACATCAGATACAGCAGTAATCTCGAGAATATAATAAAGAACTCAAAAATCTAAACACCAAAAAAAAAAAAAAACCCAACAACAACAACAAATAACCCAATCAATAAATGGACCAAGGAACTGACCAGACACTTCTCAGAAGATGATATACAATCAATCAACAAATATATGAAAAAATGTTCAACATCTCTAGCAATTAGAGAAATGCAAATCCAAACTACTCTAAGATTGCATCTCACTCCAGTCAGAATGGCAGCTATTATGAAGACAAACAACAATAAGTGTTGGAGAGGACGTGGGGAAAAAGGTACACTCATACATTGCTGGTGGGACTGCATATTTGTGCAGCTAATATGGAAAGCAGTATGGAGAATCCTTGGAAAATTGGGAATGGAACCACCATTTGACCCAGCTATCTTACTCCTTGGTCTATACCCAAAGGACTTCAAAACAGCATACTATAGGGACACAGCCACATCAATGTTTATAGCAGCACAATTCACGATAGCTAAACTGTGGAACTAATCTAGATGTCCTTCAGTAGATGAATGGATAAAGAAAATGTGGCATATATACACAGTGGAATATTATTCAGCATTAAAAAAGAATAAAATCATGGCATTTGCAAGTAGATGGATGGAGCTGGAGAATATAATCTAAGTGAAATTAGTTAATCCCAAAAAAACAAATGCTAAATGATTTCTCTGATTTAAGGATGCTGATCCATAATATGCTATGGGGGAGGGGGTGGATGGGAGGATTAAATGAACTCTAGATAGGGTGAAGGGGAAGGGGAAGGGAGGAGGCATAGGGGTAGGAAAGACGGTGGAATGTGATAGTCATCATTATCCTAGGTATATGTATGAAGACACAAAGGATGTGACTCTACTTTGTGTACAACCAGAAATATGAAAAATTGTGTAGTATGAATTGTAATGCATTCTGTTGTCATATATAAAAACTGAAATATTTTCAAAATTCAAAATACAAAAAATGATAAAAAAACGAGGATCCAGATTTTTCAAGGTCAAACGCCTTTTGTATACATGTTCTTGTTTAAGCAGGGGGGATCATTTCAAAGAATTGATCATTGACTTAGATGAGTGGACTCACCCAACCTAAAATAGACACTCAAGCAAGGTGCAGCTAACAATGTCTCTGGTTTGAGAATAAAGCACACTTTACACCAGGAGGGGAATCATCAATGACAACAGTGCTTGTTTGTGAGCTTCAGGTGGGTGGTGATGATTTTATAGGTCAAACTACAAAATAACTTTGTAGTTCTTGAGTTAGGATGAGGCTATTTTGTCCTTTAGGAAGATCTGATTTTCCATTGTGGTCAATAAGTGGAGTACACAAACATCACAAGCATCACATCCAGAATGTCAGCACTCCTGCACAAGAGCAATCAATCATCTCTGGATGCAAGATAAAACTGTACCTGCTTAATATTGAAAAAAAAAAAAAGGTCAACATCTGGCTGGCGGTCACAACTCATTTGTTTATATCCTATTCTTTTCAGTTTATAAGCCATGCTTTTGTTAAATATTAAAATTTGTAAGAGGCTTTTTACTTTGTATTTTCAAACCCACCACCTTTCATCTGCATTTTCTGATGCAAAAAGGGCACATCAAAATAAACAGCCTCTCAATGTTGCTTTTAATCATTTTATGAAGTACATGGTACTTGGGATAGAAATGAGGGCATCATGTTTGGGGATAATTATCATCAAATTCTTTCTCCTATATTGTAAAACATTCTCTCCTTCTGCCTTTCTCTCCCTTAGTTTCTCTCTCCCGCACTTAAACTTCCACACTGTGAGAACTGCACACCTCTCTGATCAACAATACCATGACCAGCACCCCAGTGTGTCAGACTTGCAAAGAAGGTTCCCAGGTACCTTCCTTATCTTCCTATAGATTTTTTATTTTGTTATGAATATTCACATTACCTTTAGGACAAAAGGCTATAATCATCCAATGTGCCACAACACCACTGTAATGAATGGTACAGCCCTGCCTGGTGCCTGAGAGCAGAAGGAGTGTTAGCTTACTGGGTCTGTTTTTAAGGTTCAACAAATTGGAATAAGGACAGAAAGGATGCTTGGCCAGGAAGTGCTAAAAAGATTGGATAATCATTTTCTACCTGGCTTTGGCTGCCTAAAGACTAGGGACTTGTCATCTCTATTCCTTCAGTTTGAGCAATGTATCTGTCATGTATCAGTTGCTCCTGCATTCCATCCCTCATTGGTGCATCTGCTCACACTGGCCAGTAATAAGCAACTCTCTTTCATGATGCCCTACAGGAAATGCATGGAAAAAGCCTTGCATCTGCTGCAAACTTGCAACTGCAGATTGACTATTTGTGACTTCTTTCCCATTTTAGAGCTGTTCATTTACAGCCTACATTTGCTTACATAAAAATATTAGTAGGGGTGTGATAAATTTACCAAGGGAGGACTTGGTATTTCCTGCTCTGGGTCCTGCATCTTTCTCTTCCCTTTCGGATCCTGGAGCTCTGTGACCCTTTCCCTTCCCCTGCAAATGTTGATTTTGCTTTAAACAAAGACTCATCTCTTCAAGCTCATATTTTTTACACAAATCACAGAGTGAGAGTTGTTGCTCACTTTCTCATCCACACATTGCAATCCCTATCAACCTTGGCAGTAATACAATATCACCAGAGGGCATCACCTGCTTTATGAACTACTGTAACTTCAATAAAGCACAGGCCTGCCTGTACTATTCCAGTCTAGTTTTTAAGTCTAACTACAGATGGGCTGCCAGACCGCATCTTATTATAGAACCAGATTTCCCTTAAATCAGTCTAAAAGACTGTGCACAGTTTTTTCAAAAGCTTTTGTTTTGTTCCCTTTTGATTCTATTAAACACAAGAGATGTGAAGACACACACTTCCAATGTGTTTGCTTCATACAGGGAAAATGCTGGAATTGATACATGCTCATAAGAGTAATCAGCTTTGGCAGCAGAAAATGTGTTTTTCAACCCATTATCTTTTTTCCCTATGAGAAGATGATATTGGCAACATGACGCTATGTCCACAGCCACAGGATCTGGAGGGGCCAGAGTGGTACCATGAAACAGGAAATCAGTGGAATGTACCAGGATAGTCTCACGATTCATTGATGGGGTCCATTTAGGATCCCTAGACAAGCAACCTGCACAGTGAGAAAATTAGAAAATAACTAACTACATATATTTTATTTCAATTATTAAGTAATCTGCACTTCACCCATGACTGAGGGTAGTTATAGGAAAGTGGTGAAATGTTGTGAGTCAGGGACAGGTAGTTAGATTTCAGCTGATCTCTGGGCTGACATGAAAGCTGATGTATTCTGCAGACTGATCCAGGGCTATTCAGATGTCCCCTGTTCTGTATGGGATCATTTGGCAGATGGATCAATCTAGAAGAGGGGGGCTAAGGAACCTGAGTAGTAAGTCTAAATCATAGAAGGTCAGGAATGAAAGCTAATCATTGCATAGGTAAATGTAAAAGCAATGGATTTCTCTTTTTCCACGATTTCTTTCCTTCAAACTCTACTAACATGGGTCCCATTCCTGTCTAAGTCCTTCTTAAGAATACCAACCTAAATGAAACCAGAAGCAACTAAGACATCAGCATCAACTTGCCTAATCTAAAACATGGATTCAAAGTCACCCTGGATATTCTCTATTCTCATAAAAGAAGGTCTCATCACTTCAACCATTAGAAATGAGCAATGGATCTCCTATGTCAGTAGCCTTTCTCTACACCAATGAATCTCATAAACATTTCTTGTTTGAGGTGACTCTTGTTTGAGGGACAGACAGCACTGTGCCTTGCAGTATTTAGGCTAAAAGGAATGGCAGAGGAATTTACTAGTCATTTTGCTGCTGTTTCTATTTACCTAGGACCATCACCTAGTGATTAGAACTCCTAAATACTCACTTTAGGCCTAAAGACTTGCGGGGGTGAGGTGGGAATGGAGGCTTGCTCTAAGCCCGGATAATGGAGAAAGAAAAATTAGAAGCCAGCAGAGTGGGCCACTGGGGGTTGGCTGTTGTCAGCTAGAGTTTGCTATAAATAGATAGTCCCAAGGGGAGGGTTCCATTTATTCTCACACCTCCTCCCTAGCTGACTAGTCTCATGGCATGATTTTATCTAGATGGATTACCACACATGTGCAACCTGGCTCCCTTCTGGCTCCCTTCCTTCCCATTTCCCTTGTATTACAACACAAACCAACTCCCAGCAGAATCAGAGTGATGAAGGAGGATCTTCAGTTCTGCATACATTACAGGGATCACTACTAAATGCTTGGGTGATAAACACCACTGGAGAGCACAGAATGCTCCAGGAGAAAACGATCTTTAATGGAGATACTCTTAAAAGTATCTGCATGGGGTAATGCTAAATATCATGAAGTCTCCGTTACAGATCACAGACCTCAAATACATGAATATTAAAGAAGAAAACAGTAGCGAAGCAACCAAAAATGAGTGCAAGAAGCTACTGGAAAAATCACTTTTGTTGTCTTTTTTATCAGGCCAGTTCCAGGTAAAACCATGATAGATAAAACCTTCTCTTTAAGATTCATCATCAAACCTTTTCACCCTTCTCAGGCTCCTTAATCATTCCATTTCTATCATGTTCTTCCAACAGTGAAAAGATCTGACAATAATTACTTTAAGTGTATGTGTATGAAAGTGATGCTGGATATTTGCATTTTAATTGGGAAAAAAGATTTAATGTAAGGAGTGACTCTTCAACAGTGGAATTTCAGGTAAAAATGAGAAAATGAAGACTAGGTGAAGTTTTGGTTTATAAAATCTTTTAAAAGTACCTACATATGGTTTTCTTTATTCATGCAGTTCTCTTCTTCAAGGCTAATCCAACTCTAAGTCTCTTTCCTCTCTGAGAATGGGTGCTGTTGACTGAGGGAAGTGGGGCTACTCATAAGGTACATATATCAAGCCTTTTAAATATTTACCCTGGAAAACTTTGGTTACTACCCACACTCTTCCACATGCAATCTCCATAGCTTCTGCAATGACCTCAGCTATATGGTGATGCCATTTAGATGCCATTCTCATTGAACATGCCTGTGGGTGTGTGAGCAAGACACATGCTTGCAACACATGAAATTTCAAGTTAAAAAATAAACGGAGGAGCATAACTGAGTTGCTGTAGGACAGAAGCCACCATAAAATATAACACACATGATTAATCTAAACAAACCTCCATTGTTTTCATACCATATCACTTGGTTATGAGTTCCATCTTGTTCAAATTTGATTCTGTGATCATATTGTTGTGTCATCAGAATAATAAAAGACATAAATCTTCATTTCATGGAATTGATCACGAACCTAAGCAAAGAGGAGGTCACTTTACCTGCTGTATTGTCTAAACAAATCCATCGAGGGATCTTGAGTCGTTTAATCATAGTGCTGTCATTTGGTTTGGGTAAGCATATTTTCTCTTCATTAGATTTAATATATAATCTCATTATAGAAATCTGACACTCTGCACTGACTCTCAACTCATAAATCAGCCTCTACTTCTATTCCTAAGGCCCAAGAAGGAAAAAAAATAACAACCAAGTGTGATAATAAAATGCACAGTGTAACATTATTCCTTGCCATTCCACTCCTTATCCTCATTGTTGATTTATCTAGTACTATTGCCACAAGGACTATCATGCTGACTTCCAGTTTTATATGTAATCAAACATTTAAAAATATGTCACTCATGAATCATTCCAAAATACCACCTAACTTTTCCCCATCTAACCATATCAGCTATTTTTTCCCTGTATAACATCATCCAACATCTGGGTGCTCATGGGCTATCAATATATCCATTTATGGAGTACCTAAAACATGTATTTTGTCCAGTGTTAAACAGAATGTGAAGGAGTAGCAGACATATTTTCTGGCTTTAAAGATGGTGTAATACATTGTGTGGGAGGTAGGAGACTATAATTTTAATCCAAATAAAGAGCTTCTCTAAACATTGGTATGAACATGTTGGTATATCTATAATAAATAGACATAAAAATAACCTATTTGCTGACATAACCTTTTTCTACTTAACGTTTTTAATTTAAAACTTTTCTTTTATAGAAAAAAGAAGGGATTTCTCTTTTATAACATTTTGACCCTTCAAGGATCGTTGATCTATTGAAGCCATATAATAAATGCTTTAAATCCAAAGAGAAATGAAACTAACTGAAGATGATATGAGTTTATTACAAATAAGAAAAAAATTAAAATGCACTTGTTAGTTCTCATGTAATAAGAGCTCACATGTGATGCCTTCTAGCATAACATGGATACAGTCATGCTTTTGGTGGAAGGGAGTTATCGAGCAATATCTTTAAAACCTTTCCCTCTGGCTGCCTAACTTTGTTAAGCTTCATTTAAATTTTCATTTTACTTAGGTAGTTATAATTGTGTGCCTGGTTGATCCAATAATTACTTAAAGATTAAAAACTTCCTCCTCTAGATTTCAAATTCATAGATGATCTGCAGATTTTCAGTCACAATACCATGTTAGGCAAAGTCCTGGCAATGCTCAAGAGTTAAAACCAGAACTTAGCCCCTCAAACTTTTTGGCCACAGGGATGCTAAATCTTCATATTACCCTCTGTGAAAATGGAGATTTGTATAAATACACATTGTCCCTAAGAATCTGATCTGGTCCATGGTTAAAAAACAAATAAGCAAAAACAATAACAAGAAGAATTGACCAGCAATTTCAAATTTTCAGCCAGGTCCTGGTGTAGATGAAAATGGTTCACAAAGAGTAAATGGTTTTATTATTTTAAAAAAATGTGTGTGTGTGTATGTATATGTGTGTGTGTGTGTGTATCATGAAAAAGTGATGAATATGGTTCCAGACAACTATGTCAGAAAATTAATAATACTTATTTTGCAAGAGATCTGTGTACATATGTGCATATTATTTGAAAAACTGCTGGAAGGCCAAGCAAGGCAGTGTGTCTGTAGTCTCAGCTACTAGGGAGGCAGGAAGATTGGTTAAACCCAGTAGTTTGAGACTTACATACTGAATTACATAGCAAGATTCTATATAAAGAACAAAAATGAAACAAACAAACAAAAAATAAGCAAACAAACAAAACTATAGAAACAAAAAAATTGCTGGAAGATACAAAGAATGAGAATATATATGGGCACTTAATGCTTTTATAAAGACTGAAAAACTATAGCATCAAATTCCACTCTGAAATGTGCTACCAAAGCTTCTCTGGGTGTGCTCTACAATAATGTATGTTCTGATGTTGGTATTTATGTTTCTGAGACTACAAAAATAAGGAGAGAGAGAATGAGTCCTGATTAGGATCACACCCTACAGTGAGAGGTGCAGCCCCAACAAAAGGATTAAGGTTGGCACTATGGAGGTTTAAAGGAAATGGCTGACCCTGTGGTCTGATCAGAGGACAGGGAGGAAGAGAACAAAGGAAAAACAGGAAAGACAGGAAGTGGTGCATATTCAGGGGGAGAACTTGGGAAGTGTTCAACTCTTAATGCTTTTCCCTAGAATAATGGGGGATATCATGTTTGATCCATAATGGTAAATTGCTTTGTATGCTGGATCACTCTTTTTATAAAGTGTCAGCTTCTCAGTAAACTTGATATACTTAAAGCACTGTCTGTTTTTATTCGGGAGGAATAAAGTTGAAGGCAATAGAATGAAGAGGACCTGTTACCTATGCCCCACCCCCACCCCAACTGAGATTCTGTGCACTGTAGCAGTTCCAATAGGTCAGGGGCAAAGCACACAAACCATAGTCTGTGCTGGAGAAGGGAATGGAGAGAAGCACATGGCACCGCCAATCAGCTGAGAGGCAGATGGCTCAGGCATGGATGTGAGCCAGATCCCCTGTTCTCAAATAAAGAAAGAGAAAGTGACTCTGGAGCAGGATGGATGATGCTTGAATCACATACGCAAAAATGAAAATTAACATGTTCTTTTTGGTGAACACAGAATGGTTTAATATCAGTAGAACCTAAGCTGAGAATTACCCGATGCAAACTCACACAGTGTTTTATATAAATTTATGACCAAAGTTTGGCCTAGGTTTATACTATTCCACTTTAGAATATAAAATTACATCTAGTAAAATTGGTGAATTCTAGACAAAAGCATGCACATTAAACAATTTTATTATTATTTGACTGTTGGTATAGTTATTTCTCTTCCATGTACCATACTGTTTAAAAGGACTGCCCTCCTAATAATTTATTTGTGTCTGACTATTTTACCTTCCTTCTCAACATTTTAAAACACTTATTATGTATACCATAAATCTGAGACTTAGTATCTTCTCTCTTCTGTTATTAAATACTCTTACATATATTCTGTCCTCTCAACTGAGTTGAAAATTTTTTAAAAGAATGACATCTATCTCTGGGGAACTCTAATGGTTACCTAGGTTTATCAGAAAACATTCACTATTAAAATGATTACCATATTGCTTTTCCTTATGCATAAATGCAGCAATGCTCAATGTCACTCTCATAGAGCAATGAAAATACAAAATGCCTTAGTTATAAAGCCTCTTATCTCTATGTATGACTCCTTAGATACCAATTAAAATAAATGGGTATTTGCCCAATGTCACTGTTATGATTTGGGTATAAGACATCCCCCCAAAGCTTTTGTTAATACAGAATTATTCATAAGTATATTAGGAGAGCTGTAACCTCTTAAGTCCATCCTAATTTGAATGTAGGCAGTTGGGGCATGACTGGAGGAGATGGATCACTGGAGGTGTACCCCAGAATGGTTGATCTTTCAGTGTTCAATGGCCCCTCTCTTCTCTCTCTCTCTCTCTCTCTCTCTCTCTCACACACACACACACACACACACACACACCCTTTCTCCTTCCTGACACTCTTTAAACTGAGCAGTTCACCTCTATTGGGCCCTTTCTTCATGATGTACCACCCCATCTTGGTCCAGAGCAACAGAGTTAACTGTCTATGGACTGAGATCTCTAAAAACATAAACCCAAAATAAAAATTTTCTTCTCTAAGTGTTTGTTGTCAGGTGTTCCAGTCACAGTGATAAAAAGCTAACTATAATAGAAGTTGGTAACAGGAGTAGGGGGGTGGCTAACACTTGGAGTTGGCTGGCAGGAGGGATTTGGAAAAGTTTAATATGCAGGCTGGAAGAGCTTTAGAATGTTGCAAGCCGAGCTTACTGGGTGAATCTGGCGGGAGCTCAGAAGACCAGAAAGTGGACAGAATGCGGACGGTGCTCATGAGGTTTCAGAGGGAAGTAAGACCCTACTGGGAAATGGACTAGAGGCCACTCACATTCTTGCAATGAACCTGGCTACATTTTCCCCACATTCTGAGACTTCATGTGAATTTAAAAGTGATGGACTAATTAATCTTGTGGAGGAAAAAAATTTAAGTCAGGAGAGCATTAAGGAAGGGGCTTAGATACTCCTGGAAGCTTTTAGCCAGATTTACTATGAGAATTGGGAGGAGAAAACAGAGCTAAAGGATCTTAAAAACTTGCGGTTTGTCTAGAAAAGTATATGTAAACCTGGGGCCAAGGAAGAGGTGCTCGTTGAAGAAATTACAGCCTTATAGATATTAAACACTTTGAATGGAGACAATAGTAAAGATTCCTGGATAGCATCTTAGGAATATGTAAGACTACACCAACTATAGGCTCAAGGGTATAGAGAAGAGAAAATTCCTTTGGAAAGAGATCCTGGGGGTGTCCTAGTCACACCAGGGGGCCTAGGAAGTTGTTCCATCGTGCTGAACCATGAAGGCATTCAGAGGCCACTGCAGCCGAAATTCCAGCAGGCCAGGTATTGGGTGAGCTAGCAACAGACCTTGGCATCATCTACATAGTGTTCATCAAGAATGCAGGATGCTGGAGTTATGGTGTCATGGAGACTTCCACTGTGATTTCAAAGAAAGATCTGGGAGACTAGCCAAAGCTGTGGGTTGAAGTCCCTGCAGGCTGCTCTTGAGAGGACACTGCATGGAGCTGTGAAGGTGAAGATAAAGCTAGAGTGGAGGCTTTGAGAAATTAAGAGATGCCAGTAACATGGACTTTCTGCTGAGAATGCTGGCTGTACAGAAATCCAGGCCAAGAGAGAGGTCCCACAAGTCCTTTGTGGTGGAGCTACACAAGTCCTTTGCAGATCACATCATGATGCTGTGTCCCACAGATGCTGAATGTGGCATAATAGTGGAGTTTGGGAACCTGCTTGCCCAGCGAGGTTTCAGTTTTGCTTTGGCCCCATCCCTACTTTCTATGCCCCATTTCTCCCTTTCGGAATAGAAATGCTTACTCTGTGTCACTCTCTACTGGATATACATTATTTGCTTTTGATATTTTACAGAAGCTCATAGCTAAGATTTTTCCTTGGGTCTCAGAGAAGACTAAAGTTGGACTTTTGGTAATGGTGAAATGGTTACAACTATGAAACTTAGATTGATGAACTGAAATCATTTTGCATTTTGATACAGACATGAGTTTTGGGGGACCTGGGGTAGAATATTATGGTTTGTATATAAGGTGTCCCCCAAAAGCTCCTGTTAATGTAGGCATATTCAGAAGTAAATGATTAGATTTTGAGAGCTGCAACCTAATTAGTCCAGTCTAGTTTGAATGCAGTGACTATGTGGTTACTGTAGGCACACAGGGCATGGCCAAAGGAGATGGGTCACTGGGGATGTTCCCTGGAAGAGTTGCTTTTCCTGCAGCCCCTTCCTCTTCCTCTCTCTCCACTTCCTGATACCACCATGAGCTGAGCAACTTTCCTCCACTGGGTCCTTACCCCAAGATGTGCTGCCTTATCCTGGGCACAGAGCAATGGAGTTGGCTATCTATGACTGATACTTCTGAAACCATGAACCTCAAATAAAATTTTTCTCTTCTGAGTTCTTCTTGTCAGTATTTTGTTCACAGTGATGAAAAGCTAACTAAAACACCCACCAATTGAGAAGCCAATGGATATGAATACTTATTTAACTAGGAGAATTTCGGCACAATAAGAGAAGATGACAATATTTTGGGCAAACATCCATGTGATAATTGACTAAGACTAGAAGACTGAAAAACAATGATAGAGAGGATGATGGCTTGAACATTTTTAGGATTAATGTGAAACAATTTGTAATGCTATAAACACTAAAATAAAATCCTCTCTGATGCAGGTTGGAAGAAAGTTTTGTATTATGATTATTACTTTTTATTAGGAAAATGAAAGCTTGAATAGTTGAATTTCATGAACAAGTATATTACACATGGTCACTCAATTTTGCTGAATATCCTACTACATCCAGTAGCTTAATCTAACTTCTGCCTTCAAAAGTAGGTCTTGGGCATCATTTTTATTACCATCAAGTTACAGAGATGGAAGGAACCTATGATTCCTCTAGCTGAGTCCTCTTGGTTTTGATTTGAGAAAGCTAGGGTGAGAAGTGTTATGTTTGGATCTGAAATGTCCCTCAAAGGCTCATATGTTGAAAACTTGGTCCATAGCTGATGGCAAGTATTGGGAGATGACAGACACTCTAGGAGTTGGGCCCTTGTTGGAGGAAGTAGGTCACTGGATCATGACTCTGTCCCTGTCCTCTGGCCCTCTCTCTTCTCCCCTGTCCCTATGAGTTAAGTTTTCCCACCACACACTCCCTGCCATGATGTTCCACCTCACCAGAAATGCACAGAAATGATTTTGGAAATAAAAGCAGATTAGGTGTACAGAAAAATCTTTTTACTTTTGTACTAAAACTAAAAACCCCAGATAAACATATAAAACTTTTAATGTGGCTAGGCTGGTGATAAATTAAAACTAATAATTAGAGGCCTGTCATCTCAAGGAGTTATCTGGATCAGTGAGCAGGAATTTTCCACTGGGATGCTGTCCAATCCTCAGAGCAGGGTGTCATGGACACAGGACAGGGGACAAGCAGAGGGGGAGATCAGACAAGAGACCCCTGCACCAAGCAGGTACCAACAAAGGACAATAACTCACAGAAGATGGGCTAAAAAATGACTTTGGAAAGCCTACTTTTTCTTGGAGTTGATATAAAGTAGAGCAGAGAGAATAAAAGTCTCTCAAAAGTACCTCACCTGAAGTTCATCCTCTAAAAGTAAGGTTAGAATTCATATAATAGGTAAAATTCCAGGGAAAAATTTAAAGTATCAAATGAGTAGTGCCCCTAAGTACCTATCAGAAACAATTTACAAAGCAGTTTCTCCAGCAAAATTGATTCTAAGCTTAGGTTGTAAAGATTTTTGCAAATGAATTTCAATAAACATGAAGCTCAATATTAAAATAAATTTATTGGGGCTGGGGTTGTGGCTCAGTGGTAAGAGTGCTTGCCTACCACGTGGAGTCACTAGGTTCGATTCTCAGCACCACATATAAACAAATGAAATTAAAGTCCATCAAATATATATACCAAATATTTAAGGAAATAAGTGCTTTGAATAAGTATTTATAGGAAAAAGAAACAAATATCACATTAACAAAGACTGATGACATTATAATTAACAGGTACAGAACACTATATACTTTCAACATATTTAAGTAAAGAATGTATGTAAGCATAACACATTAAAATTGGCCAGGAAAGACTAAAGCAGAACTTACAGAAATGAAGAGTGTCTAATTTAAAACACAAATGAGTAAAATTCAAATATAAAATTTGATATAATGGAAAAGTCTGTGAACACACAAATATCAAGAAGTTACACCCAAAGTAGCACTGAAAGAAAAAAAGATGGCATACATGAATGAATGGTAAGAGGCAGGAGAAAGTAGAGTGAGAAGACCTAATACAGTTTAGTCCAAACATGGTCTACAAATCAATAGCATAGACTTCATATTTCTTAGTATACAACAACTGAAGAGAATATATGAATTTGTGCTATAAGGAGTCCACTGGCTGATTGCTTTGTAGCATCAAATTTGAGAAGCATTGGTTAGTATATATCTAATCTTAATTCTAATAAAAATATATAACTATTGGAGCAGTAACACTGGAAAAAATAACAGCTGAAAATTTTTAATAAGTAATGACATCAATCCTCCAAATCAAGAAGTTCTATGGTTCCCAAATAGATAAACAAAAAGAAATAGAGTGAAAATAAAGAACACCAAAGAAAACAAGAAGATCTTAAGACATTTAGAGAAGAAATTCATGTTAGGGTCATGAGAATTCCCAAGGATGCAGACTAGTCTAGAGAGAAATCAGTCCAGAAAAAGCATATGAGAATAGTAAAGGATGGATTTAAGATGACAACCAGTACTGAACACTTAACACCTAACACACTTGAATATATAAAGAAACATTTTCATATCTGACAAATTTTTTAGAGATTGAATGGGTGATTAGGACAAGCCAAAACAAAACACAGAAAACAGAACTTAGAAAAACAAAATCTACAACTCTCCAGGTAAAATAAAATATAACGAAATAAAAAGAATCATGCTATACCTGCTCATCTGTGAATAGCCTTTATATTGTTATGATAATGTAAAAATCATATAATGATCTAGCAAGAGTACAACATAAAGGGTGTGGTAGTTTATGCCTGTACTTCCAGCTACTTGGAAGGCTGAGGCAGGAGAGGTGACAAGTTTGAGGCCATCCTGGGAAATTTAGTAAGGCTGGGGATATAGCTAAATAGTAGAATGTGAGTGCCCCTAGGTTAAATTCCCAATATCAAAACAACAATGCAAGATAACTATTTAGAGATGGAGGGCTGGGGAATTTGCATGTTGTACTGAGGGCCTAAGGAATGAGACAATAAATTCTCATTTTCTATGAGAGCCACACTAAGGAATGACTCAGTATGAGAAATCAAGATGCAGCTATTGAAGCACAGATGGAAATGCCCCCACCCTCATTTTGTGTTGTTGTTAACAATAATTCTAAGTAGTTGCCTCTGAGAAATAATGTATAATTTAATTTTTGTAGCAAGCTTCCTTGAACTAGCTGATTTTTTAAATGCAAGCATACGAAACATTCATAAAATATCATTTTACCTCCCTTTTCCCTGGTCAGAAGTTAAACATTTGAAAGTAGTATGAAATGTTGCTGAGCAGGGGAGGCCATGGATCAGTGAGTACTAAGGAGAGTGTGCTTTCCTTATTACCAGTTTTAAAATGCATTTGGCATTGCAAGGTCAAGATGGGTTTTCAAACTCTTATCTAGTATATTCTTCTGTGTGTTCCCTAGAGCCACTCCTGATCATCTGTACCAGGTAACATGGGTAAAGATGGAGAGGGCAGCATTGTCTGCATAGGTCTATAGACTAGATATACATCCAAGGTTCTCAAGTAGAATAAAGGCTACATACACTTTGATATAGTCATATAGCAAAAACCATACAATTGGTAACATGGAATGAATCAGAATTACACACATCAGCTTGGTTGAATCTCATACATACATATCCAGTTGCATGAAATACACAAGACATAGGGGAGTACCATCTCACTAATCTAAAACTTCAAGCTACACAAAAATAAATAGCATATTTGTTTAGGGATACATCATATGTAGCAAAGGGGTACAGGAATATAGAAACAATCAGCTCAAGTTTCCAAATGGAGTTGATCTATGGTGGGAGAGAGAGGAGCTAAGGGTGAGGGTGTCATACAGCAGGGTTTTATTTCCTTAACTGGTGAGGTTTTCTTTTCTTTTTTTTTTCTCTCTTAAAGCTGAAAATAGAAGCTATATATACTCTTTTGTATTTCATATTTGAAAAAATTAAAGCACATCCTGGTACATATTCCAAATTTGTGATTTTGTCAGTCTTCTGATGTCAGCCTCTTCAATCCTGCTCCCAGCTCTGCTCTCCCAACCACATGCACCTCTTCAATTTCTATCTATTTACTGCATCCTCCTTCCCCATCCCCTTTCACCTCTGATGTCCAGCTTTTCTGTGTGTGTGTGTGTGTGTGTGTGTATATATATATATATATATATATATATATATATATATATATACATACATACATACATATAGATATAGATAGATAGATAGATGAACCTTTATTTTATTCATTTATTTATTTGTGGTGCTGAGAATCAAATCCAGTGCCTCACGCATGCTAGGCAAGTGCTCTACCACTGAGCCACAACCCCAGCCCTGATGTCCAGCTTTGAACTCAGATTCCCTCCGGCTACACTTTCCTTCTTTTTTGTTTTCTCATGTTTACACACAACTTTCCTGTTCTCATGTACTGTTTTCAAGGAAAATGCCCCACACATATTGCTCCAGATTATACAGTTGGCCCTCTATACTTGTGAACTTCCATGGTTTAATAAATCATAGAATAAAAATAGTTGAAAAAAAATGTAGACAGTTTTTGATACCTTGTCTGCTGATTACAACATTTTGAGCATTTGAGGGACTGTTTCTACTGTTTGCTTTTTGTCTTGTGTATTGAATATGTTTTCTTGTTGCTCCATACTTCTTTTGAATTTAAAGTTGTGTACTAGTGATCATAATGATAATATGAGACTGGATTCAACTGTATGCCTTTGAAGAATGATATTTTTTGAAGAAGGCTAAATCTCTCCTACACTCTCCAGTCACTATCTCCCCTACAGGGGGTGCAGGTGAAACCTGCATTCAGTTCTTGTGGACACATAATTTGTGTATTACACAGATGTGCATCTCTGTCTGACATTTATCCAGATTTTATCATTGTAATCTGAGAGAATCTTAGTCCAACAAGCTAATTTACCACTGTTGCAAATCAAAACCTGGTGTTTCCTTCATTCTTTTCATATTTTTTGACTGATCATGTTTGCTTATTTATTTTCCATGTCTCTTTGAAAACTATTTTTTTAAAAAAATTTCATGACACATAATTATTGTGTTTACGGGCTAGATGGTGATGATTTGATAAATATATACAATATTTGATGACCAAATTAGGGTAATTAGTATTTCTGTCTTCTTTAACAATTATCATTTCTTTATGTTGGGAGCTTTCAAACTCTTCAGTACTTCTTCACAAAATACATAATCAACGTTGTAAGGTACAGTCACTCTAAGAACTTTGCATCTGTACAGAACACATAGACCTTTATTTCTTGTCACTAAACAATACAGTATAACAACTATTTATGCAGCATTTAGATTTAAAGTACAAGGGAAGAGATGTGCAGGTTTTATGCAAAAACTAACACCCTTTTATATCAGGGACTTGGATTTTGTTATCCTGGGTGGGGGATCAGGGCAGATACCAAGGGATAGCTGTATTCAGATAGAGGAGAAGGAAATGCTGCCTGTCTTTACCTGTCACCTAAGGCCATCTCCTGAAAACCCCACTGACTCAGTGGTATCACATACCAGAATAGGGTGTGTGTGTCAAACACATGAAATCCCAGCATCTTTGATAGATACGTAAGGACCATTCTGTGGGAGAGCCTGGCACATGACCACCGAGCCAAACACCTGTCAGGCCACTGAGAATACACAACTTTGAAGGTATTTAAAGGGACAGATAAAATATGCCTGTTTCTTAACAAGCTATCTGATTCTCATTACTAATCATTGTCATCTGCAAAATGCTCATTACCAGCAGCAATACAAATTCCAGTTTCTTGGCTTCCTGGCGGTCACTACTGGCCTAGTGCTCCATCAAAAGGATGGCAGTTCTCCTCTACAGTGTTTCCACTTTGTAATCCAGGGTAGTGATCATTAAAGAAGAGTAAAATACGTCCTCACTTGGTACAATCTATCATATCAGAAACTGCTTTATCAGGGCAAATGGAGGCTCCTGACACAGTAAGTTGATATTGCCTCAGAGAGGAAGAAACAAGAACAGGAGGGGTGAGATGCTCATAAGATGCATGCCACTCTCCACTCCACATTCCTGGTACTTTGAAATTATATTTCAGACATGGGTTAAATGCTTGCTTTTCTTAACCTCAGCCTTCATGGTCTGAGTTGAAGGTTTACAGCTTCCCTTGCCTGTTCCACATAATAATTCCTTTATATATTATTTTGAGAAATTCCCCCCATTCCAGAAATGTCCTCATCCAACAAGTCTGAAAATCTGATTTACAAATGTGATTATGGAAATGTGACAAGATTCTTTCACTTTATCTTTTCTGTAAGAATATAAACTCAAAGACAAGTTAAATCTCAATAAGCTGCAAAACCACAATATTGTCTCCTCTGATTACTTTTGTTCTTGACATTGTATTGCCTTACTAGATCCTATATGGTTGCTTGTACTTTTTATAGATGCCTAAATCAGTGTGATGTATTTCAGATTATAATCTCTGCATTGTAGAGTGAGCATTTACCTTGTCCAATAGACTTCCTCTGTACAACATCATACCAAAGCATAATAAAGTGCATTTGTCAATGACATGACTACATTATCAGACCCCAACTCGAATATTGCCAAGAATTACCACTTGACCCCTTATTCTCTGCAACCTTTCTCACTATTGACTGTAAAGGGACCTGAGGATATTTAATTTCTTCAAGCATTCAGGCCTGTGAGCATGTTGTGAGAGCAGTACCTCTGTCCCAGTTGTTAATGATGCTAACAATTACAAGACTGATATTAATGCAAGGAACGGGGTTCAGACTTTAGACACAAGCCACATAATTATGTAATGATTTTATACTTTAAAGATGAGTTAAAATGGGTAATGAAAGACCACGTTCTGGAAAGAAGGACTATTTTATTTTCCTGTTTTAATTGGAACACCCACTCATTCTTTGTTGATGCTGGACTATGATTCACTGTTTGCAGAAGGACTCTAGTTTATCCAGTAGGTATATATGATACACTTTGATATATAGAGATCAGTTGACTTCAATTATTTTCTAGTAAGAAATAACTGACCTGACTATTGCTGAAACTCTGAATCCCTTGATAACAGTCTGTGAGAATGAGAGCAGCAAATTACCTGAGTTGTCTCTTGAATACTGCTCTATTTTGCAAACTTGGGAAAGTAAAGATGTAGAGAAATACTCGGGCTTGTTTTCTACAATGCCTTGCCAGCGGATTTCTCTAATCTAGATCAAAAGATAAAAGACGTTCAAAACCATTGTCCATACTTATTTCTGGTTTGTCTTCATTTATAATTAACCAGGAAGTGCCTTCACTTTGCCAATAGATACAGTTATGCAAAGGAAATTATAGATAAGACTATGGGTGATTGTATTTTTATATAAAGTACTAAGATAGAATTTGTGTCTACAGCACTCATTTCAAAGATTGGAATCGAGGCAATAATTGTAGAAAACTAATTATATAAACCAATAAACTTCTCCTCACATAGCTCTATCCCCTGATATGAAGATTAAGCATTATAAACATTGAATATAATTAATAAATACATGTAATACTTGCATAATGTTGAAGTTTACTAAAAACATAATAGTACACAAGCTCACGTATGCACGATATGTGCATGCACACACACATGCACAAGCTCAAGATCAGATTTTTAATGGTAACAAAACATCTTGATAAATGTACCATGGGCTTGAAGAAATAAATTGTTTTCTGCTGCTGGCTTGCATGGTCCTTATTCTTGATTACAGCAGCTTCTTGAATATTTCTGCATAGTGTGTAAAAGTAACCGAGCCTGTATGTGATTTTGTTTAGAGTTACAGCTAACCAGGAAGGCTGTGATACAAGACGTTTTCTTTTGATAAATAGTTACTATGGTACACTTTTTGCTTGCTTATTTATAAGATGCAGGTGGAGTCAAACAGATAGAAACATCATTAAGATCTGTTAATGAATCATCCTCTTATTTGCACTGGGAATAAGTGTTTGAACTCAATGCTGCATCTGTGTTTGAAGAAATACAATTATTGGTTAACAAATGTGTTACATTTAGGTGGTATGGTTGGGTGAATACTAACTACAGGCAAGCAAGCACTGGGTCTGTTTTGCTAGAAAAATACAGTATACCAATGGCAACATTCCATTTTCACCTAAGCAAATACACATTCATATTGTTATGCTAAATATATTTATCAAGTCAGAATTAGACTTTTAAAATTAACAATGCTCTTTCTCACTGATAATATGTGTATTGTAAAAAATGTGGACAATAAAGAACAAATAATAATTACCAATGTTCCCATCTTTCAAGGATAACCGCTGTTGTAATTTCAGCATCTATACACTCTTTTATTATAGATACACAAATTCATTTATATGAACACATTTGGCCCTATCTGGAGCATAGGCAGAGGTATATGTACATAGGAACATATTAGCCTTATGAACCATGGACCTGTCATTTAAATTTTCCCCTGGAACATTACTGACAAATATCAACCCTGACATAAGAAGCTCATGGTTTTTTAATCCTGAGGACAGGTTGAGCATCACTGATTTGCAAATCCAAAATCCAAGCCATCCTGAGTGCCCATACTCAAAAAGTTTCAGATTTTGGAACATTTCACATTTTCAGAGTAAAGATGCTTAACTGGTAGTCTGTGCAGATATCCCCAAATCCTAAAAGCTTAAATCTGAAACAACCCTGCTTGCAACCATTTGGATAAGGGATATTCAACATGTACCTCAGGACAGGGTTGAAGCGAGGCAGTGGAAATGATGTCCAAACTTAAGACGACACCAGGAACACACATAGATAGGCAAGGTGAACTGATTTAAATTGGTTCATGACTGCTTTCCCATGTACCCCTGGAGCCCAACTTCTTAGTCTTTTGATTCAGATTGCTTCTGACATGTTACCGCTTTTGTAAGGCATGTTCTAACCCTAAAGAAAAAGGGTAATATGTTTCCCTTTGATTTCTCCTACCTGAAAAGGTAAGTTCTGTTTTTCAACTTCAGTTTTCACTTAAAACATGCTAATACAAAGCAGAGATTATACTTTTCCTACTTTCCTCAAACCTAGTGTAATGCCTGGTACATAATAACTGTTCTGAAAGCGTTACTTTACAAAATTATAATTCAGTGCCCTGTATTTATATTAATTGATAATGCACTAGTCTTATTTTTTTCAGCATTTTTGTGCTATTTACATAATTTCCTGAGTCAATAGTGTCTGCAGAACTCAAGAGACATAAGTATTAGTTTATTTGGGGAATGCATAATGCATAATCTTTTGAGTAATGGAGTGTGAATATATATAGTCCTCAACTTATAATGGTACAGTATATGATGTTTTGATTTTTTTATATATAGAGCTGTATTCTTTCAATAAAAATCATACTTCACATTTTGAATTTCACTCTTTCTCTTGGCAGCAGTATGCAGGATCCTTTCTTGTGGTTCTAGGAATTAGTAGCCAGCCATAGCTCCCAGTTAGCCACATGATCATGAAAAATGTGGACAATAAAGAACAAATAATAATTACCAATGTTCCCATCTTTCAAGGATAACTGACATGTACTGGACTCTATAGTGTTTTGCATTCAATAAACTGCACAAGACAATAAATGTTTTATCATGAAATAGGCTTTGAGTTACATGATTTTGCCCATGTGTAGACTAATGTAAGTGTTCTCAGAATGTGGAAGGTAGGCTAGGCTAAGCTATATGTTTGGTAGTTTAGGTGATTTAAATCCATTTACAATTTATGATCTTTCCAATTTATAATGGATTTATCAGGAAGTAATCCCATCATTAGTCAAGGGTTATCATGACTCAAGAATCATGTGTATGCATGTGTGTGAATTCTGCTAAAAAAGAAAATACAGCTATCTTTCTTATCAAGGACCACTGGGCTCAAGACAAAGGTTCATTGTCCAGGTCTTATCATACTTTGATGTGCACATCTTATACATCTTGACCTTAAACAGCAAGAGCTTGAGAGGGCAGAAAAGAGAAGAAAAACACCAACATAATAATGTAATTCCTTTGCCTTGACATTTTGGATTCCCCGAAGCACTTCCCTATCTACTTGAGAGTGTTCTAGTTCAAAGGCCCTTATATGGCAGTAGTAACTGCCAGGAAGCAAGGCTCCAATTTTCTACCAGGGAAAACACTTTACTTAGATTACATATGCTGTAAAGAAAAGCAGAAGTATTAGAAACAAGTGAGAATTCACTTGAAAGTAATTATTTTGGTAGAGACATGCTGCAGTGGGTTCCAAGAATCTTACGATTTGCATGCATTTTTTTTCTCTAGTTTTTTTCATTACTTGTTAAAGGGTCATCTGGAGGCTAAAACTGCAAACCAGGCAGCATGCATGCATCTTCCTAACAGAACACAAGCACACCCAATGGGCTTGATAATTGATTAATTAGGGAGACCAGACTGCTGCTTCAGCTTCCTCAAAAATAGCAAATTACAGGCCAAACAAGGGGTCTGTCATCCATCCAGAGGAAAGTCCCCTGTGCATCTAGATTTGGGACATCTAGTTTTAGGCTCCAAAGTATCTGAAAAAGTCACCTATATTAAGACAGCACAATCAGACCCATGAGAAAGAAGAGATGTGCAGATGGACAGGTTACTGTGTGTGTGTGTGTGTGAGTGTGTGTGTGTGTGTGTACTATCAAAGTGGCAGAGGTAGGAGGCATTAAACACATCTAGGAGTTATTGCATCTCCCCAGCCCTAAAGCCATTCTGATTACCTGGATGCTTAGCCTGCTCAAATCAGATGGGTGGCAAGGAGAAACAAAGGAGCTCTGTTTAGGGTCTCTAGGGATTGTTATATTTACATCAGCTGTGCTGAAGTGAACTGATCCTGAAATCCCACCAGTGACCAACAAACTGCTCCAAGTCCCACTGCTTGGTATGGATCTATGTCAATGGGACATCCCAGTCCTAAGACATCTCACCATTTCAGTGACTTCATGTGGTCTTCTTTGAAACCGGGTGCAAATGGGATGAATTGCAACCCTCCAAGATGGTAGAGAACTTCTGTATAGAGGAGGGAGATGTTACATATTCTGGAAGTATCAACTCAAATGCTCTTTATGGATTAGGACATTGTAGGCTTGCGAAAAGTGGATGTCATGCAAGAGGGTGAGAACGTTAACAGTCTTAGTGCTCAGTTGTTCTCAGTCTGATGTGATTAGCCCAGGGATCTTTAAAACTGATCAAAGTGGTGTTAGACTGCAGACTCGGGAACTGGGTGTGATGACAGGTTTTCTGTCCTAAGGATGAATTCTCAAGGGCATATGAATATCCAGGAGCCTAGAGGAAGAGGGAATATATTGAGTCTGCAGAAATCAACATAGCTATAGTGAAGACAAACTTCTCGGTCCCCCACTGATGGATTAATGACATCAGCTGTGTTAATGAGAAACCAGGGTGTTCTTTGAATGCTGCAGGCATGCCCATAGGCTTAGCTGCCAGTGCCCAATGGGAATGCCTGTTTTTCCATTTCTCTGTTGACTAATTATATCTCAATCCTTTCTATCCTTCCTCACTCAAAAAGCTCAGGAGATCAAAAGCTCCAACTCTAAAAGCCCTAATTTCAACTGAGCAGAGCCTGAATTTTGAACAATTTGGTAGCAATTTCAAGTGTTCGTGATATGCTGTGATATATAATCTTAGAGAGAGATGCATTTGAGATGTGCATAGTGATGCTGCGGGCAGGAGTGAAACATGACGCTGGTGAGAAACATGGCAGAGAGCTCAATACCTCGTGCAGCTTTATTTTTCTCAGTCTTACTTCCTGTAGGTATTCTGAGGGAAATGAGGGGCTTCATTTGAGTTTATGGAATGATGATGGTCTCAGATCATTGGCCTGATGAAGATGAGGGCTTTGTTCTTTATCATATTTCCACTACAATTTTCTGCAAACACAGCGGACTTGTGACCATAAAGCAACCCCTCTGGATGTCAGTCTCTGCTCCATTCTCTTTCTAGAGCCATTAGACTCCTAAGACACTTGGGAACACTTAGAGGTCACTAGGTGATTTTGAAGTCGTGGAAGGAGCAATGTGACTTGTAAATCTCAAGTGTAGAACTTTTGAAACAAAGGTGAGCTGCCCAACGGAGGGGCAGGAGGTGAGGACAGGATGATTCTGCCTTCCAGGAGACACTGGAAATCCCTGGAGACATTTTTGTGTGTCAAAATCAGAAGATATTGCTAGTGGCACCAAGTAGGCATAGGCCAGGAATGCTACTAAAATCTACAGTGCAGAGGTCAGCCTCCCTCAGTGAACACTTATCTGGCCCCAAATGTCAGTAGTACAGAAGCTGAGAAATCCTGAGTCACATAGGGTCAACGCTCCCATTTCTCCTTGAGATATGAAATAACAGGGGCTGTGGTTGTGGCTCCGTGGCAGAGCACTTGCCTCAAACATGTGAGGTACTGGGTTCAAATCTCAGTACCACATAAAAATAAACAAAAATAAAGCTATTGTGTCCACATATAACTAAAAAAAGTTAAAAAAAAAAAGAAAAGAAATAACAGGATGAATACAAGCTATTCTGACCTTTTGTCAAGTATGTCTTTTTCTACTGTTTCTAAAGCTGAGAAATTGAGCTCCTCAGTGGATATTAGCATTGTTCAATAAGGATTCCTACCTACCAGATTTGAGAAGGGTAGGAAGTAGGGGGAAAATAATTCCTTGTAACTAAAGATGTGGGGAAGCATTTTGTAATTATCACAAAAAAATGTATCTTAATTGTGCTTAGTGCATCATTAAAATGTCTTATAGGTGCTTAATGTCTCATTAAAATTTAATCTGTACCTGCCAAAAAAACAGGACTTCCCAGCAATCTTTGGAGTATGTACTAATTAAATTTAGCAAATGCCTTAAGATTAGCCAGGAACCCAGCTAGGAAAGCAAGCTATTGATATATTACCTCTCCTGATTAATTTGACAAGTACTCTGAACTGATTCTAAATTACCAGGGGTTCAGAAGGCTCTATTAATCAGTACCCTTTGGTTTATCAGGAAGATATAAACCTACTAGTTAAAGGCTGCATCTAAATCTGAATGGACAACTATGGTGTGTTCAAATGCCCATACTTGGGCAAGAGGGAAGTCAGGAAAATCTCCAAAAATATATTCCCTTATATTGTTTCTACTACTTCTGTAATAAGATCCTTGATAAACTCAAGAATAATGACTCCAAACATACTATAAGTAAAATATGAGAAACTCAAAGGGAATAGTTTAAAAAAAAAAAAGATAGCTCTCTTGGACTGGGGACCTGGGATCAAGCCATGGCTTTCATTAACATCCAGGTCCCACACTAATAATGTGGCTAATTTAACTGCTTTGGAAGGAGGTGATAAGCACAATACTCTGTTAATTCTTTTCATATTAATGTGAGAACAATGCTTTAGGATTTGCCATTTTTATTGATCAGCAAGTGTAAAATAAACTGTAGGAATTGGGCCAGAGTCTTGCGCGGAGAAGTGAGCTCTGAGGTTGGTGAGCATGTAAAAAGTATTTAAGTCTCATTCTGAAAATGCAAAATGACCACCAGGGGCATCATACAGAGGCGTTCTAGCTCCTAGTTCTTGAGAACTTCTTAAGAGTGTGCAATTTCCAGAGTATTTAGTTGTGAGCTGTTACTACTACCATATGCTCATAGGCAGGAACCTGGTAAAACATGGTCCCTATGAAACTGTACCAGCCCCATATATTTACATTACAAAATTATTAAAATGACTCTTGGAGATGAGCTCAGCATGCCCAGAAATTTGAAATGAATGTTATTTTCAAGGAGAATCTAGTTAGAGGGCCTGCACTCCAATTTTCCCAAGACTCCTTTAAATAGTATTTTTGCAAAGGCTCTGTGAATTTGCATCCCAGCATCTCCTTGCCTTTATTTCCATCCATGAAATGATGCAGAATGGGAATCATTTCATTTTTTATGACTGATGGATATCATAGTCGTATTTGATGGCTGTCATCAAATATTAAAAATTGTGGAATATGACTCAATCTCTAATGAAGGCTAACATTGCTTTTTAAATCAAGGCCATATGTGTTCTCACTAGATAATTATGCCCCTGCAGGCCATCGACCAAAATAGTTACAAAGATCTGATCATGCCTTCCATTCCAGTGACCTCTGACTCCTCAATTATGTATTATTTTTTTCCTGGTTGGCATTTAGATATGTAGTATAGCCACAATTCTTTTAGTTTGAAACTGAAAAGAAATTGAATGATTAGAAGCTTTAGGCAGCTATAAGATATTGCTTAATAGATTTGCCTTTGTATCACATAAGGAGATGCATATTAATACAGAAAAAAAATTATGTCATCAATCATATCCATATATATAAAACTTCCAGAAGTGGGAGATAACTTGTCTCTTTAGAAAACTTTCTAAACCCTAACCTATATTTTGTGAATGTCTCTATTAACTAAATTACAGTTCTAGGCTTTCACTGGGCCCAAATTGAATCTAATTTCTTCTCCCAAAAAAGCTAACTTATAAATGGAGAGAATCCAAGAGAAAGGACATGCTTGAGGGAATAAAAGTTACATTTAAGAAATGAGATGAGGAGGGGGAATTGAAGAGGTAGAAGAGGAGTGAAGAGAAAAGAGAGGGACAAAGACTTATGTTTAAGGGGGTTAAAAAAAAAGAAACAGGAATTAATTTTTCTAAAATAATCTGTTTCCTAGAAAATACTCCTTTTGCCCATATAGATATACTTGGACATAATTTTAACTTTATGGTATATTAAGTAGGAAATACAAAACATATCAGAATTCAAAAGACATGAATGTTAACATTATGAGTGTAAAAAGCATCTCTGAGTTTTCAGAGATTTTTAGGTTTTGGAAGACAATTATTTGGAATCAGGACAGAAATTTTACTTTAACCTTCAACTGCAATACCCTTCCAGGTGACCTCTCTCAAGGTCTGTGAGAACGGGAGATGCTCATGATTCCTAACACCATAGCTTCTTGCTCACATAGCCAGTCATGACAGTGTTATGTCATGCCCTAAAGATCAAATTCCAGACTCTCAGTTTAAGTCCATGAAACAGCACATCTGGAAACAGAAAGAAGGCTTGACCACATGCTAATATCAAGTTACATTCTTTTGGGTTCATGGATTCCTACAGGGCTGTGCACATTTCTCCACAACGGTGAATGGAAAAATTATAATTGAATCGGGATGTGAAAAATCCAAGGCCCTCTATTTTGTGTAACTGAGGAACTTTAGGAAGAGGTAACTATTTGGCCTAGATTAAGTTTAACCTCATTACATATAAAATAAGAATTAGTGTTAAATAAAACTGGCCTTTGACAATCAATAGAAACCACTCCTTTCACTGTCTTTGATTTTTAAAAATTTTATGAAGACCTATAGGAGATATTTTAAATATTCTTCAAATGAATTAAAAGAACCTTGTCCATTACATAATTTAAAAAGTCAGAAGATTTTATATGAATTGTAATGAAAAAATAGTTCCCTTCCCTCACTCCTTCCTGCTTTGGGGTTTTATCTTCCAGAATTTATATTAATATTTTAAAATAATATGATTTTAAGACTACTAATTGAATTTGGGGTTTTAGTAATTATCTATTTCTCATAGTAAGGATGAAGAATCAGTAATACACCACTCCTCACTAACACATTTCCCTATTACCATCCTACAAGAATAAATATATTATACATATGATTAAATTAATACTCAAGATTTATAGTGTTATGATGATTTAGCATTATTTGCATTTAAATTACTCATTTTCCTATGATTACCTTCCTTTCTTGACCACTTTTTATTTTCCTATAATTAATGATTGCATTATTTTTTTTAGTAAAGCAATTTTTCTACCAAATCTCCAAAAGAACAGTAAACCTCTCAGTATGAACAAATATGTGAGGTGACCTACCCATTCCACATCCTCTTGGAGACATCCCTTCTGGATGCCCCCACACCTCAGTTCCCATCAAGGCTGCCTGCTCTCCAGGCTTGCTGTATAGGATTTTGCTCAGCCAGGACACAGGGGCTCATTCCCATGGTTCCTGGAATTCCATTCATTTCTCTCTTCTATTGTATCCAGTAATGATTGAAAATATTTTATTATCCCTTGCATTCCAGGTTTGCTTTCAGCATACAATTCAAAGTGGAAAAGATATATTTACCATGGTTTCTGTAGCACGTCTGAAACAGGCCTACAAGAAACCTAGCAATTGTTAGTTAAAAAAAATGAAAGAAACCAAAGTCCTATTACTGATCTGCCTTTGATTGCCTTTGCTAAAGCTTTAACTAAGTCTCAACATTACTTAATAACCATTCATCTTAGTTTCCTTAATACTGTAAATGAGGCCAGTCTTAGGATAAATTAAATTAAATTTTATTTCTTCCCTTATTAGAAGACAAGCATACATTAAAAAATAATGAAAATGAGATGTAAATGCTATAGCCCATTCTTCAAGTTGTCATTCATTTAGTCAAGCTGGAATCTCTGTTAAGTGCAAGATGTGTTACAGGCATGAATTCTTTTTCAGGGAATGACTTCTGGACCTAAACACGTCTCACACGTATACACTGCACCAATTTTAGTTGGTTCTCATTATCATCCTTCTTAAAGTGTAGTCTTTAAGCTACTATGCATTGTGCTTCTAATTACTATGAGATAAGTGTTTGTTCTCAAAAAAAAAAAACGTGTGCAGAAAATGTAGGTGAAATGTCTTCTCTCGCTGCTGTGAATTAAGCAAACAAATAATTACAAATAATTGTCTTTTCTTAAAGATGTAAAAAAATGTGAAAAAGCCTTTAATTGGTACACATGTAGCTCTTGAAGTAAAATACATGATAAAAAGATTTTTTAAGAGACTATGCCACAGGGTTTTCCATTTTTTTGTTTCCTGTCCTTCTCAAGACATAGGGAATATTCTCTCAGAGAGATGTCTGCTCTGTGCCAGGGCTGAGAGTGACAGCAAGTCTGGAATCAGAAGCACAATAGGCTGACCTGGTCTTTCCTGTTGTCCCTTGGCTGCTGCATGGGGACTATAAAGCAAGGTCAGTGAAACTCCCAGTTCAAAATGCAGCTCCTGAATAATACCAGAGGCTGAGTATCTCTTGAAAGCATACTCATTACCAGGCAAGCATGAAGAAGCCCTCTCCTGGAAATGGAGCAGGAACACACACCATTTTTCCCCTTGTGAAAAAATTCCAATTAGCACCAAGAGACACCAACACCAACAGAGTGGGCTAAATTCTCTTGTTAGGATAATTTCACCATGTGTTTATTTTATCAACAAGGTTTAACATGATACTGTCTAACCCAGAGGATCAGATCCCCAGACCAATTAGAAATGTAATTGCCTTCCTAAAATGTAAATTCCAATTGCCCAAGTCCACCCTAAAAACGGGCTCATTATTAATTTAACATATGCATGATAAAGACAAAGGGGCTATTCCAAGTACTTTGGAGATTTTAAATGGAAAAGAAAGTAGAACTATATATAATTTATCCTATACACCTGGAAAACATAGCTTCTATGGACACTAAAAACAGAATATTATTTTTGAATACTGTGATAACTGAACCTGGTTGAGCTACAGCATGCATATAATCCAATCACAAGCAATGTGACCATAGAAAAGGACAAAAGATGCAAATCCCCTCATGTTTACAAACTTGTTTATGAATTGGACCTGTAAATAACGTGAACTAAGGATTAGAACTCCTTTAGGAAATCAGTATTAGACTTCTACTTGGAAAACTCATAGCAATTAATATCACTATGTGCTCTGACATGATCAGATTGAAACTCTATTTTCTATGTTTCTATCTTCAAGTATTCAGGTCTGCCTTACTGGGAGAATTAGCAAGGTTTTATTAGAGTTCTTTAGCAGAATTCAGAACACTACAAGAGCAGACTTTAGGAAGGCATGAAGCCCTGGTCTCACTAGGGAACACAGTCTGTACAGCTGACTTTTGATTTTGCCACTGTTAGAGTAAACAGCAATATTGCTAGGGTCATTCTGAATGCTACCAGGGCCACTCACATCTATTGATGTAGCGGGAATAAAGCCAGATTGTCCAAAAAATGGGCAAGGTGCAAAGTCCTCACGAGAACAGGAGGGAAGGACATGTTGCTGATATCTGATGGGAGAACACACCATCAGGCATTTTCCTTGGCAGATGGACTCCCTCACTGGGACTGAACTCACCAGGTCATATTCTGTGGTGTGCGCTACATTGAGGCAGTCAGTGTATAGGTAAGTTCTCAAACTCTACCTCAATCAATGGTTATGCCTCCAGTTTAGGGGGATCATGTGTCAATGTCTGTAGAAACTGTTCAAGAAGCATCAAGTGGCAGAGGGGACAGGGATGCTGCTAAACATCCTACAACTCCCAAGACAGTCCCATGATTGAAGGAATTATTGGGTCCCATTTGTCATTTGTGCTGGGGTCGAGACAACCTGACCCAAATTAAAGAAGGTTTCCTTTACTTGTCTGATTTTACATCCCTCACCATCTCCTTTGTAACAGAAGCTCAGTTACTAAAAACAACTGGTAGGTATCAAACCCACTGATAGACTCTGTTTGTTTTTTATTTTCTTCCTCTCAATGAAATTGATTTACACAAATGAGAGTAGAACAAATCAATAGCTCCTGCATAATCCCAGACAAGTGTATTATAGAATTGGGCAATAGGTAATCAGAACTCTAAATGATTAGGAAAATGTGATCACTCTATGGTTTTGCTTATTCTGTGACCTTCCTTCTATACCTCCTTTCTGAAAAAAAAAAAAAAAAGATCTTCCAAGATTTCTTCTTTCTAAATATTGTTTCCTCCCCTGTTTCCACCATCATTTTCCTTATTTGATTTCTGTGAAGGATGAATTGCACGTCTCCT